>NC_067474.1:153226633-153529133 GCF_947179515.1 Apodemus sylvaticus
TATTGGATTTCCAGAGGTGCGAGGGCTCCAGGTACATGTCATTAGTAACAGTTTGGGCGATAATGAATCCTTTTATTTCTTTTCCTCACAGCTCATGAATACATAATGAGGCCCCGCTCAGGCGCATCTGGCCTGGGCCCTGCGCCTCTGCCACCTAATCTAGGTCCCGCTCCAATATCCAGGCAGCCCAGCTGGGGCCTGCCTTAAAGGAGCCGCTGCCCTTTCTTGCCCCAAGGCTGCTGAGCTGGCCAAGGGCTGGGCACTCTTGATGCCCAGGGTAGTGAGGAAATGACAAAATCGGGGAAAGGCTAGGTCCCCAGTTCCTGCCATGGTGTATGCAGTAAGCACTCAGCAGTGTACTCAGCAGGGACTCAAGGGTGCATCCAGTAAGCCTTTAGCAGTGCATCAGCACGTACTGGACCAGCAGGTACTCAACAGTGTATCCAGCAGGTATTATATACTATGTATTCAGTGGGCACTTGACAATGTATCCAGCAGGCACTTGACAATGTATTCAACAGGCACTTGGCAATGTATCCAGCAGGTGCTCAGCCACGAACACAGCAGGTGGTCAACCGGATGGAACTGTGCAAGGTTATAGATATTAAACATCTTGAACTTGGTCAACCAGGCCATGAGGAACCTGGGACCCACTTTATAATAAGAAACTGAGGCTCATCAGGGCAGCACGTGTCTCACACACACACACACACACACACACACACACATCCCTCCTCCCCAGCTGACAACCCTTTCTGGACAGGTCTTGAAGGGGCATGTGCCCAGTCACCAGCTCTGCACACTTCCCGCCCACAAATTCCTTTTCCGATTGTGACTGCTCAGTGCTGTTTCACAGCGCATGCTTGCTTGAAGGCCACAGTGTTCCGTTTCTATTGTTGTTCCCTAGGTGTCTATGATCTAGGGCCGCCTGGAGCCTTCACTGTGTCCCTTTGTGGTGCTGGGACATCTCTTGTCTCCTCCCTCTGTGTCATTTCTCACTGGTCTCCTGCTCTGGGCTCTTGATCAGAGACTTTGGGTCTGCAGGGCCATGGACAATGCCTGGTACACAGTAGGTGTTCAGCAAACACCCAGAGGATATCAACATGACACCTTAAGGGACTGAAGGCCCCTGGTAAATCAAATTAGTGTCCGGACCTTAGAGTGAATGGGAGGCCTGGCTTCTGGGATCACTGGGCTGTCTGGTGGCCTCCTAACTTTGGGGTGGAGCCTCTGAGGCAGTGAAGCCATTACCTGGTGGGGCATAATGAAACTCCTAGGAAGACTGCAAGGCCCCGGCTGGGGGCCAGTGCTGTTGGGCTCTGATTTTGCCACCCTTGTTAGGAGCATCCACCTTTCAGAACTATGACCTTCAGTACGGAAGCCCAGTCTGATGCCAGGCACCAACTAGAAATACCCTGATCGACCGTATACAGCAAATACTTAACAGCACTGAAACCTTTGACCCTGAGCTCTAGCAGGTAGCCTAGCCTTGAACCTTATCTCCAAGATAAAGAACCAGAGGCACAGAGAATCTGACCTACTTGCCCAGCGACACACAGCAGGAAGCCGCAAAGGGAGGCTTTGAACCTAGTCTGCAGGGGTTTGGAGGTAGGTTCTCAAATCCAGACCTCTTTCTCCCAGGACAGAGAGAAGAGGTATTTTGGGGCCCTCTGCCCAATGCCTGCCAACCCATCGTTCTAGAAATCCACAAAACACAGGAAATTTACCTCGGGGCACCACTGAACCAGCAGAGAGGCTTGAAAGATGGCTTTAGGAGACAGATGGGTGGCCTCCAGCCAGATAGGGTTTGGCTGAAGTGGGGTGTGCTACTGATAACTGTAGGTTCTTAATGAAGCCACTGGGTGTCACTGGGCCTCAACACCACCCTTATCTGTCACCCAGGAGCAAGCGGCAGGGAGCAGAGCAATTTATCTGAGAATTAGAACAGTGTAAATCAAGGTGTGAGCAACGCTGAGTTTTTCAGACTGTGAGTGAGGAGGACTCAGGTTGAGGACATTCCTAGCCTCAACTGTTTTTCAGATACAGTCCCACAAAGCTCGGGTTAGCCTTGAACTCCTGCCTGAACCTCTCACACATGTACAGTCCTCTTCTATTCTGACTGGACACCTCCACAGCTTCCAGCTCCACCAGCCCCCTGCCCACTGTCCCAGCCCCACAACTGTCATTTTGGTCCTCCTCTCAGCCGGTGGAGCACGGAGAGCCTGCAGCATCTGCAGTCATCAGGTGAAAGCGCACACCTGGGGCCCAGACCTGCCTCAGGAGCTGGGCCAGCGCCTCCCCAGTCCACAGAAACACTGCTCCTGCAGAACCCGGATCTGACTGGACCCTCACGGTGTCATCTGGTCACCCAGCCAGTCTCCAGTCTCCGACCTAAGGATCGTGTATTGAATGCCTACTACGTGCTAGTCTTGGGGCTAAGAACTCACCTATATTGTTTCATACAGTACTCACAAAATTCCAGAGAAGACACCATTTTCTGATTTTTGTAGACAAAGCGGGGCTCTGAGAGGTTGAGTTATATGCTTGAAGCCACATACTAGATCTAAGAAATAGCCTGAGTTTCTCCAACCTCAAAGCCTCTGACCATTTTTTTTTTAGTACTGTTAATTTGTTTATAGACATGTCTATCGTCATATGGGTTCAGATTTGGAACCTCCCCCCTTTAAGAAAAAAAAAAAGATGGCATCTCTTTGTAACATTTTTTTCCCTAGCCAGCTGTGGTGGCTCACAGCTGTAATCCCAGCATTCAGATGGCTGCAGCAAGAGAATCACAAGTCTGACGTCAGCCTGGGCTACATAATAAGTTCCAGTCCAACCTGGGCTACGGTGGGAGATCTTGTCTCAAACAAACAACAAGCTATTGATTACTTGGGGGATGATAATGATACTCCCTGTGTAACATGAGGGGCTGAGGGGCTGAGTGGACGGTGCCTTGCAAGCATGAAGCCCTGAGCTGGGTCCCCAGCACCTGTATAAAAGCCCTGGGGAGGTTAAGACAGAAGATCCGGAGCTTGCTGTCTGTCTGTCTGCCAGCTTCTGCTTGGAGAACTCCAGGCTCATGGGGAGACCTTGCCTCAAAACATAAGGCAGAGAAATGATTAGGGAAGAGACCAGGCGTCATCCCGTGTCCTCAGACATAGGAGCACATGGGTACACCCACCTACCCACCTACGTGCAAACACCCATGAATATGGAATGAATATGTGGAAACACGCACGTGCCCATGTGCACACACACACACATGCACAGACAGACAGACAGACAGATAAAGATGTGGAAACACACATACACAAACACACACACACATGCACACATACACAGAGACACAAAGAGAGACAGACAGAGAGACAGATAGATAATCACAGAGGGGAGCACAAGTCTGGATCTTCGGAAGTTTCCAGTAAACGAAGTCTGTAATTACGTGACTCGCTCTGCATTTTTCTTCTCATCACATGACCCTCTTCGTACAGGGCTCTGCTAGGCCAGTGTCACTGCAGTTTCTTCATCTCTTCTTCCTGCCATTTTGTGAGTGCCACCTCAGCCATCTTCTAACACCCAATGTCTAGGCATGTCAGTGATGCTCGTATGTCCCAAGAGACTTCGGACTGCCTCGGAGATGAAGTGTGAGCCATTTATCCTGACAGCCAGAGCTTCTTCCGTCTGAATCCAGACACTACCCAGCACACCTTCCGGTCCTCGTTGGTGTCCACCCAGCATACGGGCTGTCTACCTCATCGATATCACTGTTTCTCTGGGTGCCTATCCCACAATGCCTTCTGCCTCCCCCTCTCCAGTCTGTGTGCCAATCTCCAACAAGCCATCCTCAGCCCCTCCCCCAGGCTTCCTGAGCCCACCACATGGGCTATATACACCAGTAGACATTCTCAGAACACAGGAGGCTGGGCTGCTTCCAAAACTCTGTTGCTGTCCCCCCCTCTTGCCCAGTGTCCCCAGAGTAAAGACAGAGTTTGGCTGGGTCATATGGGTCACCCCTTCCTTGCAGAACATACCGGGTAGCAACCTGAACACTACAAAGTCCCTAATGCCCCCTTAGTGAGGGCACACATGCCCTGAGCACATCCCACCCAGCTCCCTAGAGACACTGGTCTTTGACCCTCACCTTACCTACAAGACTGGCCTGGAATGTCTAGCTGAATTTGATTTGTCCTGTTCTGTGGGGTCAAGCCCTAAACCAAACCATATTCTCGCTAACCTGAGGTGCCCAGTGTCCCCAGGGAGGTGAAGGCCAAGCCAGGCAGGGCCACAGCCTGGGGCTACCTTTACCAGCCCCTGCCCAGCTCGGCCACCTGAACTAATTTCCTAATCCTGCTTCAGCCAGCCTGGCCCAGCCACTCAGGAAGGCCCCGTGCTTGCCCTATCCACCTTCCTGTGCCTGCCTGGATCTGAGGCCCTGGGCCCCTCACCCGCCAGCACCAGGCTGCAGCAGCCAAAGCTCTGAAACTGATTTAGGTCCGCTACTCTGCCGGCTTAGCATCCCCCCCACCCCCACCCCCGACCCCCAGCTAGGCCCCATAACTGAATCCAGATGTCCTTCCCCCTGTCCCCAGGGTCCCCTGGATAATCCGTGACAGTTGAGGGGTATAAGGGGAAGTACAAAGGTTCTGGGGTAGGGGACATACTAGGACAGGAGGTACAGGGTCAGGAGTCCTGCCCAAGAAGTCACTGCCTATCCCCTGGGGTGGGCGGGGGCAAGGCCAGGTGCAGTGTGGGATGAGGGCAGGTCTACCTCACCTGCCGTACCAGCTGAGACTAAACACTGTTAATTCTGCTCTAACTGGGAAGGTCTCCTTTGGCATAGGAGGAGTAATAGGACTTTATTAGACAAGCGGGGTGGGGGAGGGGGACACCTCAGCCTGCTCATCTGTAAAGTTTGGGTACTGAGACCTATTCTTGAGGGCTCCAGACAGAAGAGGCACGTATTCTCACAGGAAGGATGGAAGGACTCCCCTCCTAGAGCCTGCTCTGCCTGGAAGCCTCACTCCCACGGGGGTGTGGAAAGGCAGAAACTCAGACTTTATTCCCCAACCTGCTCTCCCTTATCTAGGCCTCAGTTTCCCCATCCGTAGATCTTTTGAGTCCCAAGTTCCCGTAACACAGAAAACATTACCTAAGTGCTTCTTGAATGACATTTAGTCCGTTCTCCCTTTTACCCACACCCACCATCCTGCTTCCTTCCCCTGTAGCCCTCTCAAGTGGTCCTGATGCTCCTCAGTCCGCTGCCTCTTCTCCTGAGCCCGGTGCTCAGCCAGGGTCACACTCCACAGACAGGGACGGAGACCAGGGACTTTTGAGCTGCAGACCCTACCTACGGTGAAAGTCTGGTGCTGAAGAAGATGTTCACAGATGACAGGAAGGACAGGAGGTGGGGAGGGGAGCTGTGTGTTGTGCACAGACCCTGCACACAGCTCTCCTGTCCATCAATCTATCCTATCGGTTGGTCTAATACACATGACGAGACCTTCTCCTCCCTTGGCGGTGCGTCCCCCGCCCCCATGCCACGGTCAGCCCTTGCATCCTTGAGTGTGTCATCCCTTAGGTTGGCACTCTGCTGCCCCAGCCTCCAGAGGAGCTGGGATTCCCGGCTGGCATCATCAGGCCCGGCTTCTGATTCATTTAGAAAACCTTGCATCTGATGTTTGCTTCATAAGAGATGAGCGGTTGAGAGCCCGGTGGGGATGCAGGGACAAGTAGGCCCTGGATGCTCTCAGGGCCTGCAAGGCTAACGGGCATGGGCTGGGAGGATGGGAGAAAGCTAAGCCTGACCTGGCTGGGGCTGGAGCTGGGAGGTGGGGGAGGATGGGGGTGTGGGGGAAGGTGGGGATGGGGTGGGGTGAAGAATGAACAAGTGGGGGTTTGCAGGTGAAGGGGACCCCTAAACATGGTTCACGGGATTGGCTGTGGCAGGTGGAGCCTGGATATGTGGACTGGAGGAGCAGAGAGGTTGGCCAGGGTGGAAAGGGCCCAAAGCTGTCTGTCACTTTCAGCATATGCTGAGTGTCTGCTACCAGGCAGTTGTTTTCCTGAAATAAACATGCCAGAAATGGCCATTATAATCTTAATTTTTTCTCTCTCTGTGTGTATATATATATTTGGGTGTGTGTGTGTGTATGTGTGTGTGTGTGCACCATAGAGGAAAACCTCACCTTTTTTGTTTTGAGTTTTCATTGAGGTGGAGACAGGGTCTCACCATGTAGCTTTGATTAACTTGGAACTCTTTATCTGCTTCTACCTTTGCCTCTGCCTCCCTGCCTCTGCCTCTGCCTCCCTGCCTCTGCCTCTGCCTCCCTGCCTCTGCCTCTGCCTCCCTGCCTCTGCCTCTGCCTCCCTGCCTCTGCCTCTGCCTCCCTGCCTCTGCCTTTCTGCCTCTGCCTCTCTGCCTCTGCCTCTGCCTCTGCCTCTGCCTCTCTGCCTCTGCCTCTGCCTCCCTGCCTCTGCCTCCCTGCCTCTGCCTCTGCCTCTGCCTCTGTCTCTGCCTCTGCCTCTGCCTCTGCCCCTGCCCCTGCCCCTGCCCCTGCCCCTGCCTCTGCCTCTGCCTCTGCCTCTGCCTCCCTGCCTCTGCCTCCCTGCCTCTGCCTCTGCCTCTGCCTCTGCCTCTCTGCCTCTGCCTCTGCCTCTGCCTCCCTGCCTCTGCCTCTGCCTCTGCCTCTGCCTCTGCCTCTGCCTCTGCCTCTGCCTCTGCCTCTGCCTCTGCCTCTCTGCCTCTGCCTCTCTGCCTCTGCCTCTGCCTCTGCCTCTGCCTCTCTGCCTCTGCCTCTGCCTCTCTGCCTCTGCCTCTGCCTCTCTGCCTCTGCCTCTGCCTCTCTGCCTCTGCCTCTGCCTCTCTGCCTCTGCCTCTGCCTCTCTGCCTCTGCCTCTGCCTCTCTGCCTCTGCCTCTGCCTCTCTGCCTCTGCCTCTCTGCCTCTGCCTCTGCCTCTCTGCCTCTGCCTCTCTGCCTCTGCCTCTGCCTCTCTGCCTCTGCCTCTGCCTCTCTGCCTCTGCCTCTGCCTCTCTGCCTCTGCCTCTGCCTCTCTGCCTCTGCCTCTCTGCCTCTGCCTCTGCCTCTCTGCCTCTGCCTCTGCCTCTGCCTCTGCCTCTCTGCCTCTGCCTCTGCCTCTCTGCCTCTGCCTCTCTGCCTCTGCCTCTGCCTCTCTGCCTCTGCCTCTCTGCCTCTGCCTCTGCCTCTCTGCCCCTGTCTCTGCCTCTGCCTCTGCCTCTCTGCCTCTGTCTCTGCCTCTGCCTCTCTGCCTCTGCCTCTGCCTCTGCCTCTGCCTCTGCCTCTGCCTCTGCCTCTCTGCCTCTCTGCCTCTGCCTCTGCCTCTCTGCCTTTCTGCCTCTGCCTCTCTGCCTCTGTCTCTGCCTCTGCCTCTGCCTCTCTGCCTCTGCCTCTGCCTCTGCCTCTCTGCCTCTCTGCCTCTCTGCCTCTGCCTCTGCCTCTGCCTCTCTGCCTTTCTGCCTCTGCCTCTGCCTCTCTGCCTCTGCCTCTGCCTCTGCCTCTGTCTCTGCCTCTGCCTCTGCCTCTCTGCCTCTGCCTCTGCCTCTGCCTCTGCCTCTGCCTCTGCCTCTGCCTCTGCCTCTGCCTCTGCCTCTGCCTCTGCCTCAAGTGTGGGATTAAAGCCGTGCTCCACCATGGCTGGCCTTGAATGTGTTTTGAGACAGCCTTTCTCATTGGCCTGGTGCTCACCAAGGAGATTAGGCTGACAGGCCAATGAGCCCCAAAGGCTGCTCCTCCCAACCTCCCCAGTGCTTGGGGTATAAGTGCCCACACCACACCTGGCTTTGTGTATGGATCCCAGGGG
This sequence comes from Apodemus sylvaticus, assembly GCF_947179515.1. Taxonomy (NCBI): domain Eukaryota; kingdom Metazoa; phylum Chordata; class Mammalia; order Rodentia; family Muridae; genus Apodemus; species Apodemus sylvaticus. The sequence continues at coordinate 153,234,452 of NC_067474.1, forward strand.
TCCCAAGCACTCCCTGACTGAGATGTTGGTCTAGCACGAGAAATAGGTATTAATGATTAGAAACTGAGAGATCAGGAACATAAAAACTCACCCGAGGGCTAACGAAATGGCCTACCAGGTGAAGGTGCTTGCTGCCAAAGCTGAGTTTGATTCCTGGACCTCCCACATGGTGGAGGGAGAGAACAGACTCTGGCCTCCACACAAGCACTGTGGTAGCCGTGCACCCCCAACAAATGAATGTAAACACACAGAGAGATTCACACACAGAAATGTACACATATAGACATGCACAGATGTACACACAGAAACATATGCAGAAGCACACACACAGACACTCACTCAGACACATACACAGACGACACACACAGAGACACACAGATGTACACACACAGAGAAACACAGACACATGCACAGATGACACACACAGATAGATGGATACATACACACATACAAACACACATACAGATGCACATACAGAGGCACATACAGATGATACAGAGACACACAGATGCACATATATAGACACACACAGAGACACAGACACAGATGACACATAGGCGACACACACATAGACATGCACACAGATGACACACAGATGCGCACACACAGATACACACATATAGACACACACAAAAATGCATACAGATGCACACATATAGACACACACACAAACACACACGCAGATACACACAGTCACACAGACACACACACAAACACATACACATGCACACACAGAAGCACGCACAAACAAACACACATACGCACACTTAATTTGAGCCAGGATTCGAACCTGGAATCTCTGAGTTTTAAGTCTCTGCATCTTACTGGACCACTATGTGGATGCTTCTCCCCTTGTTCAGGATGCAGATGGAGCTAGAGTCACAGGGTGGCCCTGAGACCCTCGGTGCATCAGCTGGGCTCAAGGGGGACAGACCAGGCGCCTGATTGTCAGGACTTCATAGATGTAACTGCTGAATTCAGATGCTTGACGCTGGAGACACTGGGCCAGGTGGTGAAACACCTTATGGGCTGTGGAACCCATTAAAGGACAATTATAGAAAGCAGGGGACAAAAAAGACCTAAGTGAGGAGGAGGAGGTAGACAGGGTATAGATCAATTATCCTCTGCTTTTTTTTGACAAGGTGTCATTTAGCCAAGGCTAGCCTCAAATCTCATAGGTAGCCACAGATGACTGTGAACTTCTGATCCTCCTGCTTCCACTCCCTGAGCGTGGGATCACGCGTGTACATCGCCACAGCTGCTTTCCATGGTGCTGGGAACAGAGCCCAACTAATGCAAGGCAGGCGCTCTGCTACAACCCAGCCCTGACATTAGCCCTTGCCTTTGAATCTGTGAGGAGAGTCTCCGGGAAGCCTGGGAAGGCAGTGGGGTCCTCAAAGTCATTCAGGAAGTCTGGGGGTGCTGGGTGACACGCAATTGTAAGGTAATGTCCTAGCCACTGGTGGTGGTTGCTCCTGAATCACTGATGGACTAACAATGGTGAGCAGGCTCACGCAGGTTCAGCATGGAGCCTGAGTCCTTTCAAGCCTCAGGACTTGGTAGCCACTGCCATTCTAGCCCCATGAAGAAATGTAAGGTCTGAGGAAGCAAAGACCTTCCTGCTGAGACCCTGTTTCTGTTAGTATCCTCCAAAGCTCATTCTGGGAGAGTCAACCCCAGGGCCTTTGCACATACTGTTGCTCTGTCTGTGATGCTTTTCCTGAGTTTAGACAGTTGTTGCTTCCTCATTGGTTTGATGTGTTAGCACAGGCTTCTTGTGGGCGCATGGGGTACCCCTGCTGTTCTTTCCTATGCCTTCTGCTCCTTTCCCTGGCTGAGCACCAGGTACCATCACTATTTCCAATATTTAGTTTGCTCTCTGAGGTTGGGAACATGGCTGTGTTATTCAGGGTTGTGATTCTAGAATTCATGGGGCTTTACACTGGCTTGTGGAGTGAATAAAACCCGTGTTAACACTCTCTCCGCATCCTCTGCCCCTTCACCTCCTGCAAACACTGTTTTTTGATATTTGTTTTTCGTGGGTGAATAAGATGGATCAGTGAGTGAAGAGGCTTGCTGCCAAGCCTGACGACCAGAGTTCAATCCCTGAGACCCACCTGATGGAAGGGGAAAAACACCCTCTCTGTGTCTCTGTCTCAGATTCTTGGTCTTTGTCTCTGTCTTTTCCTCTCCCTCCTTATCTCCCCCGCCTTGGTATTATGGGCTACATATATGCTAAACACATCTTACCACCAAGATAGCTTCCTGTCCCCCACCAGCCCCATTCTCTCTCTCTTTCTTTGGCATCCCAGATCAAATCTCAACCATCGGATACTCCCAGTATCCAGACTCCTCAGTAACTTGGGCTTCCTGAAATGACTGTCTATGGAGGAAGTCAGACATCCTCAGACTCTGACAGAGCAGAGGCCCCGGGTCTGAGACTCCTGAACCCAAGGACCATGTGGGAGATGGCTGGGAGACTGCTTGTATGGCTGGGACCCTCTTAGAGGGCTGCAGTTCAAACACACTTTTACAATTTACTTACTCTTTTGTGTGTCAGAATGTTTCGTCTGCACTCACGTCCATCCGTGTACCTTGTGTGTACCTTGTGCCCTTGGAGATCAGATGATGGTGTCTGATCCGCTGGAACTGAACGTAGGTGCTGGGGACCAAACCTGGGTACACTGCAAGAGCAACGAGTGCTCTACACCGCCGAGCCGGCTCTCCAGGGCGGTCCTCTCAAGGGCCCTCCATTTTTCGCCTTCCCGATTTTCAGATATGTTCTTGATTCAAAACTCCAAAGGCCGAGGGCGTCTCTCACTGTCCCTTCCGTGGGGCAGGCCTCGTGATGCTTCTAACCTTTGTAGTGTGTGTGTGTGTGTGTGTGTGTGTGTGTGCCCACATGCAGGTCAGAGGACCTCAGTTGCCGGTGCTCACTGCTCCCCCCTCTTCATTGCTGGCTGGCCCACGACCTCCTCCCGCCTCCACCTTCCATCTTGCCACAGAAGGGCTAGGGCTGCAGCGGAGTGGCTTTATGTGGCCTCTGGGGATTGGAACTCTTGACTTGATGCTTGCCCGGCAAGCGACTCACCCGCTGAGCCTTCAGTCCAGGGCCTGGTTTCTTATGCTGAGTCCAGAGATTAAAAATAAAAAAGTTTTTTGCTTGTTCTTAGTTGTTTACTTTTGTTTTTCTGAAACAAGGTCTCTCTCTAGCAGTCTTGGCTGTCTTGGAGCTTGCTGTGTGGACCAGTGGGGCCTTGAACTCACAGACCTCACAGACCCTGAGACTCTGACTCAGGATTGCCTTTTTTTTTCTTTTGAGTTGTGGTCTTATTGTTTAGCACAAGATGGCCTCGAACTCACCACAATCTTCCTGAACTATCCTCTTTAGTGCTGAGATGGCAGATGTCTGCCCAGCTCAGAGATGTCACAAACACACACAGTAAACACTCAGGCTTGCTTTTTCTGTACAGGTGCATGATTCACACTCACGGTCTAACCTAAGTGGGTGGCTAGGCAGTCATTCTGTGTGTGTGTGTATGAGTGTGTGTATAGTGTGTGTATGTGTGTGTAGTGTGTGTATGTGTATATGGGTGTGTGAGCATGTGGTGCGTGTATGTGTGTGTGTATGTATGTGTGTTGCATGCATGTGTTGTATGTATGTTGTGTGTGTTGTGTGTTGTGCATTGTATGTGTTGTATGTGTGAGTTTGTATGTGTGTGTGTTGTATGTGTATGTGCATGTGTTGTGTGTGTTGTGTGTATGTGTGTATGTGTGTGTGTTGTGTGTATGTGTATATGTGTGAGTGTTGTGTGTATGTATGTGTATATGTGTGTGTGTATGTATGTGTGAGTGTATGTGTTGTGTGTGTTGTATGTGCTGTGTGTATGTGTGTTTGTGTGAGTATATGTGTTGTGTGTATGTATATATGTGTGTGTGTGTATTACAGCATGCATGTGGAAGTCAGAAGACAACTTGAAGGAGCTGGGTCTCTCCCCCGCCCCCCACAGGGACTGAACTCACCATCAGCCTTGGCAGCAAGCCCCTTTACCTGCTGAGCCATCTCTCTGGCCCTCCTCTGTATTTTAGTACATGGCTCAGCAGAAGCTTGGCTTTGTAACAGTCATGCTTTCACCCTAGAGACCCAAGTCAATGTTTGTGTCCCCAAATCATCCCCAAAGTCCTTTTATCTGTGACCTTCACAGTAGGGCAATGATCTTCCAAATCATTAGTGCTGCCTGCCAGGGTTGGCCACTGCTTCATGGTGGAAAGAGAATCCTGCCACAAGTAGCAGACCTGGGTTCCAGCCACTCCCATCTGCCACCCCATCCCTTCCCTCGGAGGTCCTGAGCCTCTCTAAGCAGCAGTTGCCTTTAAAATAGGCACGCCTCCCCCATCCCCCGACTCCCAAGAAGGCAGACTGAAGCTGATTGATGGTGATGGTTGATGCTGATGTTAATGGCTTCAACGAAGACTTCAGGTGGCTTCTTGACCTCCCTTATGCCCATTTGGGTTCGTGTCCTGGGTTCAACATGGATACTCACAGGATCAGCAGATGACTGAGCTGGTACCCAGCACTCAGAGTTTCAGGACCTGTGGGACTCAGGAGAGCTGCTAACGCCCTCTAGAGCTTAGTTTCCCAGTCTGTACTTTGGGAACAATGATGATAGTCTGTAAAGATATTGTGAGGCCTTGTCCCAATCACATGCTGTGCTCAAACACCAGCGACGGTAACTGTCATCCAACTGTGTCCGGTCACGTCAGAGGGCCTCGGACTTCTGCGGTCCTTATTCTGCCTTAGTTTCAGGATGACTAAACCACGTATCTGCATTTAACTCACATGGCTGGAGGGTAGGGAGAAAGGCTGGGGTCATCCCCAGGGGCTACAGAAAGGTTCTCCAGGTCCCTGGGCAAGGGGACAGCAAGGTCTAAGTGTCTTCCTGTCCGTGGCTTCAGCCGGGTGCTGGAAATAGGTGGCCTGAGCGTGGGCCAGTTCAGTGTGCCTAGAGGAGGCTGTACCCAAGTGTGAGAGCCGTGCCAGCATCCGAGGGGGCCAGGTTATGGTGTCAGGACACTAACATGACTCCATGTAAGATGAGACCTCATGGATGTCACAGAGATGGCAGAACATTATACTGCAGAAACCTTGACCATGGGGTGGGGGGTGGGGGATGGGGGAGTGAGGAGGTGTGGGGGGTGAGGGGGTGGGGGGAAGGGCAGGGTGACCTGAGAGAACCTTGCCTGTTGCTGTAGGGAAGGGAAAAGAAAACCTGCTGTAGACTGTGTTTGAGGGCTGGTGGTGACTTTACCTATGACTCAGTTACAAGCTGAACTACACTGGTTTTTGGCATGGGCATTTGGAACAGAATGTAAAATCTCCATGTGTGTGCATACAGGGGGGAACCTGTGTGTTTGCATGGTCGTGTGTGTGTGTGTGTGTGTGTGTGTGTGTGTGTGTGTGGCTGGTCTCTCCCAGAACCTAGAGCTCATGGATTCAGTTAATTTAGTCAGCCATCTGACTCCAGGGAATCCTCTATCTCTGCTTCCTGAGAGCTGGTTTATGGTGTCTGCCAGGCTTGCTGGCATCTATGTGGATTCTGGGGATCAGAACGTGAGTCCTTACACATGGGTGGAAGGGACTTTACCTGCTGAGCCATCTTCCAAGCTCCTATATGCATTTTTTAATTTTTATATCTGTCTGTCTATCATCTATCTATCTATCTATCTATCTATCTATCTATCTATCTATCCATCCATCTATCCATTCATTTGTGGTTTTTCAAGACAGGGTTTCTCTGTGTAGCCCTGGCTGTCTTAGAACTCACTCTGTAGACCAGGCTGGCCTAAAACTCCTGCCTCTGCCTCCCAAGTGCTGGGTTAAAGGTGTGGGCTTCCACTGCCCTGTAACCCTATCTGCATTTTTAAGATTAAAATGCTTGGACCATTTGGGTTAGTGTGACGGCTCTGTGGATGAGTCCTTTGCTTTGAAACAGTTCAATATCCGGGACCTGTACAGTGAAAGGAAGAAGACAGCACCCAAGGGTGATGTTTTTGTGCCTCCAAAGGCACACTATGGCTGGTGTGTGCCCTCCCCCAAATAGATAAATAAATGTAAACATTTTTTTAAAAATTCTTCTCTCATACATTACATCTAAAACTTGTTTACCCTCCCTCCCTTCTCCCCATCTCTCCCTGCCACCTCCCCTTTCCCCCAGGTCTACCCCCCACCTCCCAATCTGCCTCCCCTCAGAAAAGAACAGGTCTCTTGGGGACATCAACCAAACACAGCGGCGTAGCAAGCTCTGATAAGGCCAGGCACATACATGGTGGATAAGGAAACTTGGAGGGAGGGAAGGGTCCCACACGCAGACAGAAGAGTCAGAAACAGTCCCCGGTCCGCTGTGAGGACTCCCACAAAAGCCCCAGCTACACAGCCCTAACATACATGCAGAGGACCTAGGTCAGATCCCTACAGGCTCCCGATCTCTGTGATAAGGAGATGCTGAGCAGATTCTGTGGGTTTTTTGGACCATTTTGATAGCCGTAGAATAAGTGCTTGCCTGGCATTTACAAGGATCTGGGTTCTGTCCCCAGCGGCCCAAACAGATAATTGACCGTTTGAGGGATGTTGGGGGTCACTTGCCCATCACTGGTGCCTTGGGGGTGTGTGGACACCCAGAGTGCTCTGTCTCCTATCCCTGTGACACACTCGCAGGAACAGGTGTGATCTTTGATCGCATTGATTCAGTCCGAGAATCCTGCAGCCACGGATGTAGGGGCCAGCAAGACTAGATGAACAAGCCACGTGGTTTTGTGGAACCAGGATGGGGTCTGGCATCAGTCTGCCTCCTTGTAGGGTAGGGAGTTGGGGCGTGGGGAAGGCTTGCCTATTTTAAAGGCAACTGCTGCTTAGAGAGGCTCAAGACCTCAGAGGGAAGGGATGGGGTGGAAGATGGGAGTGGCTGGAGCTCAGTTTGCTCTCTGACTGTTTGGCTTTCTTCCCACCTCCACTGCCTCAAAGCACGGGAGTTCAAGTCTGTCCAGAGTGCCGGGGGGGGGGGGGGCGGGGGGGTGGGGGGGAATAACAGCCAGCTCCTTGTGCCTCCCGTCAGGAGGGAGACAGACGTGGAGTCTCATCTCCCTCAAGCCGCTGGCTGCCCGCGTGCTTCGGTTCCCAGGCTGGATCTTTTTGTTGTTTTGTTTTCGAGACAGGGTCTCTCTGTGTAGCCCTGATCATCCTGGAACTCGCTCTCAAGATCAGGTCGGCCTTGAACTCAAAGATCCACCTGCCTCTGACTCATGAGGACTGAGGTTAAAGACGTGTGTCACCACTGCCTGCTGGAGCTGATAGTAGCCTCTTAACGGTGACATGTGGCTTAAATGAGATGAAGTCCTTAGTGCAGAGCCCGTGGCTGACAGTAGGGTTCTGTCACTATGTGATAGAGTAGCCATCTTCCCCTACCCCTCTCTGGAGGCTGTCATCCTGTAGAGACTGGTGTCTATTATGGGCACACATTCATCCCACCAGTGAACCAGATTCTAAATAATAGGTATTTGAACCCTTCTGAGGAACTAGAAGTGTATGTGTGTTTGTGTGAGTATATGTGTTGTGTGTGTGTGTGTATATATATATATGTGTGTGTGTGTGTGTGTGTGTGTGTTATGTGTGTGTTGTGTTGTTGTGTGTGTATTGTGACTGTGTTTTGTGTATGTGTGTGATATGTGTTTGAGTATATGTCAGTGTGTGTATGTCTATGAGTGTGTGCCTTTGAGTGTGCCTGCAGTGTGTGTGTGTGTGTGTGTGTGTGTGTATGTGTGTGTGGTATGTATGAGCATTAGTCAGTATGTATGTGTGTGTGCACATATGTGTACAGATGCACATGAACACGCACCTGTATGCTTGCTCAGGCCAGAGGTCAGCACTGTCTTGCTCTCCCCCTTACTTGTTGAGACAGAGTCTCTCACTGATCCTGAAACTCATAACGCCAGATAGACTGGTCAACAAACCACGGGATCTTCTCCCCCTCCCCTTTCTCCCCTCCCTTCCCTTTCTCCCCTCCCTTCCCGTCCCCTCCCTTCCCCCCCTCCCTCCCCTCCTGTCCACTTACCCTTCCTCCTTTGTCTTCCTTCTCTATTTTTCTTATTTCTTTTTCTTTTCTTTTCATTTTTTGTTGTTTTTGTTTTGTTTTGTTTTGTTTCAAGACAGGGTTTCTCTGTGTAGCCCTGGCTGTCCTGGAACTCACTCTGTAGACCAGGCTGGCCTCAAACTCAGAAATCCGCCTGCCTCTGCCTCCCCCCCCCCCCCTCTCTCTACAGGGCCTCTCTAGATAGCTCTGACTGTCCTGGAACTCACTATGCAGACCAGGCTGGTCTCAAACCCACAGAACTCAACTTGCCTCTGCCTCCCGAGTGCTGGGATTAAAGGCCCGAGCCACCACGCCTGGCCCACAAGGATCTTCTCATTTCTACCTCTACAGCACCAGGATCTGAGAAAGTGCTGTGACCCCGCTTTTTAATTTTTCAACTGAGGTGCTAGAGAACACAGACACTTTACCAGCTACGTGTCCTCATTCCTGACTTCTTAAGTAGTGTCTTATGATGCTATCATGTATATGTGTCTATGGATATGGTATGTGTGTAAATATGGCCATGTGTGTGGCCACAGTGCAGACATGGAGGTCAGAGGAGGACTCGGCAGTTGGCGAGGTTCTGTCTTCACTGTGGGTTTCAGGGATTCAGAGCCACCCGGCTGGACCTGGGTTGCTAACCCATCTCTAAATTCCGTAGCCATCTTGGGAGCAAGAAGAGCAGTGTACCCTGCCGACAACCTGCCTGGCATTGTTGAAGATCATCCTCCGGCCTCGGTGCAGAGGAATAATCGGAATCCCACCTTACCCTGGGAAACTGAGGCACAGGAGCCAGATTTGGGCCAAGATCATAGACAGGGAAACAAAGGAGGCTCAACTCTGAAACTCAGGGTCTTTGGTCTTAAACTCTGCTCTTGTTCCATGAAGTTGTCCTGGCTTGTTTCTGAGGCAGAGTCTGATCCTGGTGTTAGCGGGGAAGGGCCGAGGGTAGGGAAGGGTAGGTCAGAGCAAAGGGGGTGGTCTAATCTCACCAGTGCCCACAAAGCGCCTTCCAGATAAGCTGCTGGGGGACCTGACTGCCTTGACAATTCTCTACCTTGGTCTAGAAGATCCGCTCACTTTCCCCACGAAAGATTGGTCGGGTCTCCGTGAGAGAAGCCCTTCCTACGGGACACTTGGAAGATGCAGGGGCAGTCGGAAGGAAGGGCCAGCAGAGGAGGGGAGGACACTGGTGAAAATGCATTTCCTCCTCCCAGGGAACATGGGGAGACCAGCAAGCTTAGGAAGAGGAGATGTCGTCTTCTGGCTGCACCAGCTGAACAGGAGCCCAATGGGTAGTGAGAGTTACCCTGTAGGGCCAGGCAGGATGCTGTGGAACCGGCAGCCGCAGCCGCAGCCTGTGGAAGCCAAGTCCTGAGGACAGTTTCTGTGGAGCTGGGAGTCCTGAAAGCCATCACAAAGGTGATGCGCTGTGGGGGGTGGGGCGGGGCTCAGAATGGAAAGCAAGAACTAGAGGAGAGGCCCGAGAGATCCGTCCTTAGGTCTCTGGCCCAAGAAACGTAGCCCAAGCTCAGACCAAGGGGAATGGACCATTCAAGATGGCGCCCTCACAGACCCAGGGATGAGGCAGAGTTCGGTAGGCATGACCTTCATCAAGGTCACACGAATTCCACTTTGGGACAGAGAGCCGAGACCACTGACTGACTGCCTGCCTCTCCTCATCTCTGCCTTTTGAGCCCTAAAGTTCCATCCGACCGGATCAAGCCACAGGCCCTGTGGGCTCAATCCTTTCCTCTCTAAGCCAGAGACAACTGAACGGAGAAATAATTAAAAACTAAGATCGGAGGTGGGGGTGGGGCGGGGGCGGGGGTGGGGGCGGGGGGAGCTGCGGGCCGGGGAGATTTTTCCAGAGGGGCGCGGGATGCCGCTTGGAGTGGTTGGCTAGCGATAACCAACAGATGCGATCCCGCAGATAAGCGTAGCAACTTAGATAAATCTCGGGCTTTGGAACTGGTCGTCTGCGTCCCCTCTCCTCCCGTCTGCCTTTTTTCAATTTTATCTCTGAGCCAAGGGAAGGGGAAGGGAGGGCAGGGGGCTCAGAGGGGTGAGGCAGCAGGAGGAGGGGAGGGCAGGGAGGGGGCCAACTTCATCTTGGCGGGCGGGGGGGGGGGGACCTCGGCTTTTCTTTTTAATGTGTTTTTCCCAGAAGGTGGGAAAATGCCAGCACACACCCGGAGAGCTAGAAGGCGGCCTATGTTTTTTAAAAAGCGGCGGACAAAAAAATCAAAATATTTGAAAATGTATTTCATGGTAATTATGTCATATTTCATGGGCTGGTGCCACTACTGAAAGAGAGGCTGAATGCCTTAATTTGTATAGAAATTGTAATCATTTGTTCATTTCAAGGTGAAAATTGCATTTTTTAATTTAAATTGTATCCTGCGCGATGGTCTATTATCTAGTAAAATTGTCCCCATGTATGAATGGTGCCTGTGCAGCTGCAATGCTTGTCACAAATCCACTTATGGTCATAAAAAGCAGGTGGACATCTTGGGGAAATGGAAGCCCTGTATGCGCGTGTGCATGTGGAAGTGTGTGCACGCTGTGGCCTCTCTCCCTCTCTCTCTCTCCTCCCCTCCTGCCTCCTCCTCCCTCCCCCCCACCTCCACCTTGCACATCTGGAGGTGTGCTGAGCAGGTGACAATTGTTGTCGTATAAAGGATAAAGTCCCACCTCGTACCTGGCCCCTATTAGTGGGCCTGGCAAGTCTCTGACTCTCGATCCCACTGTGTGCTCCAATCCCACTGTGTGCTCCGCTGTGATCTCCTCTCTGGACCCCGCCTCCTTTTCTGGGCCTGTATGGGAAAGATCCTGGCTCCAGGGTCCCCAGTGCATCAAAATGACGTCCCTTGCCACCGGCTAGCTGTGGGATTCCAGACGATGCTTTTACTCTGTGTCTGTCGGTGTATACCCAAGCTGTGTGTGCGTGCACACGCATGTGCACATGTTTGTGGAAGACAGAAGTATGCATACGTTTTCTTCCTTAGTCATTCTCTATTGTAATTACAATAAACTTTTGATTGCTTCTTTGTGAACCTCACATCATACACCTCAATCCCACTCAGCTCCCCATCCCTCAACATTCACCCTCTGTCCTTGCAGGCTTCCCCCCAAAAGAAAACAAACATCTCACCATGGAAGCTGCGATGTGTCACTATGTGCCACACAGTATACCCTTCTGCCCAGACAGCTTTCCTGTAAATGTTTACAGCAATATCTCATTGGCATGGACAAAGGCATGGCAATGGTTGGGCCTCTGGGTTCTACTGTAATTTTTAATTAATTGTGTGTATGTGTGTGTCAAGAAAATATATGTATGTACAGGTACATGTGCAGGAGGTGTATGTGCACAGGCATAGAAGTGAACTGGCATGTGTATGTGTGTGCAGGTGTGTGTATGTGTGCACAGGCACAGGTGTGCACAGGAATGTGCATGTGTATGTGTGCATAAGTGTGCACAAGGCACAAGTGTGCGAGGCATGTATATGTGTATACAGGTGTGTGTAAGCATGCAAGGCACAGGTGTGCACAAGCATGTATAGGTGTGTGTGGATGTGTGTGCATGTGCACAGGTACAGGTATACACAGGCATGTCCATATGTATGTGTATAAGTGTGCACAGGCATGTACATGTGTGTGCAAGTGTGTAAGGGTGCAAGGCACAGGTGTGCAGGGCATGTGCATGTGTGTGAGTATGCAAGACACAGGTGTTCACAACTATATCCATGTGTATGTGCGTAAGTGTGCATAGGCATGTGCATGTGTGTGCATGTATGTGTAAGTGTGCACAGGCACATGCATGTATATGAGTGTATAAGTGTGCACAGGCATGTGTATGTGTGTAGGTGTGTGTAAGTGTGCACAGGCATAGGTGTGCAAAGCATGTGTGTGCAGGTGTGTGTAAGTGTGCACAGGCATAGGTGTGCACAAGCATGCGTGTGCAGGTGTGTGTAAATGTGCTCATGCTCACAGGTAGAAGACTTAGATGTGTGTTCTCTTTTGCTGCCTTGTGGCATCTGGGAACTGAACCCTGTAACCAAGTCTCCACCTACTGAGCCCTCTTCTCTCCCTGCACCCAACTTTTTGAGACACAGTCTCTCACTGGATCTCTGGCTCACCATCTTGGCTAGAGTAGTTGGCTAGTGAGCTCAGCGATCCTTTTGTCTCTGCCCCCAACTGCTCGTGCTGGGATTACAGATGCACATGCACAGTGCCATCTCCACCTTTTACGCGTGAGCTCAGGTTGTCACCCTTGAGCAGCAAGAACTTTCCAGACTGAGCCACCTCCCAGCCTTCTTCACTTTTTTTATGACTTTTTTTTTTTAAAGATTTATTTATTTATTATATGTAAGTACACCGTACCTGTCTTCAGACACTCCAGAAGAGGGCGTCAGATCTTGTTAAGGATGGTTGTGAGCCACCATGTGGTTGCTGGGATTTGAACTCAGGACCTCTGGAAGAGCAGTCAGTGCTCTTAACCACTGAGCCATCTCTCCAGCCCGACTTTTTTTTTTAAATGAGGTAACAATAAGATATATATGCACACATACTTCTGCCACCACCACACAACCAAAGGGAATTTCTTCTTCTTCTTCTTCTTCTTCTTCTTCTTCTTCTTCTTCTTCTTCTTCTTCTTCTTCTTCTTCTTCTTCTTCTTCTTCTTCTTCTTCTTCTTTTCTTTTCTTTTCTTTGTTTGTTTTTGTTTGTTTGAGTCAGGGTTTCTCTATGTAGCTCGGGCTGTCCTGAAACTCACTCTGTAGACCAGGCTGACCACCCAACCTCAGAGATTCACTTGCCTCTGCCTCCTGAGTGTTGGAATTAAAGGCATGCACCACCACTTCCTGGCTGTCCAGGGAGCATTTCTTTTTCTTTTTTTGTTTTTGTTTTTGTTTTTGGAGACAGGGTTTCTCTGTATAGCTTTGGCTGTCCTGGAACTCACTCTGTAGACCAGGCTGGCCTCGAACTCAGAAATCCGCTTGTCTCTGCCTCCCAGAGTGCTGGGATTACAGGTGTGCACCACCACTGCCCGGCCAGGGAGCATTTCTTAACTGTTGGAAAACAAGCCACACTCACACAGTGTCTCAAGACTGTCTATAAATCCATGTGCAGGGGATCCAGCGCCCTCTTCTGGCCTCCACAGGCAGTGCATTCATGTGCTGCACATACATGCAGATAAAACACTCATATTCATAGAATAAAGGAAACAATTAGAAGAAAAAGAAGGCATTGCTGGTACACAGCACACTCCTGGGCTGCTGGTTGCTGCTTTTCTAGAATGGCAAAGTTGAACAGTAGCAACAACCCAGCCTCGTCACAAAGCCTACAATATTTACTCCCTGGGTCCCAGGGAAGAAATTTTCTAGGCCTTGAAATAATGCAGGCAAAGGGTGTAGCCCAGCGGCAGCCCATCTTGTGAAATATTTGGGGTGCTAGAAGGAAAACCAGCCTCAGGGTAACGTGGCAGGTACCAGAGGTCATTATCAGTTAATCGTCAAAGGTGCAGAAAATTTCTCTGAGGTTAAAGCTAGAACTAGGATACACCTATGCAGAAGAACTCTACTCAGAATTTTGTGGAAAATTCTCTGCCATTGTTTATTTGAGGATGTCAGAAGGAACTCTGGACCAAGAGATTCATTCATTGTTTTAGTTTGGGTTTTTATTGTGAACAGACACCATGACTAAGGCAACCCTTATAAAGGACACCATTTAATTGAGGCTGGCTTACAGTTTCAGAGGTTCAGTCCATTATCATCAAGGTGGGCAGTGTGCAGGCAGACATAGTGTTGGAGAAGGCATTGAGAGTTCTACATCTTGATCTGCAGGCAGCAGAAAGAGACTGTGTGCTGTGCTGGATATAGCTTAAACATATAGGTGACCTCAAACCCCACCTCCATAGTGACACACTGCCTCCAACAAGGTCACACCTCCTAATAGTGCCCCTCCTTCTGAGTCAAGCATTAAACACATGAGTCTATGGGGTTAAACCTATACCCCATACTCATTGACTTTGGACTTCAGCTCCCACCTGCAAAATGGGTTTCTTCCAGGAAAAGTGATCAAAAATGTTCCCATGTGATCAGCAGGTTCTTGATGCTGATGGTGGTGGTGGAGATGCTGATGGTGGCGGTGGTAGTGATGGTGTCTTAGGTTCTGTTGCTGTGAAGAGACACCATGACCAAGGCTACTTATAAAAGAAGGCATTTAATTGGAGAACTTGGTTACAGTTAGAGAGGGTCAGTCCATCATCATCATCATGGTAGGAAGCATTGCAGCAGGCAGGCAGGCAGACCTGGTTCTGGAGCAGTGGCTGAGAGCTCACATCCTGATCTGCAGGCAGGAAGCAGAGAGAGAGAGGCTGGGTCTGGTGTGGGCTTTTGAAAACCCAAAGCCCCACCCCCGTGACTCACACTCCTCCAAGGCCACACCTCCTAATCTTTCCTGAACAATTCCATCAGTTGGGGGCCAAACATTTAAATATATGGGTTATTAGGGTCATTCTCATTCAAACTACCATGGATGGTGATGGACGTGGTGGTAGTTATGGTGATGATGATGATGATGGTGGGATGATGATGGTGGTGATGATGATGATGATGGTGGTGGTGGTGGTGGTTGTAGAACTCCCTGAGCTCCATCTCACATGTTCTGAACACTTGGGGCAAGACAGCACTTAGATAGGGCCATGTCCCAACTTGTTACTCCACTCTGATCCTAACAGTCTAGTCTGACACCATCAGGTGCAATGTGCTTGAAGCGGGGTCCTGTATAGAAGACATTGTGAACAGGGCATCTTTGAACTGAGTTCAACTGTTGGATGACCCTCAGGGTGTTCTCTGATGTAGGTCATGGTGCACACATTTTACAGCTGAGCAGAGGTGTGGGTGGAGTGAGTCCCAGGCAGGGGCTACCGAGTGGCAAACGTGATAGCCAGTGCAGAACAGTGGCTATACCTGTCTCCAATCACTCCTCTTGTGGCTCCTATCCCCAATCCTAGATTTCTTCCCTGTCCCCAGGTTGGGCTGATGCTGCATCCACTTGTTGGGACACACCACACATGCTGCTGGGTCTCCATTGGTCACTCGGGCCCTCTCCTAGAACGCTCTCTTGCCCCTATGTCAGGCTGGGCTGCCCACACTGAAAGAGGACACGGTAAGACAGAGTGTGCCTGACTGGAAATGAGTATCCTGAAACACCTAGTTGTCTCTGGAAAAAAACCTGATAAGCTCTGGTCTAGTGGAGAAATCCCATCACATCGTTGGGTCTTGACAGAGATATGGCTGATGAGCTCACAGGCACGGCGTCTCTGTGGAGTGACGCTGTCTCCTTCTTGACCATCCTCAAAACACAACTTCAGCTCATATCCTGTGTTGTAGGAGCCATCTGGGGCTTGTAAGCTACTCCCCAGCATCCCTGGCCTCTGCTTACCTTCTTGGTTTTATTGTTTTGGTAGGCAACATGTCAATTCTAGGTAAAAAGTTCCATCCTCACATGTGCGTTAGACAAATATAACTTTCCTTACACCCATTCTGAAAGTAATTTTGAGAGGTGACGCATGAAGTTGAGCAAA
The DNA here is from genome assembly GCF_947179515.1 of Apodemus sylvaticus. NCBI lineage: Eukaryota > Metazoa > Chordata > Mammalia > Rodentia > Muridae > Apodemus > Apodemus sylvaticus. The sequence continues at coordinate 153,250,166 of NC_067474.1, forward strand.
GCACAGTAAGATCCACGGATAGAACCTTTATAAGAAACCTACTAATAATAATAGAATATATTTTAAAAATCACCATCTGGTGAGATGGCTCATGGTTGAAGGAACTAGTCATGTAAACCTGGAGACCCGAGTTCAATCCCCAGAACCCACATAAAGGCAGAAGGAGAGAATCACGTCCACAGAAATTCCACAGTGATGGAATTTCTCCACTTCTGACTTCCAGGTGTGTGCTGTGGTACACGTGTCCCCAAAATAATAGTAAAAAAAATAAAATTTAGACATATTTTACAGAATAAAATAAAGCAGTAAATATATTGCTTTTTAGTATATTTAATATTCTAAAATATGTTGAAATAACTGGAGGGTTAGGACTGTGGCTTAGTGCCTCTTGTCTAGCATGCATGAGGCCCTGCATTAGATCGCTAGCTAAAGAAATAAACAAAAGCCCCAGGAAACTCACAAAACACAAAAACAACACACAACGAGGAAACAATGAAACAAACAAGAGTAAGTTACAAACAGAAAGTAACATAGTTATAGACCTAAATCCAAACCTGCTATTATATTAAGTGTAAAAGGACTAAACAGAACTTAAAGGGCGGAGATTGCCAGACCCTGACAAAACTGCTATAAGGAACCTGTGGAGTAGCTATTAAATTAAATTCTAGAAAGTTTCCTAGAGAGTCTTGTCCAGCTCTTCGTCACATAACATTGATCCAGCTTTTTATGCACATTGCCATAGTTTCTTCCCTGATGATAATGGACTAAACCTCTGCAAGTGTAAGCCAGCCTCAATGAAATGCTTCCTTTATAAGAGTTGCTGTGATTATGGTATCTCTTCACAGCGATAGGAATGCTAACTAAGACAGGACTCAAAGCTGTATCTGCAGTTCACAAGAACCACTCCAGTTAGAGATGCTGGGTATGTAAATCCTCTACTCCTTCATTTTTGTTTTATGTATGTGAATGTTTGTCTACATGTATGAATGTACACCATGTGCATGAAGTGCTCACAGGGGCCAGAAGGGGGTGTCAGATCCTCTGGACCTGGAGTATAGACAGTTGTGGGCAGTCATGTCTGTGCTAGGATTGAACCTTGGTCCTCTGGAACAGCCACCATTGAGCACTGAGCCATCTCTCCAGCCCCACTGACCCAGTTTTTACAAATTTGTGTTCTGTGTGACTTTCTTGATGGTATTTTTTTCCATCTCTGGCGATTCCAAAATGGCCCTCAAAGCAAGGGAAGCCCTTACGAAATATGTCTGGGTTTGTCCTCTCTCCTCCTCATCCTCTTCCTGAAGTCCTTTATAACAAACAAACTTTCCCAATATTTCTTTACAGAGTTGTCATTTAGCATCACATCACCCAGTAGCCTCTTTTGGAAGACACTGGAGAAATTACTTATAAAATTCCCTTAACCCGTCTCTTCTTGTGGTTAACAATGTTTATGTAATTCATCAAGTTTCTGAGTTTCTGATTTTTCCACTGGCCGCTAGGAAGCCCCTGGCTCATCTGTATAAAGTCAGTGTGAATTCTGCAGTAAAGGTCATGTGATCAGTATGTTTGGTAGCCATAAGGACATCCTGTGACCCTGTAGAGTCCTCCCAACCACCTTGGAGGTTGATGCTTCATTAAGCATGCTGTAAGGAGAGAATCAAATCCTCAGAGAAAACTGGACAATGTGAATGAAATTAGCCAGTGGTGGATCCTAGTTTGGGATGAAGACTGACTTCAGAGTAGTTCTCCAAAAACTATAGACAAATAGTGTTTAAGAGGTGTCTGTCAAAGAAAAGCACTGGTCTTTATGGTGCAGGTAGCTCTAACATGGAACCTCAACCTAGCTCCTCCCCCCAAAAGACAGAGGGTCTAAAGGGTAGAGAGTGTGTCCCAGGGCAAGGTCTCAGGGAAGCCTGTCTTCTACCTTGAGCTTCGTGGCTGGGATATTCCTGGTGACACATTCATGTCCCATGCCAGTAACCCGATAACTCATCCTGATTCAAATGCTCTGACCTTTGGTTCTCATCCCTCCGTGGTTCCATTGTCCTCTCTTGGAGGCCTAGACATCCGCCATGAGTCAATTTGACAGGAGAAAGTGGCACCAAGGGCTTCAACCCCCTGGAGGTAACTGTTGTTGGTTGACTCTGCCCGTGGGAGTAGAAGAGGTCAGATCAGATGTGGTACATACACTCTGGCTGTATTTCCTGAACAATGAGCATCAGTTCTTTAATCCTCTGTGGTGATATGAGAGCAGATATAGTGAGACCTGCAGGTTCAGACTGTCCCCCTGTCCCTCTGGGAGTTTCCACTGTGACACAGGTCAAGTGCTCAGACATCACTCACTGAGCATCTCATAGGGTTCGAACCCAGCAGAGCTGGGCCCCTGGCTGAAGATCTGGTTAAGCACAGGCACAGGCTGTGGTCTCATAGGAAGGTTCCACAGGGAGGAACCAGGTTTTCAAGCTCACTTGGGGTTTGGGGGCATTCTGTTCTTATCACCATAGGTCGGAGGTCCCCGCGTCCTTACTGTTACACAAGGTGACTCGGTTTGTAGAGACAGACATTTCTATCCATGTGGTCTCTCACTAATATTTCTGTATAGCCGGCTGGGGACATGGTGACAGGGACTTATGGGATCTTGAGAGAGTGACCTTCACTGTGTATTCATGCATGTGCATGTTCTTATATCGGAGTGCACATACATGTACAGGTGAGTATGCATGTGGAGAGCAGTGGACAACCTGTGGGTGTCATATGTAAGGTGCTGTCCCTTTCAGACAACATTTCTCTAGTACCCAGGTCTCACAAAATGTGTATTAATCACTTTTTTGTTGCTATGCTAAAATACCCAGCAAGAAGCAAGTTATGAAAGAAAAACTTCATTTTGGAGGTCAGTTCCAGATCTCTTTAGAACTGCAAGCCAAGGACACCCCTTTGTTTTATTTGTTACTACTATTTATTATTATTATTATTATTATTATTATTATTATTATTATTACTGTGGGGAGGACATATATGTGCCACGTGAAGTCTCTCCTTCCACCACAGATTTTGGGGATTGAACCCGGGTCATCAGGTATGAACAGCAAGCTCCTGTACCTGCTGAGCTATCCCACTACCCCCAACCCTTCCTTAAGTTGAATTTCTATTAGGTATCGGGTCAGGGTGACCAGAGAAGCAACTAGAAGGGCATCTGTGTTTTTGGAGTGCTGGGACCTGAACACACGCCTTGGCACACACTAGGCAAACACTATTATTGGTTACGGTCAACTCACTTAGTTCTGCTAAGCCCATCTTGCCACATAGCCCATCTCGAAATGCTGTTGTGTAGCAGGGACCCATTATCAGACGCTGAGCAGATGTAGCCTGTATCCTTGGGCTCTCCAGCCTTCAGAACAGCGAGCCAAATCAATGTCTAATTTTTATTTTTTTTCATTTTTTTATTATTGCGTGGGTGCATGGTGGGTTAAAGGACGACTTTGTGGAGCCGGTTTCTGCCTTCCTGGACTCAGGGATCAAACTCAAGTCTCCAGGTGTGGCCAGCGATCGTCTTTACCTGTTAAGCCATGATGGAAACTGTGCCCTCTCTTTGTAAACTCATCATCTTGACTGTTTTGTTATAGCAACAGAATTAGGACTAAGCGGACCTGCTGGGCATAGACAGCAGCGAGGGACGTCCCCCCATGAGCTGTTGGTGTTCAAAGGCGGCAAACCCCGGGACTTGCTATAGTTCTACTGCCTATAGCATGGTCTCCTCTCTTTGTTGTCTGCACAGAGAGAGAGCTCTGTGGAGCCTGAGGCTGTCAGAGCCAGTGGAGTTCAGACAGACAGACAGACAGCAGGGTCCAGACAGACGGGTCCATCCCTCCAGGCGGTTCTCATCCTCCTGCTCTGCTGTCTTGAAGGTACAATTTTCTGTCCACACTCCTTTTCTCGAGTGTTCAGTATTTAATGAGCAGCTACTGAGTACTGGACTCCCTATCTTAGCTGTCGTGGAAACAATAGATTAGCCATAGGGAAATAGCCAGCAACCAAAGAGGGTCTGGTAACTCTTCCACTTCACAGGTTCCCTATGTCTGATGTGTAAGCAACATCTTGTCCACCGTCATTCTGTTTCATCCAAGGGAATCTTAGGAATTGATTCACCACAGGGTGAGTGTGGCCCGTGAATTATGTGGCGTTATCACAGAAAAGCTGGTGGATACAAGTGTCTGTCCATCACCTACCTTTTCTTTTTCTTTGTCTGCAGAAATCTGACTTTATACCAGATGGTGGTGTGCCCCCTTGACGAGCATTCAGTTTTCCATGGGACATAGACAAAGATGGTCAGAAAAAGGATTATTACTAACAACACTGCCCAGGAGTGGGTCAGGGAGCTCTCTGGGTCCCCGAGGGCAGAGTCTATGTCTTATATCTTATCCTTTGGTTCTTTTTCCCAGCCTTAAGACAGACAACTCTGAGCTGCACTGGAATGCTGTGGGCTGTCTTCAAGTGTCATCTTCAGTTCAGAGGATCTCCATGGTAACCTGGAAGGCCCTTGGAAGTTGTATAACTTGCTTTCTAAAATATGGCAATCCAATCAAGGGGGTGGGGATGGGGTGGGGAAATGGCCTTAGGTCCCTCAGCCAGTCTGATGCTGATGAGGGAAGAACTTGAGGAGGCCTTGACTACCACCCCAAATCTTCTTAACTGATGGTTAAGGGTGCTGGTTGGCTATGGTTGAGATCACCAGTTATAGCATCAAGGGCAGGTATGAGTTCAGCCACACACAGGGGCTCTGTGAAGAAGGGACTAGAACAGCTACCAACTGGTCTCATGCCCAAGGCATGCTTGGCCTCCTTCCACATCCTGCTCTGGAGAGCTTGGCTTTGGCTAGACAGTTCAGGTCAACAGCAGTAACTGACTAGTGCCCCCCCCACTTCTAACTTCCACCTAATCTCTTCCTATTCAGAACTTCATCAAAGGAAACCAGAATCTTGGGGTGGCATGGACTCCCCAGTCATTAGCCCACAGAGCACACATGGAACAGATGCTGTCTGTCCCTGCCCTATAACAGGCAAGTGGACCTGTCTCCAAACCAAAGCACTAGTTGCTGCTAAGGGCCTGTAGTGGTTTGAGAGAAAATGGCCCTTATAGGCTCATAGGGAGTGGCATCATTAGAAGGTGTGATCTTATTGGAGTAGGTGTGGCTTTGTTGGAGGAGGTGTGGCCTCGTTGGAGTAGGTGTGGCTTTGTTGGAGGAAGTGTATCACTGGAGGTAGGCTTCGAGATCTCAGAAGCTCAAGCCAGGTCTAGTATGACAGTTCCTACTGGATGCTTGCAGATCCGGATGTAGAACTCTCAGCTCCTTCTCCAGCACCATGTCTGCCTGCACATTGCCATAGTTTCTTCCCTAATGATAATGGACTAAACCTCTGAAAGTGTAAGCCAGCCTCAATGAAATGCTTGCTTTATAAGAAACATTGGTTATTGCTATGGTTATGTTGTCTGTTCACAGCAGTGGAAACACTAACTAAGACAGGGCTCAGAGCTGTATCCACGGTGCACAAGGGCCACTCCAGTTAAAGATGCTGGGCATGTAAATCCTCTATTCCTCCTTCCCCTAGCCAGGGAATCAGAGCACAAAAGCCAGCCTGGGCTTTGTGCACATCCAACACTCCTGATCAAAATTGTTTGAGGCTAGACCCCAGGGTATCTCCCTCCCTCTGCTGAACCTCTCCTGGGCTCTATTGTGATCCCTTGATGCCTGGGCTGGAATCCCTGCACAGCCCTGCACAAGCTAGGAAACCCCGTTCATCTGTCCTCCTTTCCCCAACCCCGCATGCTTGGAGAAAACTCTGGCCTAACATGTCATCACTCCTTGTCTCCATGTTTCTAGCAACCCACCCACAAGCTCGGTGTTTAACCACGCATGGACACAATCCCAGCTCCTATCTGTGATGTCATCATTGCTTGCCTAAGCTCTACAAAAGCCTCTTCCCTTAACCTGGATATGCAACTCCATTGACCTCTTCCTGTGAGATCAGTGAACCAGCCCGAAAGCTGTCTCTTAGTAAACCTGCCTTCATCTTCTTCTAATCTGGTCTAATCTTGCTTAATCTGTGTCACTGGGTGAGGGGCGGGAGGGAAACCCTATGATTTACTTCCTTTAATTCACAAAAGCCTATTATGTCCTGTAACTCACCTGCTACACCTGGTCCTGCTCTTAGGGAATCGGTGTTTCTGAGTTCTGTATTAGGCAGGTTGAGAGCCACCAAAGGTTCTCAGCTCAGCACTAGCTCAGAGGCCCCCCCCCAATCTCTGCCTCTGAACCCCCAGAGATGCTCAGGAGCTACCTCTGTGGATCTGTACCAATCAGCATTGATACTTATTAACACCAAAGAGGCACACACAGCGTACCAACAGCTGCTTGGCACGAAGGCTTGGAGTTATCTGCGATGGGGGTGTATCCTACTCCTGGTACCAAAGGAGATATGATGGTGTGTCAAATTGACAAGGGGTGAACTTGTGATGGATATTTTTGGTTGTCGACTTGACTATATCTGGATTTAACTAAGACCCATCTGGCTGAGTGTATCTCTGAGGAAGTCTTCCTGATTGGTTTATTTGAAGTGGGAAGACCCATCTTGAATCTGGGTCCTTTTTGGTTGGAAGATCTGCCTTTCATCTGGACCACAGCTCTGATGACAGCCTATATAAAGGACATGGAAGCAGGAAGAATTTGTTCTTTGCCTGCTTGCTCTTGCTCTCGATGACAAGTTTATTCCCTCACTGGCATTAGAGCTTACTACTTCATGATTCTAGCACATACGGAAACCTAGCTGAGATATCCAGCCTTGTGGATGGAAAAACTACTGGATTCTTGGGCTTTCTGCTTGGAGACCGTCAGTGGAATTGTTGGAATAGTTGGACCACAACCTGTAAGTCAGTCTAATACATCCCGTGTATCAATCTCTATCTATCTATCTATCTTTCTATCTATCTATCTATCTATCTATCTATCTATCTATCTATCTATCTATCTATCTATCCATCCATCCATCTATTCATCTATCTATCCATCCATCCATCCATCCATCCATCCATCCATCCATCCATCCATCCATCTGTTCATCTATCTATCTATCTATCTATCTATCTATCTATCTATCTATCTATCTATCTATTTATCTATCATGATTGTTTGCATATGCTTGGCCCATGGAGTGGCACTATTAGAAGGTGTGGGTGTGTCACTGTTGGAGTAGGTGTGTCACTGTAAGACCCTCATCCTAGCTTCCTGGAAGCCAGTCTTCCACTAGCACTGTTCAGATGAAGATGTAGAACTCTCAGCTTCTCCTGCACCATGCCTGCCTGGATGCTGCCATATCCCCCACCTTGATGATAATGGACTGAACCTCTGACCCTGTAAGCCAGCCCCAATTAAATGTCCTTATGAGAGTTGCCTTGGTCATGGTGTCTGTTCACAGTAGTAAAACCTCAACTAATCTCTCTCTCTCTCTCTCTCTCTCTCTCTCTCTCTCTCTCTCTCTCTCTCTCTCTCTCTCTCCTGTTTTATTTCTCTAGAGAACCCTGACCAATTCAGGGTACACTAGAAACATTCCCACACCAACCCATCGTGTGGTTCCCAGCCCCCCTGGTCCCCAGCCCCACAGGATGGCAGCCAATTGAGGATGCAGAATCTTCATGATGTTCTTTTAATTTCTTTTAATGTATAACAGTTATGCCTGAGTTACAGAGGCAGCGCTTACAAGCAGCAGGTAGTTAAAGCAAATACCAGTTTGTCTTTCTAGTCTACTACTCCATATAGCTGAATAAATTATGGTGCGGTTATATTTAGACACCCGCCCACACGCGCATATCCCACTCACACCCCTCATGCACACACACTCACTTTGCGTGGAGGAGAAACTGGCTGAGCCAAACACTGAAGTCACAATGTTGCAGTCACTAGGAAGAAGGAATGTTCTCCTCCTGCACAGGGTGGTATTTTCCCCTCAGGGCACTGCCCAGGTCCTTGTAGACAGAGGGAATATTAAATGACAGGTATCTTGAAGCATTTCAACACGGCATCCTAGGCACTCCCATTTGGTCTTGGCATGATGCTTCTGTAGAAGGTGAGGATGCTTTCGTACCCTAGAGAAGTATCTCGCAGGGAGAGACATTTCCAGGAGCCTGGGCAGAATAGGAGCCTCATAGAAGACTTACACAGTCTTCTTAGTTGGCAACTGTGGAGTCCCTCAGCAGGACTTAGTTCCATGTCTCAGAATGGTCTACCATTTCCATGCAAAACAATGCCAGACTGTGGTGGAACGCGTCAATTCCGGGCTCCATCCTGGGCCACAGCTGTCATCTGGCTGAGAAACTGTCCCACTCTCCTGTCTCCCCGGCCAGCTCCTCCCCCCCAACTCTTCTCTCCTACCCTCTTGGTCTCCAATTTCTGTTTCCTGTGCTCGTTCCTGGTCCCCTAAAAGAAGGGTATAAAGTAAAGGACTAAGCCATCTCTCCAACTCTCTCATTTTTATAGCAAGAGAGAAAAACCAAATTGGCAGTAGGGAAATGACAAGGAAAAAAAATAAAAAAGAAGAAAGCCAAGCAAGGTTGGCATACATAATCCAAACACACAATGAGATCCCTACAGATGGTCCCCGGCACTAGCACGACACACACTGTGGGGGTTTCTTTCCATTTTTTTTTGTTTTTCTTTTTAAGTATATAGATTTATATATAAAAAGCCAACATTCTATAAACAAACAGCACGACGTCACATTTTCAACTACCAGACAATGAGTTGAGAGGGGCCTCCACAACAGAACCAGTAGCTACTCGAGGTGACATGGAGGGCGCCCCTCTTCTCTTGCTATCGACTCTATTTACAGGGATTGCGGTGGGGGCTGTTTCTGGTCCAGCCTGGCCATTGGAAACTGGCCTTCTTCTAGGCTGCGCTCAACCCCAGAGAGATGGCGGAGAGGCCTGGTGCCTCTCATCTAACCGACTCAGCTCGATGGTGAAGTTGCAGGCTGCCCAAACAAGGCTGAGTTTTACAGATCAAGGCAGACAGATTCACAAAAGCATGAGATGGTTGGGAAAAGCTGTTGTGGGTGGGGGGTGTCAAGGGTTCCCCCAGAACACAAGTCCCATTTTATACCAAGATGGCTGCTTGGGGGAGCATGCAGAGGCGTTGCATGGCATGAGAAGTCATTTCCTTTCCTCTCACGCAGGTCTCTGGTTGAGCTTACCCTTGTGGGCAGGTCATTGTGATTGGTCCAAGCATTGGAATGTTGTTCCCAGGGCTGGGGCTGGGCCCTGGGGATGTCACCTGCTCGAAGTCCCTGTTCCTAAAGCATTGTGGGTGAACAGAGACTCAAGTGCATTCAGAGCCAGGCCTCCAGGGGGCAAGGAATGTGGAGGAAGATGCATTTGGTCTTGGAAAGGGGTGATTGCAGCTGTGAGAAGTTCAAAAGGAGAACCTGGGTTCCCAAGGTGGGGCTGGGGCAACGTGGCTTTCCTCTTGTCCAGACCTTGAAGAGCCCAAAAGTCTCCTTCGTTGGAACCTGGACAGAGCTGAGGAGCGCCATTTGCCTGGTGCTCGATGCTACCAGAGAGTCAGTTTGCCCTCAGTTCTTAACAGATTTCTCTAAACCACACACGCAAGCCATCCTAGTCACGGCCTGGCACAGGCTTCAGAGGATAGGTCTAGAGATGAGAAATAGGTGCACATTGGTCACGTGTTCTTGTAGACAAGCATCCTGGTGTCTTGCCAGTTCAGGTCCCCAGGCAAAAGGAAGTCAGCTGGGGCTTTTGAGCTCATAGCCCCTCTCACTAGGAATGCCTTGCTGGCCAAGGGCAGGAGGCATGAACTGGGCCAGCGGGTGGTTTCATGTGTACAGGTAGCAACAGGCGATCAGGCCCAGGGTTCCTGGATTTAGTGCTGTGGGATAGCAGCACGGGATGAGGGTGGTCCGGGTGTAGGCGTTAGCGAGGGAGAGGGTTAAAATGGATGCAAATTTGATAAATAGAGGGTGATAAAGAACTCCACGGAGGAGAGAATGGGGGGGCTCAGCAATCCATTTCCCCCAAAAGACCCAGAGAGGGTAGGGGTGAAAGGAAGACTCTGGAGTGCTTAAGGAAGGGACCTTGTCCTCTTTGCTGGGACTTTTAGCATCTTCCCCTGTCCCCGGAGGGTGGGATTGGGGTGTCTTAAAAACAGTGCCCAAAGTGCACTGTGCTGCGTGAGGAGACAGAAACCTCCTGACTGAGCAGCCGACACTGAAAAATGCGACTCCGAAAAGAACAGAGACATGGCCTTCCACCGAGATGCCAAGAAAGCTGGAGCATCTCTGGGGTGGACCAGCAATTTTGTCTGGCCTGAGAAGGCTCTCTGCACCCAGTGGCATCGAGAGCCTTACATGCTGGAAGATGGAGGCCCCCCTTTCAGGGGAGCAGCATGCATGAGGCAGGTTCCCAGCTGCCAGTAAGATGATGTACAGAATCCCAGGGGTGCAGACTTGAAAGCTCGGTGCACTCAGACCATCTGAGCCTGCCTCACTGTCTCCTGTCACCTCAAGACTTTCCCTTCTCCTACCAATTGAGGAGACTGACAGGATCTGTGGGCTGCCCAGGCCTTTCACAGTGGGCAAGCCTCTGTTAGATGACAGCCTAGGAGTCCTGCACCTCCTGATGCTGGACCTGGACCAGGCATTCTGGGATAGCCCATGGCCAAAAAGCTCTGCCTCTGTGCCCCCTACCCTCTGCTAGAATTTCTTCCTGGTCTCCTGATGCCTGGCAGGGTGCATAGGGACAGTCCCAAAGTCCTCTGGATTCCTAGGTAAAATCGAGATGTTGTTACCTGCTTTCTCCCCTGGGAACACCCCGAGGGATTCATCTCAGTGTCCAGTGAAGGCTGCAGTCTGGTGCCAAGCAAGAGAGGTCCCAGCTCTGTGACTGAGGACACCCGTGAGCTCCACCTGCACCTGTGGCCAGGGCACCCAGCACTCAGAAGTCAAAGACTCCATGGCTTTGTCTTTGGCACCATTTTCTTCTGATAATTAGGTGCTTGGTTCAGTTTGAGCCTCAATCTCTGCACTGAGGCAGGACCAAGGCCATGATACTAGAAGGTGGGTGTGAGGCTGGAGATCACTGCAGGATGCCTAGGAGCCCCTCTGGGAGAGAGGGGGAAACAGGAGGCCTCTCTGGGCCACTAAGCATGGGTGAATGACACACTGGTTGTCTGTCTCCAGAGTGCTGCCTGTAGGAAGGGAAAGGGTTTCTTCCCTGGCCTCCTGCTACCCCAGGGGAATGGGGGGACTGAGGTGAGGAGACTCAGGGTTTGGGAAGGGCTAGGCTGGGCCACTGGATGGAGCGAGTTGCCCCAGGGACCCTAGTAGGCTTGTCCAGTTTCCACAGGAAGAAGTCCCAGCACAGCAGAGTGTTCCCCAAGCTTCATACGGCGCTGAGTGGACAGGCTCACGTTTTTGGCCAGGTAATCAACAGCAGCTGGAAAGAGAGAGAAGCTTCTAGAAATTGAGGTTCTCTTCATGTACCCTTCCACTTAACCTTCATCCTTCTGTTCACCTGTCCATCCAACCACCATTCCATCCAGCTCTCCTCTGTCCATCCATCCATCTTCCATCTATCCATTCATCTGTTTACCCATCCATCTTACCAATCTATCCATCCAGTCTCCTTTCCTTCCATTCTTCTACCCACCCACATGTCTATTCATCCATCCACCACTCCATCCCTTCATCCAACCATCTATCCTTCACTCCTTCCATCCACCCACCCACCCATCCATCCATCCATCCACCCACCCACACATCCATCCATCTACTCATCCATTCACCCATCCATCAATTCACACATCCACCACTCCATCTTCTTCCAACCATCTATCCTTCACTTCTCCCATCCGTCCATCCATCCATCCATCCATCCATCCATCTATCCATTTCTGTCTGATTACCCGTCAAACCTAATGATCTGTCTATCCATTTCCCACCATTCTTCTTCACATTCTTTTTCGCATTCATCCATACACATCATCTTCCATCTATTCACCTGCCAGTCTTCTTGTCTCTTATTCCATCCACACTATTCATATACCCATTCTTCTGTTCATTCATCCTTCTGTTTTTCTGTCCATCCATTCATCTTTCTGATCAAATATCCATCTGTCCCTCTTTCCCCTGCTGGCTTTTTTTTTTTTTTGTCAACTTTACACAGCCTAGAACGACCTGAGAAATGAGCATCAGATGAGGAATTGTCTAGTCCAGGTTGACTTGTGGGTATGTCTTTGGGGAACTGTCTTGACTGCTAATTGGTTATTAAGAGATGCAGCCCACTGTGGGTGACACCATTCCCTAGGCAGGGAACCCTAAGCTGTTTAAGAATAAAGCCAGCCAAAGGCAAGTAAGTAGACAACATGGATACATTGTTTCTCTCTGCTTTTCAGTGTAGGTGTGATGTGACCAATTCAAGTCCCTGCCTTGACTTCCTGCTATCATGGACTATAACATGTCATTGTAAGTAAAATGAACTCCTTCCTTCCCTACGGGGTCAGAGTATTTGACACAGTAACAAAAATAAAATGAAAACACCCTCCATCCTTCTTCCACTTCTCTTTCCCTCACCAACGTCCTTTCCAGCCTCTTAGCAAATATTTACTCACTGTTTATTATTTGTCCATTCTTTTGCTGGCTCTGCAGGGAGGTACACAGACACAGCCCAGTTTTTAGTAGAGAAGTAAGCTTCCCTCCCTTGAGCCCTTTGCATATCCTGGCCAGTGAACCCGGCTGAGTGAGGCCTGGTGACACTGAGGATGAAGGTTCTCTGCCTTTGCTGGACCCTGAGTGCAGGTGTGCATGAGGCACAACAGGGTCCTTGCACAAGAGCCAAAGTGGCTTTTGCAAGTGAGCCAAGAGGGTCTTGGGGAGAAAGCAAGAGAGCTGAGATCCACAGCCTGTCAGCTCCAGAGAAATCATGTTAGCATTGGTGGGGATGCATGTGAACGTGAGTGGTGTGTGTGTGTGTGTGTGTGTGTGTGTGTGTGTGTGTGTGTAATGAGTATCTTTACAAGACAATACACAACAATACCTACCCATGCCCATTTGGGATACACACACACACACACACACACATATAAATGTACACATACATACAAGCGGCATACACACACACCTGTGTGAGCCCCTTGTAAACAGATACATGGAAGCACCCATGCATGCACAGGCCCTGCAAACATAAGAGCTCACCTGAGCAAGACAAAGATGTCTGTCATGTGCAGCTACAACTGCTGGCCCACGAAGCATGTGGATCTGTCCTAACTGAAGCTCTAGCAGAAATCTTTCCCGACTAAGGCACTGGACAGGCATGTGGCCAAGGTCTCCCAGGGTGCAGGATTGTCACCTTTAGGTCTTGTGACAGTAGCCAGTGAGCCCTCACAGAACCACCAATACACAGAGAGGCCAGAGAGGAAGATAGAAAGCTGTGCACGAAGAGTCACAAGGCTCCCTCAGCTACCTGCCTTCCAGGGCTCTCTGTAGACTGATTCTGTGCTTCCCCAGGCTTCACATCTTCTGCTTAAAGCAGGGCCCGAGGAGGTAGCGTCAGGAGGCAGGGGACACAGCTTGATGGCTAGGCCATGGAGGCCAGAGGGACAATCTCAACAGCTGGTCTGGATTTAAATTCCTTGGGTGTGATCTGGGGCACAGCACTTCAGCCTCAGTTTCCTTGACTGTATCATGGGATAGAGCATACGGGCCAAAGAACTGCAGGGAAAGTTAATAGAATCCGCACACACAGTCTGAAGGTAGAGTGTGGTGCTTGTGAGCTCAGGCCCAGGAGAAATGTGACCTTTAATGGTGGCACAGAGAAAACGGAGGCCGTTCCTGGGCACATTCCCAGTTGTATGGTTTTGAGCAAGCTGGTCTTCCTTTATGCCAGTCTATCTACTTGAAAATTGGGGTACAGACAATGCTTTGAAACATACTGTCATAGAAGGCTCAGGACAAGCTTCCCAACTCCTAAAGGCTGTGCAAATGTCCTGGGGGTGTCTTTGAACCTCGTGTGTGCCTCCCTAGCCAGGCTCTTGGGTAAGTGGAGGGAAGTTCTGTGCTGAGTTCCTGGGCTAAACCATCTGTGACGTCACTCACTCAGACTCAGGCTCCTAGGTAGCAGCAGAGCAGAGACAGCTGTGGCCAGCCTCACCTGGCTGTGAGTGGGGAGTTCCCAATTCTAGCTGTAGGAAAACCTTAAAGGTCTGGCCACACTGTCATTTCTCCTTGCCTGTCAGGGACCATGGATCAATAAGCCACCCTCATAGAGGGGTGGCAGGCACCAAAGGCACCCCAGAGAGCTAGCCCTGTGCTATCCTGCTCCCAATCCCATACTCAGGGTACTATTAAGTATTATTCCAGCCATGTAAGCCAGATAGTGTGACCGTCCCCTATCCCTGTTTGACAGAGAGACTCTATCTAAAACCACCTGGCTCCTCTTAAGCTTTCAGACCCTCAGGCTGGTGACAACTCCATAGCCTTGGGCCTCCCAGCAGCCCCTGGGAATGATCCTGGGGTATGAGCATTCCTGGCAATGGCCCCTGCTGTGCATACAGCCCTGACACTGAGGCCCTTTGCCCCCCCATGCCCACATTGACCCTTTTCTACTTCAGGTGAGGTTTGTCAAGAGCACACATCACCTCGGGTGACCTTTCTTTAGTCACAGGAGGCTCTGGCTTACATTGCCTCAGTTTACCCCATGCTGGGCCCCGACACTGCCACTGTAGTTATTCTGGGCAGGCCATGAGGTCTATCACTGAGAACTGCAAAGGCAGAGCCCACACTGGGTTGGCACTTTCTGTACACTGGGGGAACGTGAGTTCTGTGCCATGGGCAGGACAGTTCCCACTTGAGAAATATGGAAACCGAGGCACAACCCAGTTGCCAGTCCAGAGTTACCCACAGACCCCCATGGACATGGATCCATTGACAGAGCTGTGCAAACGGGAAAGGCAGATCCCTCGAGCCCATGTGGAAAAGTCAGACATGGCAGTGTCTTCCCAGCACAGGGGTAACACAGGCCTCTGGATCTCTGGGGCTCAGCCTGCCTGGTGGTCTGTTTAGAAAGTTTCAGGCCAGTGAGAAATGCTGTGGATAGTGTCTAAAGATCTGAGTCTGACCCCCGACCTTCACGTGTACAATTGCACACATGAATGCATACATACATGAACACACATACACAAAAATACATACACACATAAATAAAGGAAAAAATGAAGAATCACTTCTCTGGCACCTCTATCCACTCTGTGCCTCTTCCCTGGTTAACCCCCCCCCCCAGCACACAGTAGGAGCTTTCCCTCCTTGAGGTAGGCAAGAAAGCAACCAGAAGCCAAACTTTCCTGCTGACCCCGCCCCCTGTAACTTCCAGAGCACCCAATGGGCCAAGGGCTTGCTTGCCTCTTCCTAGGGTAGAGCCAAAAGGCTGGGCAAGAAGACAGGAAGGTGACATTCCTCATTAGGGACTCTGTCAACAGCCCTTGGTGTCCTTCTGTCCCTCCGTGGTCTCCCTTCTCCTGCCTCACACCCCGCCTGGGCTCTGAACGTCTCCAATTACATTAATCAAGAGTTGGCAGGACTGGGCCAGCAATGCCAACCAGTAAACAGATCCCAGCCATCAGTATCTCGTCAGAGCGAGGCCCCAGAGGAGGACCCTTCCAGACACAAATTCTTATTAGAGTTGTCAGATCTATTAAAATTCTTTTCACACTCCTGCGTTCTATCAGCCCCATCATTAGTATGGCCCTGGCCTCTGGGAACACCGGGGCCATATTAATCTACCGTGTGCCCCATCCCTGCCCCCCTGCCCCCACCCACTCCAGGGACGGTTGGAGATGGGCAGATGGACGGACATGGCCAGAGCCAGAAGATGTGAAGGTGTCTCTGGGAAGGACAGAGGCCCTGGGAGCCGGGGACGGGGTCTGCTGCGTAGGAGTTGGGTCACGTGCGTGTTTCAAACACACCTGAAAATGGGTCTTGAAGACCAGGAGGCAGGTGTAGCCACCCTGCCCATCAACCCCTCCCAATAACTTCTCTAGGTGCCATTTCTGTAACAGTAAGAATAATCACACACGCAGCTCTGTGTAGCAGCGGACATGGGACATCAACTAACAGTTATTTCTCTTCCCTCCCTGCACACGCGTTTAGCAAGTTGCACCTTGACTCTGGGCGCATGCTCAGTGGCACACACACACTCACACTCACACACACACACACACACACACACACACACACACACACACACGAGTGTGCACATAGGAGAGTGTCAGTGCCAAGGGTCTTTCCAAGTCTGGCTCACCTGTGTTTTGAGGTAAGGAGGCTCAATCACAGTCGCCCTGCTGTGGGACCTTAGGAATACTACTCTACCTCTCTGAGCCTAACAAACAGGGTGGGGGTGGGGAGTGAGGTGGGGGGTGGGGTGGGAAAGCTCTGTGGCCGAGGGGCATGTATTTTACACAGAGCTGCCTGGGCTAAACTCAAGCTCGGGACAGGAGGCAGCAGGTGACAGGTGGATCAAGACCGACACAGGGGAGTGCAGGATGTGTGACTTTGCAAGTTTACTAGAGAACCTGGCCTCCTGTGTGCTTAGGGGTGTTGGCTGCTGGTTGACGGAAATATGACATGCCATTGGGCTGCCCCAGAATGTCAACAGAGAAGAAGGCAGTGTGACCAGAAATGGCTGAGAGGAGGTGCCTCCTCCCAGACCCATCCTGCAGGTGGGCAAGCTGAGGCTGGGTGTGTGTTCTGTGCCATGGTGACACATGATGGTAGAGGTGCCTCAGTAAGTGGAGTCTGGGTCGGGCTGGAGACAATGGCCCCAAGAGGAGCCCTGAGTTCTCCCCCAGCAACTGAGGAGCAGAGAGAGGAGGGGAGGAGGGAGGAAGGAGAGGGAGGGCAACTGCTTCTCCTTTCTGGCCTCCTGGGCCCCTTTTCTTTTGATCCCCCTCCCCCACCACCCCTGTGCTGACTTTGGGGTTAATTTTATTTCCGAATTGGGCAGGCGCCCTGGAGTAGGGCAGGGGCTCCAGGCTCCGGGTGTGACTAACGCCTGCCTGGGGCCTGGCCATGCTGCCGCTGCTGTTCTCAAATGTTTTATCAAGAGCATGTGTGTCCTGGGTTGGACTGGGAACATGCGCTAGGTCAGGGGGTCAACCAAGGACCTCGTGGAAAGGCTCCCGTGCACACGGGTGCGTCCTGCTCACAGATGATCATGTAGAGCTGTGCTTCCCAAACACACACCCACATGCGGGATCCTACACACCCATGGGCAAGCACACGATTGCATGCACAATCATGCCTGGGCACAGCATATGAACACACCCAGGCATGCATATCACGTTCATGCCATCACCCAAGCATACCTAATCATAGACACCTTTAAGCACAAGTACATGCCAAAACATACATGCACACACAACCACACTTATCTGTATATTGGTTGTACACACTCAACACACACATATGCACACACACACACACACACACAATCAGCCCATAAGAACCCACCTATGAAAATTTAAACATGTGTGCATATTGCCACCACATACTCTCACAAGAATGTATGTCTGTGTGTGCTCCTACAAAGCCATATATACATACACAGTGTGTACAGAACAGTCATTTGTATGTACACAAACAGGTTACATGTAAACATACACACATAGGTTCAGCACACATTCATACATACACACACAGACAACTCACTTATCTGGAAAATGTGGGCGGGCACTTTGCAGCTGTTGAATTATTCAAGCCACATTACTTGCACACAGTGTGCGCACAGACACTTGCACTGTAGCAATCGCAGGATGCATGCGTGCACGCATGCATGCACGCACGCACATGTGCACATATGCACATGGGAGGTAGAGGCCCACACAGCTGGCCCTCATTTAACCGTGGAGGCCAAGGCTGTGAGGTTGGAGTGGGCTGGGGGCCTCAGGAAGCAGAGGTCAGGGTGGCAGGACCAGGCAGCAGCTGGAGAGGATGCCCTCAGGCTGGGGGCCCCACTCTCTCCACACACCCTCCTGATTAGTTTGACACCAGCAGGTGAGGCCTTTGCTGGAAGGTGGCGGGAGGGCAGCCTTGTGACCTTTGGCTCCCCCATCCTGTCTGGGCCTGCCCTGCTGCTGGCCCCATCAGGCTGCGGCCAGAGGTTGTGGCCAAGCCCTGCTTGGCCAGCTGTTGGCCTGAGAGTCTGCTGTTGCTCTATCAAGCCAAGACACCAAGGGGGCAGTGGCGGGAGTGGGTATGTGAGAGCCTAGAGAATTGAGAGGCGTGTATTACAGGGAACAGCGTCTGCCCGCAGCCATTCCCCTGCATTGCCATGCAGAGGGGGAGAGGGGGAGCAGACCCCCCCACTGTAGTGCCCCCCACTTCACACCACATGCAGCTAGCTGTCCTACACTTGACCTGTGCCTAGCACCATGGGGAGCAGACTCTCAGATGTTTACTTAGTTGTAGGTCATTCAAATGTAAAAACTGATGTAGTTGGTTCGTGTTGAAAAGTCTTATGAGGCTGTTTAGAAAGGCTTGGGTGTGCAGGGCTGTGTCCCCGACCGCACCCTTATGAGTTTTACGTGCTGAGGATGGGTGACAAATTCAAGCCCCATTTGGGCTACAGAGTGAGTTCAGGCCAGTATGGAGATCTTAGTGAACCTTGTCTCAAATATAAAGTAAGTAGAGGGTTGGGGATGTAGCTTGGCAGTTGTGCTCAGGCCTAGTTTCGGTAAGGTCCTGGGTTCGATTCCCAGTACAGCCAAAGGACAGCGACAAAAGCCACTGGATTTCAAAAACAGAGTCTGAACAAAAGAATACAAACTGTCACCTGGGCATCGCCTGTGGACTGTGTGAAACAGTGATCTGGGAATACTGGGTGAAACAGAACACGCTAATAAAAGAATCCTGCCCTTTCTCCTTGTAGAGCGTGGCCTCTAGAGACTGTAGGGGCATTTGTGGCTCCTGGGATGGAAGTGGTGTGCGTGTGTGTGTGTGTGTGTGTGTGCATGTGTATGTGGTGTGTGTTTGTATGTGTGCATGTGTGTATGTGTTTGTGTGTGTGCATGCGTGTATGTGTGTGTTCATCTGTGTGTTTGTGTGCGGTGTGTGTATATGTGTGAATATGTGTGTGAGCATGTGTGTGGTGTGTGTGTATGTTTATGTGCACGTGTGTGTATTTGTGTGCATGTGTGTGGTGTGTGTATGTGTGTATATGTATGTGCACGTATGTGTGTGTGTTTGTGTGTGTTCACGCTCATATGAACGGTGTCCTTACTAAGAGGTGGGTCACTGTATCTGATGACCGGCTCAGAACATCTGAGGTCATTTCAACTTCTTTTATGGACCTCAGTTTTCCCTCCTATGAAAGGGATCCTTGGGCCTATGAGATGCCTCATAGGGTAAAAAATGTAACTCTGAGTTTGATTCCCAGAACCAGGTAAAGGTAAAGAGAAAAACTGCCAAAAGTTGTCCTCTGACCTCCACTCATGTGCCCCCACTCACATATACCACACATCCAGACTCGCAACATACATCACACACACACACCACACACAGACACACACATGTGCATCACATACACACGCCATACAGAGACACACACACACATACATTACACACACAGACACACATAGAGAGGCACAGACATACAGACACACACACACACACACACACATTTTGAATTTTAAAAGAGGACTCGAGATGGCTCAGTGGTTAAGAGCACTGGCTGCTCTTGCCAAGGCCGGGCCTAGTTCCCAGAACCCACAAAATGGCTCACGACCCTCTGTAACTCCAGTTCTAGGGGATCTGATGCCCTCTTCTGGCCCCTGCAGGCATTGCAGGCACTGCATGCACACAGCACACAAACACTCATACACACAAAATAATAAAATCTTTTTAAAGAAAAAGACACCCCCCACCCTGACCACCGCCTTGCCCAGGAGTAAGCCCCCTTGGAGATGGGCAGTGAGGGGGACACTCACTCTGGCCATACTGGCTGTACTGGTAGCCAGCCACAGGGTCCACACTGTAGCCGGTGGCGCTGTAGGTGGGTGGGCAGTAAGACTGGGAGGTGGGCAGGCTGTCTCCTGGCTTGATGGAGTCGGCCCGCTGGCTGCAGCTGGCTGAGAGGGAGGAGGCCGAGTCCAGGCCTCCATGCAGCGGGGAGATGGAGAAGTCGGCCTGGGGCTGTGGAGGCACGGCGCTCGGGTTGCTGAGGATACTCATCACCTGCAGGAGAGACGGGCAGTACCATAGGCTAGACCCCAGGGCACGAGCATGCAGGATCGGGCCGGAGTACACACTCCACACGCACGCCCAGGGCAGATATCAGCAGTATCACCGCCTCGTGTGGTAAATGGGAGGTCAGGTCTAGTGCTTTTCCTGTCCAATCGTGAGCCCAAGGGGATATTTCTCAACAAGAGCTCCAGGAGCAAGGCAGGCCCCTTGTCACTTCTCGTCCCTGATGGCCTGGTGTGAGGGGCTAGCCTCTCCTTTCTGCTGAATGCATGCATGAATAAACCGATGGATAAATGCAGGAATGAAAGACCTAATTACACAGGCGCATCCTGGACCCATCAGCTGGATGGATGAACAGCTGAATGAATGCCCTCAAACATGAATGATAACTTAATGACTACATAAGGGGCATCCTGGACTCATCAGCTGAATGAATGAATGAGTACACTAGCTAGATAAGAGGAACCCTGAAGTTATCAGCAGAATAAATGAATGAATGAAGGAATGAATGAATGAATCAATCCATCAATCTATCAATGGGTGCATGAATGAATTAACTAACTTCATACAGGGCATCTTGAACTATTAGCTGAGTGAGTGAAGAAATGGTTGAATGCATAAATGAGTGGGTATATACATATATGGATTAACAAATGCATTAACTATACAAGGCTCTGGATCTAACAGTTGGACTAACGAATGAGTGAATGAATGAATGAGTGAATGAATTAGTGAGTAAATAAATGAAGGAATGAGTGGGTGAATGGATGAGTGAGTGAGTTAATGAATGAGTGAGTAATGAGTAAATGAATGAATCAGTGGATGACTGAATGACTGAGTGAATAAATGAATGACTGAGTGATGAATGACTGAGTGAATGAATGGATGAATGAATGAGTGAATGGGATCTAACTAGACAGGGGGCACTTAGGGCCTATCAGGGATGCTTAACTGACTAACTGATGGACCGATGGACCGATAGGCAGGATGAATGAATGCCCACAAACTTGAGAGATAAACTAACTAGTTAAAAGGCATCACAGAGCTATCAACCGAAGGGATGAATGAATGAATGAACGAATGAATGAACAAATGCTCTAACTAGCTAATGCACACACTAGGCCTATCAGCTAAAGGGGCAAGTGAATGAATGAATGAATGAATGAATGAATGTGTGCATGAACTGAGGCATGTATTCCTCAGTGTCCTGACTAGATGACGGCGTCTCAACAATCACGGAGCTTTCCTCCAGGAACTAGAGGGCCTTGCCTCCCATCAGACTGTCCCATCTTCATGTGCACACCCACACATGCACGCGCACACGCACGTGCACACAGCCGCTCTTCCTGGTTTAACGGCCCCACGCCTTTGCTGTGGTTAAGGCTGGGTGCCCTTCACGACTTTCTGGACTTTGAGCTCCTGCCTCTGCTATGCCAAAGCACAAAGCCTGTGCCTTTAATATTACATTTATTTACTTTTGTGGGTGCATGCCACAGTCTGTACATGGAGGCCAGAGGACAAGCCAAGGTTCTCTTCTTCCACCACGTGGGTACTGGGGATAGAATTCAGGTCGTCAGGCTTGGCGGCAAGTGCCGTTACCCACGGAGCCGTCTCGCCAGCCCAAGGCCCACGTTTTGTTTTGTTTTGTTTTTTAACAGCTCCCCTGAGACCCTTCTGTGCCGGTCGGTCGGCTCCTGCTGTCTCTGGCCTTCACCCAGGACCCTGCTTGGCCTGTGGGGGACCCCCAGACTGCACTCTGCAAGCTCACCCTGAAGGGTGGATGTAGAACCACTGGGGTGCTCGCTTAGTCGTTCAGTAAGTATTGGTGACAAGTCTATCCCCGCGCCCCAGGTTGAAGGCCACAGAACTTCAGAGCAGAGTCCTACCCCCTGCCCCAGCGGAAGAGTGAACAGAAAGATCTTGGCAACGAACGAAGGCCCTCAAAAAAACAGAGAGCACTCAAGTGTTAGGCAGAGACAGCTTTTGGCTGTGGAAGCCACAGACCACACCCAGGAGTCCAAAGGAGCTTTGGAGAAGGTGGGACTTGCCACCGAAAACTCCAGTAGGGATTGGTGGTGCAGGTGATGACCCTATAGGGTGAGAGGGCACAGTCACCCAGAGGGGTCTCCAGGTCTCCAGTGACCTCCTGGAGATGCCACACTATAGGAAAGAGGCCCTGGACTAGGAGGTTTTCCCAGTGGCTTATCCTATCCTATCACAGGCTCTGGGGCTGGAGAACAGGTCAAGGGCGGACACACAGATTCTATAAGCCCTGGGCAGAACAGAGTTCTCATACTTAACAGCTGTGTGTCTGAGGGGGTGTAGACAGCCCGGAAATCCCATGACCTCTGAAGTCCTAGGGAAAGGGATTGTGAGGGTGGCTGAGTCAGAGGGTGGCAGGGAGGATTAAGGGGATCTCTGCCAGGGACATGCTCTGCCTTGGGCCTGGCTAAGAGGTGGGGAAATAGGACCCCTGTTCTCACAAGTCTCCTCAGTTGCTCCTCTCTTCAAACCTCTTTTTAGCCATTCACCTACTTGATGTCTCCAACCCAGAGAACAATGGAGACATGTGGGGCAGAGATAAGAGCCCATTTCTCAGATACAAACAGTGAGGTCCACAGAGATTGATGCCCCCACCATTCCTCATAGCTAGTGGTCAGCAGGCTACGGCCTGGTTCCTGGCCAAGATCACCAGCCACGGATTCCCAAAGACTGAGTTGGCTCACCCAAATCCTTTGGAGGGTCATACTCCAGGGTCATGCAGTAATCTATTTCTTGGGGAGCCAGATGTGGAACACCAACTTTGATACCTAAACTTTGTAAAAGGAGTACTTGGTCCAAACCAGAGTCAAGGGCGGGGCATGGCAGGCTATCCACAGGTTCTGTTGGTGGGGGAATTTTTTTTAGGTTAGATGGAACCCCATGGACCTCTCCAAGATGGCAAAGATACTGTATGTCTTTGGGGATATGTGAAGGGGGATCTGAGGTTGGGTGGATGCACCTAGATCACTTTGTGCTGTCTGCCTGGCCTGCAGACTCACCCTGCCTCTGGCATCTCTGTCAGGTCAGGACCAAGAGCAGGGTGCTGGGCTTTTAGGATGGAGAGACAGCTAAGCCCTGGACTGCGTCTGTGCCTTTCTGATCTTCGAGATGGGTGTCCCAGCCTTGGGGAACCTGCTGTGGGGCACGATACAGGGATCTGGGTCTGGGAGAGGCCACTGTTCCCAACTGTGCTTGATTCCTGATCAAGATCGCAGTCTCCCACCAAAATGATGATCCTGTTGGTCATCCTGCCCCCCACAGACAGAGCTTACTTCCCCTTGGAGAGAAACCTAGGCCCAAGGAATCAGTTTACCAGCCCCTTCCCTTTTTCAGAATACATCAGAGGCTCCTAGAGGAGGTTGGGACCCAGCTTGATGCTCTAGTACTGTCCTTTCCCAAGATGGCCAGCTCAGAAAAGATGGTGGCATTGAGGAAGGATAGAGGAAGGTAAGGAGAGGAGGTGGGTACTCCAGAGACCACATACACACACGTTCTGTCTGACTGACATCCACACAGGAGAGCGGCCAGACCTGACTGTGTCACCTAAGAACTCCGAAGGGCTCCAGCAAGGGCTTCTTGGGACCTGAGCTTTCTCTGCCGGTCCAGTTCTCAGGCCCCTTTGTCACCCAGCAATATTGTATTCTGCAAGTCAGACAACATTCATGCACTCATTTATTATCTCACAAACGTGCCATGGGACACTGTATGGGCTGTCATCCTCTGCAGCCTCTGTGTGCTTCAGATCTGATGCCTCCCATGAGCTCAGAAGTGCTCGCTGAATTCACACAGAGGGCTCTAACGATATTTATTGGGCATTCATCACGCACCTGATACTAAGCCGATCACTAGGACTTTCTGAAGAGGAAACTCAGCTTCCTCTCAGAGCTGTCAATCAATCTGACCGAGAAAGAGCATAACTTCTGCCACTGGGGACCACTATGGAGGTGTGGGGCCCACAGGTCAGGGGAGCAGGGTGGGGGAGGGGGTGGGCTCAGGGAAGACCTGCCCGAAGTGTTTATAGCCATCCAATCCATGGTGAGATGTGCTCAGCAGAGAGCTTTCTAGATCAGGGAAATCTCTAAGTGCAAAGACCCTACAGTGAGAACACACTTAGCAAACTTAAGAGATGGCCAAAAGGATGAACACCAAGAGGGTTGGGGCTGATGGCTCTTACAGAGGACTCAAGTTTGGCTCCCAGCACCCACCTCAGGCAGCACCCAGTCACCTGTAACTATAGTTCCAGGGAATCCAATGCCCTCCTCTGGTCTCTTCCGGCACCTGCGTACACAGCCTCATGCAGGCGCATGCACACACATAAAGTGGAAAATAATGGACTCTTCTTAAAAAAATATTTTAAACCGAGCATGGCTCTGGGTACTCTCAATCCCAGTACTTAGGAGGCAGAGGTATGTGAATCTACATGAGTTCGTGAGTTCGAGGCCAGCCTGGTCTTCAGCCAGGGCTATACAGGAAGGAGACCTGGGAGGGTGGAGGCCTCCTGCAGTCGTTTGTTGGAAGGGGTGTGTGTTGTGCCCGATGGCTCTGAAGGCCATGGACCCTGCCAGCTAACAGACAGCTCGGCCCAGGGAGCTTTTTCCCATAATGGGATTTGCTCAATGGGATTTGGCCTGGAACATCAAATCAAATCCACATCTGGGGTAGGTGTGAATGGCCGACTTGGAGTCCCCGGAGGCTCTCGGATCAAATGATTTCCATTTCATCTGCAGGAGGGCAACTTCCCAGGAAACAGACAGGGCACAAACCTAAGGGAGCCTAGCGGTCACCACAGAGGAACAGCCTCAGCTAGGGGGTGCACCAGGTCACTGCAGTGGTTCCTCAAGCAAATGGGTTTTCTAACCCTCGTCTGTAGATGGGGAAACTGAGGCACCAGGGAGTGAGAGGCACATTGGGTACAGTTTTGATACAGTTGGTCAGCGGGCACTCTGGGGTCTGTGCCTGGGTCTCTGGTCTCTCTGATTGTGCTCTCCGGGGTCTTTGCGGCCCTGATGGTACAAAGCCCTGGGGACCTCCGCAAAAAGTCCCTCTGTGCTACAGAGGGAGGAAGCATCTTGCCCGCAGCGGGGCCCAGCGGAGGTCTGGGTTTGCACACTTTTGAACTTGAGGAAGTCCTGGTCTGATGCGGTAATGCACACCCCTCAGGAATGCTGAGGCCTCTCCCGGGTGGAGGTTTGCTTTTTCCTGGTGACCTTGCTTTCACTAATGTATTACTTCTTGGTAAGGTACCGTTACTAACTCAAAATCAATACTGACCTCCACATCTGTAAGGTTTTATCTGAAGGCAAATCTCGAGGCTGTCCGTCAGCCTGACTGACAGTCTTACCTTCCTCTCTCTTCCTCCCTTCCCCCTTCCCTCCCAACCCTCAGCACCCCACCCCCCACCCCTTACCCCAAATCAGTCCCAGCCTGAACCTGGCTAAATCAATAAGGGGCCAGCCTCACCCCACCCTCCACCCCCCTTCCGCCCCTGGGGAGAGGCCTGCTGCTTTTCAGGGGGTGGGCCCCGCCCCTTCCACAGCCCCTGTGCAGCAACGTCTCCTCTGTGGACGCCCTGATGTGCTCCCCTACTTTAAAAGGGGATGGTAGAATGTAATTAATTCCCTCCGCTCCTGAGCTGGCCTGAGGGCCTGGGACCGGAGAACCTGAGCTTGAAGCTCTGCACCCTCTGTGATAACCCAGTGTGGCTTAGGGAGCACATCTGAAATGAGAGGTCCCACAACTAAACTGTGCTGTGTGGTAGGCTCTGGGTGGTGGGGAGAGGGAGGAGAGGAGCCTGGGGCTGAGAAGGTAAGTGGGGGGCGGGGTTACCATTAGGTCAGAGAACCCAGTGACCAGCTATAGGTTAGGGGCTCTTCCTTCTCTGAGACCTTGAGAAGTAAAGCCCTTTCCTCAAGGACCCTAGGCCAGCTAAGGCAAAAAAGCTGCGGGGGAGTGGGGTGTCCTCTTGGAACCTGGGGGGTGTTTGTTTTTTTGTCTTTTGAGATCATGTCTCACTCTAGTCCAGTCTGGCCCAAAACTCACAACTACCCTATCAGATCAGGTCTCCTGTCGTCTAAGGCTGCCCTGGAACTCCACACACAGGTAAATACATTCCTGCATCCAAAGCAAGCGTTGGGATTACAAGATCCCGTGCCTGGCTTTGGGAATAGTTTCTTTAGTTTAGGGACTCAAGACCAAATCAGGGACCCCACTATGCCCCGACCCCTACCCCTGCTGCAAATTCTTAAACCTGATAGAGCTCCATCTTCTCATCTCTATGGTGGGAAAAGGGTCCTGGAAGGTTAATGTGTGGATGTGCCTAGCATCCAGTCAGCCAGATCGTCCTCCCTGCAGGCTTCACCCAGGTTAAAATGTAGGATCAAGGAGGGGCCAGGACCTCCCCCCACCTCAGATGACAACAAACCTAAGATAACAGACAAAGGGAACC
Source organism: Apodemus sylvaticus (assembly GCF_947179515.1). NCBI lineage: Eukaryota > Metazoa > Chordata > Mammalia > Rodentia > Muridae > Apodemus > Apodemus sylvaticus. Next base: position 153,276,941 of record NC_067474.1, read on the forward strand.
CTTCTCCAGCCACCTGGGTGAATGTGTCTTTCTTAGCTCTGTCCCCAAGTTTCTGAAGGAAGCTTGGCTCTGCTCTAGGATGGGTCCCACCTAGAAGTTGGCTGCACACCCCCCAAAAGGGAGTGGTGTGGGGCCCCCTCAGGCATGATGGTGGTTATCATCAGAGTGGAGGCAGCCTGGGAGGACTTGGGGCAAGTCTATGAGGTCTCTCAGTCTTGGGTTGCTCAGAAACTCATATGTTGGTACAGGCAAATTTAGCTGCACAGATGGTACAACTCTCTTCTGACCGCCAAACAGAACTTAAGACCTTCTTTAGCATCAAAAACGCCCTTTATCTCTGCACACACTTGGTAAGGGTCTTACTGACACCCACGCACCCCCCACTCCCACCCTCAGACTATATTTGGCCACGAAGGAGTCTCCAATGTGGCACGGAGAATTGTGTTCCTCTGCCCACAGGTCCAGCTCCATCCTTGACTCGCTGCCTCGCTAACACATCACCCACCCACCGTGACTTCTGAAAGTGGCCGGGCCAGAGCGGGGCGATACAGGAGACAGCCTGTTTTATTGCCAGGAGTGGAAGGCAGCATTTGTTGGGACTGTACAGAAATGTCTTGAAGGACCAGCTATTACCCTTAGACTGGGCTTAGCTGACAAACCCCAGGGCCCACGACCCTCCATCAGAGCAGACTGAGCGTGGAAAAGGAACAGAACCGCAGTCCAATCTCCGTTCTCCTCCCTTGGCCATCCACTGGTGTCACCTCGCTGGGTATCAGGAATATTTTAAATATCCCCAGATGACTTTAGTTGTCACCAAAGTGCCTACAGCCATCGCTGTTGTGGCTCCCCAGGGTAGCCCCAAAATACAGCCACAGTCACTTGGGTAAAGACATGGGGTGCATGCCACACCACACACTACACACACACACACACACACACACACCACACATACCCCCCCACATGCACACACACACACACCACATACCACATATACCATACTCACCATATATCACATACACACCACATACCACACATGTACACACATAAATACACACACACCACATGCATGCACACACACACGTACCACATACCATACATACCATACTCACCACACCATACCATATACACACCACATACATACCACGCACCACATACTACATACAAACCCACATACCACATATACACATACACACATACCACATGCATACACATACATACACTACACACCATACACCACACCACACACTATACACACACATACACACATACCACATGCATACACATACCTACACACACACCACACCACACATACACCACATACCACATGCACACACATATACACACACATCACACACAGCACCACACACACACACACATACATACACCACATGCCAAATACACTACACACACCTTACCACATACCACACACACACCATACATACACACATACACCACACACCACATATACATGCCACACCACACACCATATCATACCACATATCACATACTACACACATATCATACACACCACACACACACACTACACTTACCTACATATACCACACATACACACCACAATACACACATATCATATACACACCACACACACACACACACACACACACACAGAAGCAAGCGCCACCCCCATGTTGGCCCCCTGCCTGTCCCCAGCTGGGATTAGTGCAAGCGAGAAATCCCCCACCCAGGCAGCCTGCTCCCCCTGCTCCCCTCTCCTCTCAATTCTCTGCTAAGAGGATCTACGCCCCCTCCACCCCCTGTGGACAGCTGTAATGGGCTTCGGGTGCTGACTAGGAACTTCCAAACAAGATTTCTCCCAGGTCTCCCCTGCCCCGCCCCTTCAGCAGCCGCCGCTGTGTATGGCTGGGCTGCACCCCATCCCCCACTTCCCATGTTCACAGGGCTGCCCCATGCCTGCCGCCCTCTAGCCTCTTCTTCTTCCGTTAGTGAAACAGAGTACCCTCCAGTTCCCAGAGCCTCTCCCGGTCAAGGCCAGTACCTACTGTATGAAACAGCCTACTGTGCAGATGAGGAGGCTGAGGCAAGAGGCTTGTTTGCCACCACCTCAGGGACAAAAGTTCTGCTCTGTCCCTGTGTGAGGTATCCTTTACTAGACAGCTCAAGAACTCAGCATGGGTATGCATTCCATGTGTATGGGCTGTACATAGGCCACATGTGTGCATGCGAGCATTACCTGTGCGTGTATATGGCTGTTAGTTGTGTATGTGCATGATCACTGTGCATATGTGTGTACACATGACATTATCATATAGAGACTTTAGTCTGCACCTGGGCATGGATGTGAATGTTGTGTGTGTGAGGGCTCTAAGTGCAGGTACACGTGCCTGTCCCGGGTGGATGTTTGTTTAGCTGCTAACTGTGTGCATGTGTGAGCATCGGGTGTGCATGTGTGTGCACAAAGGACTATCGTATTCAGGATTGTGCATGCACAAAAGAGTATTGTACATTCCCAGGAGAATTGTTTTCTCTTTATGTACATGGCACTGTTTATCTGCGTGTACATGGACAAATTGCCGTCACACGTGTGCACAAGCACTAGTAAGTTTGGTGTGTGTGTGTGCAGGGTAAGGGCTGCAGGCAAGATCCCTTGGAGTAAAGAGGAAGAGGGAAAGAGACTTGAGGGAGATAGCATCAGGAGGGATCCAGGTGGGATTTGGAAGGCCTTCCTGGCATCAGAAGAGACTAGGGAAGGCTCAGCCCGGGGAGACTCTGGTCTTATTGGCCGGCACCTCACCTCACAGAGGCAGTCCTCATGTTCCCTACAACCCCCACACTGTTCCCTGCCTCAGGCTGATGCTGATGCTGTGTACTGCTGTGCACATGACAAACTCCCCACACACTCACGGGTCCCCCTGCACCTCCTCAGCACTAATACCTGACATTCTGTTGTGGCCACACACAACAGTCTGGATGGGCAGGAACGACTTGGGGACAGACAGAGGTGCTGGGCACACAGTAGGTGCCCAACAAGCATTTTGCTGAATGAGCAGGTTGAGGAGAGGAACTAAGGACTGGATCTGTTTCTCTCCGGCCCAGCCCTGGCACGTGCCAGGCTTGCTTAATGTAAGTCAGAAGAAGTGGGTCTAGTGACAAACTTATATCCATCCCTGTCCTGAAGACACTCAAAGGACTGCTGCCCTAGCCTGAGGAGCGAGGGAGTCAGGACAGGAGGTGTAGACAGAATGACCTCTTGCTGGAAGTCAAGAACACATATACACATCTACACATCCGGTACTTGGTTGACAAAGCACTACTCTCCAGATATCTAGAAACATCCAGATGCATATGGAAACTTGGCAGCGTTTTTAAGCCGTCCCTCCCTGCACAGATCCTTAGGCTGGCCAAGGTTGGAGGTGTCCAGGCGGGGTGGGGGTGGGCAGAGGGGGGGTGAGGCTGAGTAGCATCTCTGATAGCTGGATAAACACGGCCAGGGGATTAGAGCAAGCGCTTGGAGCGGTGGCAGAGGGGATGGGGAAGGAAAGGACCAGCCGATCGCTGGGAAAGATATGACTATTTAAAGATAATGATTGCATAAATTTAATTAGCAGAGTTTCACGCGGCAAATGGCCGTTTTGTAATTAATGTAGCCGGCCTTACTAAGCATGAAAGATCCCATCTCTCTCCCCTCCCTCTCCCGCTCCCCCTCCTCCGCTGCCCCTAATGAAAGACAGAGAGCAAGTGACAGAAACAGTTTGTCAGCGGCTCCAGGTGTCAGGAGCCTAATTGGCCAAGCTGAGGGGGAAGGAAAGGGTGGAGGGGAAGGGGGAGGGAAGCAAAGGGGGGGCCTCAGTTCCCCCTGGTGTGTATGTGGGGGTCCCCTTCATAATTGTCAGAGAGAAGAATGAAGATTGGTGGTGGCGGGGACTGAGTGGTGGCAGCGAGGCCTCATTAGTATCTGGGCAGACAAGCTGGCACGCATCACAGAGCGTTAGGGACTCACGGCCATGATGGCTCAGGCCCGCTGCTCGCCCAGAAGGCCAATTCCCCGAAGGAGGCTAAAAGGACCCATGGGTCCCAGTTTCTTCTTCCATTTGGCCCCAGAAATTTGGCAGGCTCGCATTGCTATGCACCTACTGTGTGCAGGAAGCCACTCCTTCCCATCTACTCGGTGTAGGAAGTCACTCTTTCCCACCAACCAGAAAGACACCAGCTCAGAGACTTCGATTTTTTTTTTGTCTGAAACGGGCCTGTCCCTTCCACCCGTGAGATGCCTCCAAAGAGAAGACTGCCGGGATGCTGACCACAGCCCTCTGTGGACAGCAGCTCCTGGTCAGATTAAGGGCAAGTCAGCACCCAGCCCATAGCGATGACCCAGTGATGTGAGGGCCTAATGAAAACAATGGCTGTTAAAAGGCTGGAGTGATAGCTCAGCGGCTAAGAGCTAAGAGATGCTCTCAGAGTGGGGACTCCAATCCAGTCCCCAACACCTCCATCAGGAGCCTCAGAAACCCCCATAACTCTAACTCCAGGGGATCTGATGCCCTCTTCTGGCTTCCAGGGGTAGCTGTACACACCTGTGTACACACACACACACACACACACACACACACATACACACGCACTCACGCACGTCAATCATTTTTTTTTTTTTAGAAACAACTGCAAAGGTTTCATTCTGAAGATAAGGAAGCAGGGCCCAGAAGCCAAGTAATTAATGTAGATCAACACTGTGGGTGAGCACAGCCCCAGTCCCTACTCCACCTTGACTCAGAGGCCTCACTGGCTACAGAGCAATCTCTCCTTAGGACGCGGTAGAACCACCTGTCCCCAGGGCCATTTTGCCTTTCCTTGTTCTCTCTGTGTGTGCCCATATGCACTGATACACATGGGTGTGGAGATGTACCGGTGACAACTTTATAAGTTCCTCTTCTGAGGCCGTCTACCATGTGTTTGGAGTCAGCGTCTTTCACTGGCCTGGAGCTAGGCTAGCCTCCTGTCTCTACCTCCTGACACTTGGATTACAGGTGTTTCGCCGCCATATGGGTTTTTATATGGGTCCCGAGGGAAAGACTCAGGACAACCCCTTCTTCTCTATACCTTACAACTTCCCTGTTACACCAGTACTCCCCACCCCCTGCGCATTGTTGGTTGACCAGATGGTAAGGGAGAGAGTGAGCGAGTGAGCTGTCCTATTCATCTTAGGCTGTATCCGTGGGGCCGAGCCCGGGGCATCCTGCCTCTCTGATAATAACCCCCGAGGTCTTTACCGTCCTCTCTGGTACCCTCTGCCACCCTTGAATCCTTAGCCCTGCTCCTTGCCCTCACAAGCCCAGGCCCTTTTGTGATCCACCCCCACCCCCCCCACACACACACAGTTTTGTCTGTGTAAGGCAGGACCAGGAGGCCCTGAGCCGGCCTGGCTGGTGGAACGGAGGCAGGGTGGGGAACACCCACCCTCTCCCAGACCAAATTCAATTTCAAAGCTTAATGGGCTTGCAGAAGAGCCCCGGTCAACTCTTTGACGGACGCAGCTCCTTGCCGGCTGGGTGGTTCTGGGCCGGGCCACCGAGCGGGCGCGCAGTGGCTAGGCTGGGAGAGCCCTGGGCCCCATCAAGAGTGGCGGGGGCACTGAGGGAGTGAAAAATGTCAGAGCAAATTGCTCTTGACAGCGTTAATATCTGCACCTCATAGCAATAATTACATGTAAATAAATAGCAAAATCACACTCAGCTGGAGGCAGCTAGGGAGACTGAGCGGCTAAGGACCAGCTGAGGGCCTGAGGCGCTCCGCTCCACCCGTCCCTTCTCTCTCAAAGCACCTCTGCTCCCCTCGCCCCTCAGCCAGCACAGAGTAAAGATCTGAACACCCCAACCCTTACACTAAGAATGTCCAGGGAAAAGGAACCACTGGCGGGGGGGCGGTCCCCACCCCACTTTCTCAACAAGCCTTCGCGGTTTTCTTGGGCCAAGTAGCCATCCTTCATACATTCTATTTCATCTCCAGGCTCTGCAGGGACTCCTTCTGACCCCCTACCCAGCGAACCTTTCAGGCTGCCTCCTGCCTTGACCTCTCAAGAGCATGCCTGCTCCAGAGTCTTCCCTGATTCTATTGATATTTGTGACTTGCCTTGGTCACCTAGAAATCTTCACTTCCTCTCTCTGTCTCAACATCTGGTAAGCCGTCACAAACCGTGAAGAGTCACAGGCTAAGCTAACCACAGTGGAAGGAACTTCCTGGAGACCACAGGTCAACTTGCCCTGGTGCTAGTGTCTGCTGGCTCTTACAGCAAAGATGAGCTTGTCTACATTTTAAAGGTAATGTTCCTGGTCTCCAGGAGAGTCACTTGAGTGATGATGCCCATGACCCCAAATAGCCATTCCTCAGAGATCACCAACGTTTAGGAAGCCCCCAAGGAACATTCTAGAGTCTCTGAGCAGATACAAACCTCTTGCTTCCAGAGTTCCAGGGCCTGCAAATGTGTTGCTGCTGCACTAGGGAAGTCTGCAAAAGCTGATCCTAAATCCCTAGCCAAGTCAAGATGGAGCTCTCGGAAGGGCTTCGGAAAGTGGAGACTGGAGGGAAGGGAAGGAGGGGGGGTACAGCCACGGGAGTCTTGCAGCCCAAGCAGGTGCTTCCACTTTCTGCACACTGAGCCCAGGTGGTTCATAAGCCTGGAAAGAATCCAGAGCGCCCCCTCCCAAGTCCCTGGCCCTCCCGGTGTCTCCCTGGTTACTCTGTAGCAAGTTCTAAGCTGCAGCTCCAAGCCCCGAGACAAGGCACGCAGATGGCCCTTCCAGCGGCTCAGACGCCCCGCACAGGCCAGAGAACGCAGGCTCCATTCTTCAGGAAACAAACATCTTTGTGGCGCAGCCCCCACGCCCTGCACCTCCTTGTTTAGCACAGAGACTAATCCACTTATCAAGGCTAAGGCGCCTGTGAATCCCAGTTTGATAAAGGCAGCTACAAAATTAGCAAAAAAACGTGCCCACGGCATGGAGGACTCCAGAGCAAAACAAACAAGAGGCTGGGTACTGCGCTGAGATTTTGTCTGTTCCCATCCTCGGGCTGGAGAGATGCGGCTAGAGATAGGAGCTCATTGGCTGGGACGGGATGCTGACGGCTCAGTTTATATAGTTATGCATGAAGGGGGGAGGGGGATGTGGGGAGAAACCAGAATACTAAACTAATACCCCCAACTCCAATCCCAGTCCCCCTCCCCATGACTGTGGAGTCGGCTGCACTTCCAGATTCATCCATATATCATAATTGAAATTATTGTCATTGTCTTCTGACCACTGGTCTAGACCAGGTACACACATAATCCCCAAAGTAACTAGGACTTTGGAGGCACAGAGAGGTCAAGTCAGCTGCTTAAGATCACACAGCTGGTAAGCATGGTTTCTCACTCAAAGGATGTCCTACAGTTTGATATGATCTATTTTATCTCTAGCCGTGGCCCCTAAATCTGACAGCCGCCTCCTAAGATGACCAAGACTGGATCTTGGCTATACCTCCAGCTATGCGGGGTCCCCTCTACTGCCATTCTGTGTGGAGATTTCCGTGTGTGAACTGCTAGGGTCCAAGCTGATCTGTACCCCATGTCCACTGGGGGTTCCAGGGAAGGGAGAGACCAGGCCAGGCAGGATTCTGTGCTGCCCACCCACAGCCAGCTGTGGCTTGGGGAAGAGCTGGTCCCAGGGCTAGGGGGTGGTGACATTAATCACAGGAAGCACCTGTCAGGGTGGCATCTGGAACTAAAGGAAAACACTCGGCAAAAGGGCAGAGCATCTCACCCTGGGATCTGGGGGCTTGGGGACAGCCACTGCTGTGCTGGGAAGCTAGGCCATCTGAGGTTCTGGCCTGGTAAACCTGAGAAAGGTCCCTGCCATGACGGGGGTTATCAGTGCTTGCAGGGAGCCTGGGACAACGCTAGCTCTGGCGGGTCACCCTGTTGGGGTACACGATGGCCCTGTGTTGCTGCTGCTCTGGTCGACAGGGCAACCCAAAGCTGCACAGCTGGTGGGCTGGAGCTCCCATCCAAGCCCCACACCCCTCCCCACTACAGAGCAATGCCTGCCCTCCTCCTCCTCCCCGCACAGAGCCTCCTGCCCCTCCTGCACCTGCCCTGCTCTGGGCCCTCCAGCCTCCCTCCTGACCTCTGCCTCATGGAGGGAGGGCCCTGACCCTCTGTCAGCCTTTGCCGCGGTGTGCTTGATTCCCGTGTTCTCCGCTTCTCTCTCAGACTCTGCTGCTGTCACTGAGCCCCCCTCTTCCCTTGGCTCCATTGCCCCTCCAGCCCCTTCTTTCTCCTGCACCCCTCCATCTCTCTCTGTGTCTCTGTGTCGCTGTCTGTCTGTCCTCTCTCTCTCTCTCTCTCTCCCATTACTATGCATGTCACTTCAGACCCTACTGCCTTCTCCCTTCATTATCTCACAGGGCAACTGTCTATCTGTCCGTACACACGTACTTGTGGCTCTCTGGTCTGTCTGTCTATACATATGCACCTTCTCTTCTTTGTTCCCTCTGTCCATTCCTCTCTTCCTTGGTCCAGCCTGGTCCAAGTGATGGTCAACACAGCTCTTATGGTCCTCATGGTTGAGTAGCCCTTGGGCTGTCTCACTCAGTCTCTTGCCATCTCCTCTTGGCCCTGGGGTCTGGGGTCTGGAGACCCCCCTCTCACGTGCCCTCCTTTCTTCATCCTCTGCTGCCCAGGGTGGACTATGTTAAGTTGGGATTTCTGGGACAGGATGGCACGAGAGGGCACCTGGCCAGCACAGCTCACATCATCCAGGGCACAGCACCCCTGGGGATCCTCTAAAGAGAGCCACGGGTACTGACAAGCCCGTCCTCTCTCCTGAGATAGCCCATCGAGGGAGTGGACATCTGCCCTACGGTAGAGCTGGGTTTGGATTCTGACATTGCCCGGACATGCTGGCCTTGGGCTTCACGAGAGTCAGCAAAATGTGCAGACTGATATTCAGTGTTCAGCTACCGTCACACAGACGGACATCAGAGATGGAAGTGCTTTGTCAAGCTGGGCATAGAGTGGCATATCTGTAAACCTAGCTATTCTGAGGCCAGCCTGAGCTATATCGCGAGTTCCAGGCTAGCCTATGCTATGGGGTAAAAACTTGTCTCAAACAAAACAAAACAAAACAAAACCAAACCAAACCAAACCAAACCAAACCAAACCAAACCAAACTAAACCAAACCAAAAAACAAGGTTCAGGGTGTAGTCCAGTGTTGTACACTTGTCCAGAGCTTACAAAGCACAGAGTTCCATACTCAGCACAGTAAAAACCAAATAGAATAATTACTTCACCCATTATATATAGCAATGATATGAGACCTGCTTCTCAGTGTCTCAAAGCACAGCAGAACCCCAGCGGCAGCAGTTACCTCGCCCCAGAGACCTTTCAAGAGAATGAAGTTGGCCAGGAGTGGGGTGAGTCCCAGGGCACTCAGGGAACTAAGCTGGAGAGTTTCAGTCAGGGAGGGAATGTCTGCGGCTGAGAGAGAAAGGGATCCCCCTGGGTGGGGATCAGGAACTTCTGCCCCTGGGCGACGAGGCTCCATTTCAGCCTGGACATGTCGCCTTTATGATAAGACACTTGCCAGGGCCCTCATGGGACCTTAATCCTCTGGCGCCTCTGGTCAGAAAGCCCTGGTCTGATGAGAGGGTCTTGCTCCTTTGGCCTCAGGCCAACTTAGCTCGGCAAGCAGTCCTCTGGGCCTGGAGGGCTGGGGTCTGAGCCACAGCAGGGTGGAGGGATGGAAAGATGGCAGGATGGGTCTCCTGCCTCTTTGGTCATTGTTACCTCTCACATAAGACTGCCTCTGTTTGGGATATGTGACTTACCAGGCACTGTCCAGACATGGCCTGGCCTCAGAGTAACCTAATAACCAAAGTCTCTCTGGCAGCCAAGGATTGTGGGCTTCTCCAAGTGCCAAGTAAGACAGGCTATTCTGGAGTATCTTCTAGAAGCTATTCTAGGGTGCCTTCCAGCTCTGAGATGTCTGGGGATAAAGTATTCCTACCATTCCTGGCAGACCTTCCTGACAGTCATTTCTGTTTTTCATTTTTGAAGGGAGTGATGTGTGTGAGACTGGGTGTGCATGCGTGCATGTGTGGGTGTGTCTGCATGTCTATGTTTGCATTCCATGACCACAGAACAAGAGGGCATCAGATCCCGGAGTTAGAGACTGTTATGATCTGCCATGAGGTCGCTGGAAATTGAACCTATCCGCTAGAAGAATAACCAGTGCTCTTAACCATTGGGCCATCTTTCCACCCCATGTGAACCTGGGCTTGCTATTCTGGGTAGACCAGATGTCCGGAGAGCCCAAGGGATCCTTCTGTACCTGTTTCTCCAGCACTGGATTACAAGTGTGCAACACTTTATCCAGGTTTGTAGGTGGGTGCTGGGGGGATGAACTCTGACCCTTATGCTTTACTCAGTAAGCACTTGACCAATCTCCCAGCCTCGGGGGAAGGTCTTGCTGTGCAAGCCCAGACTTCCCTTAGACTCATGACAATGCCTGTACTTCTACCTACCAAATGATGGGACTATCGGCATATACTACCATACTTTGTTTCAGGCTCACATTATAAAGAAGAGAGGGTTGACATGCTGGTGCTATGAGGGTGCCCAGGGGACCTACACATACTGAAAGTGGCCTTTGACAGAGTCTCCGGCCATTCTAGGCAAGATTGCCAAGGAGAGCACTTATTAGCTCAGTGATTTGGGGTGCCAGCTGCCAAAGGGCTGCCTCAGAGGACTGACACCATCTTTAAAACCCAGTTCCCCAGGCCCACTGAAGATCTGCATGGTTGTTGTGGACCAATCTGGAGGCTGAGTTTTAACAAACATCCCTAGAGCCTTTTGATGTTCAGCTCTGGAAAACCCTGGCACTGGTCTTGTCTCCCTTGCCCGTGAAGGAGACACATCCATGGGTGTGTGCTCCCTGGCTCTCCGGACTTCCTCTTTCAGTTCTGGCTGTCAGGACTCCCGAGATGAATCCAGTTCTTGTGATCTCTGCTTTTGCCACCGCATGAATGCAGAAATCTCTCTTTGCAAAACACTATGGTAAGAAGTAGCCCATTATTGGGGAGTTGGGGGTGTGTTCCTTAAAGTCCCAATCAGTGGTCCTCCTCTAAACTCTACAGAAGCTCATCTCCTGGTCTCCATGATGAACCCCACTGATTGCCAAGGACGGAAAGCCCAGCCCAGTCTCCTAGAGATCTATCATGACAAAAAAAGGTGTGCCCCTTGGTGGGGGTAACTGGGAACCACAGGTTTCCCCCGACTTTATTTCAGGCAAGTCTCCCTCTCTGGAGGTTTATGCTTCAGGGCTGTCTTCTCGAATTTTCTTGAAGATGGGCCAAGCAAGGCTGGTTCTTTTCCTGTCCCTAACATTGTGCGTGTATCGGGTCCCTCTTATGTGATAGGCTTTGTGATGGGGGATACTGGCCACCAGACAGCCTGGGCCTTGCTTTCTAGACGGAACAAGAACTATAGAAAGTCAGAGCGCAGAGCTAATACTGTAAACCCTGAAACAAGAGGCTGGAGAGAGCCTGAGGGACCGAAAGGGAGCAGCCTTTGCTGGAGGAAGAGGATGTTCCTGGAAAGGAGGTGCGCACCTTGGTGAAAATGGAACAAGGTGGATTCCCCAAAATTGCAAAGAGAAGGGGGCCTACCCTGTCAGAGCACCGGATGCACGGTCCCTTGTCCTGGTCCCCCACTCCCACCCCCCAATGGCTGTTGTCCGCACTCTGTTCGCCTCCCATCCTGGGTCCCAGGACCAGGTTGGTTCTCAGAGCTGCTTCTGCTGGAAGTCAGCTTGCTACTGCTGCTGCACGGGATCGCAGGCCGGGCAGTGGGAATTAAGCAGGCTGCGGAGCCCGGCGAGTCCTTATCTCGGGGAGACAGTTGTTGGGAATCACTTTGACTGAGTGGTTTTGTCTCCCCGCATTTTCCACTGTCAGGCGGCCTCAGGCCATGGATCAAAGGAGCAGCCGCTGAAGAAGCAGCAGCAGCAGCAGCAGAGCGGGAGGGGCGTCAGTTGCCCGCCCTGCCCCCATCACTGTCCCCATCCCAGTCCCCCTGGTCCCCACCCCCACACAAGGCCTGGGGACCCTGTACCCAGCCCAGCTCAAACCGATGTAGGATGAATTCTGCGACTGGCGGGATGAAGATGGGGTGGAGGAGGAAGTGAGGATGAGAAGAGGCCTTCTGTGAAGACAGAGGCAGGAGTGGTGCGGAGGAGCACGGGGCACATTAGGGAAGGCCGTGGAGGCTGGACCTGCCCGGAGAGAGGGAAGGGGGAGGAAGGAGAGTCCGAACTGAGGAATGGGGAACATCCTGGAGGAGAGGGGCCTGTACTGTGTGCAGGTATACAGGGAGTGAGGTGGGGGGGGGGGTCTAAGACAAGGTCCAGGGGTGGGGACAACGGACCGAGGAACAGTAGGGCTGGAGACAAAGGAAGGATGGGGGTGAGAGAGAGGGAAACTAATAGACATAAAGATGAACTTCCTGTCCGCTGTGTGCCTGAGAAGATTCCAGGCTGGGACGTGGGTGAGGGAAGTACGTAGGGGGGTGGGGGAAGGAGGGAGAAAGGCCGGCTATTCTCCCAGGAACGTTGCAGAAACAGAGGGCTCCCTGGGGTGAGTGACCCGCAGGCAATTTACACAGGAATGAGGTCACAGTCAGGCCTGCCCTTCCAAGGGTCTCCAACCACACCCTAGGGAACCAGCCCACACCTGACTGTTCCCAGAAGCCCTTGTACCAAGAATCTCCTGTGCTTCTAGTCTTTGCTTTAACAGAACTCTGTGGGTGGTCAAACACCTGTCCTGACTGAAAAAGAGGTGCTAAAGGCAGTGTCCCAGATCGGGGGAGAGACCCTGAGGTGGGCAACAGTGGCAGGGAGATGACCCTTAGTTAGTGAGGAGCTTAAAGCAAAGGGGAAGTGTGAAGAGAAGATTAGGGGTGCAAAGGGTTAGCTGAGGCCTACACTGTCTCCTTGTGACCTGGGGCCCACGGTGGTCTAACAAGACACAGTTCCTTTCTGCAGCCGGCCACATTGGCTGTGCACGTGCAACTTGGACCTGTCCCTGCAAACCCATAATTCCTCACACTCGATTTACACGGGGAGAAGCTGAGGCAGGAGAAAGGCTTCCTGGGATGGTGAAGGTGTGGAGTGAGCCTCCTGTGTGAGCCTCCTGTGTATACCCCTCCCAGGCCTGGCTCTCTCCTGTCCCTCTGTTCTCCAGCTAGACTTCTTCCAGTCCTTGACTTCTATTGTTCTGCCTCTGGGTTTGTGACCAAATGGAGGTCAAAAAGTCCCACTGCGGGGTTTCCAAGCTCCTTCCACAGGGCCAGAGAGACAGCTGCCGGAAGGAGCTCGCACCAAGCCTGAGTTTGAGCCCATGGACTCCAAAAACGGACTCCCTCAAATTGTCCTCTGAACTACACACACACACACACACACACACACACGCACGCACGACACCAACCATCTTTATGGCATGCCCCCGGGAAGAGCAGGGCATCTGGGGCCAGGCAGGCCGGGTTCAGGTGGAGGCTCTACCGCCTCTTCTGCGTGTTAACTTTGTAAGCAGCTGTACCAGTTGGTTAAAGTGTTCCTTGGTTCTACCTGCTTCCACTTACGATGCAGGAACACGGTTCCAGGGCCTCCTCCAAGGGGGTGCTTTAAAGATAGAATAAAGTGTCCATACTGGGCTCAGCACACATCTGGCCTGAGGAGAGCACTCCACAAAAAAAATGTAATCATCATTATTACTATTTAAAAGCACTTGCCTAGTAAAGGCAGGCACTTTCCATATGCTGATAAAAACTGATAAAAGCCTCAGGAAGCTGAGGCTAACCGGCTAACCCGGTAGGAGGGGGCAAAGGAACACTTCCCAGGAGGAGAAGTCTAAAAGGAGTACACTGGGCTGGCTTCCAGGGGATGCCAGGCGGTGGCGCGGGGGTGGGGCACTAGATGCAGGGGTCAAGAAGCAGATGAGTGTGGCCCTTTGCAGCCCCTCAATGTGACCCCCACCTATCCTCCCTGGGGTCCCTGTGGCATCTCAGCCGTCCCCGCTTCCTCAAGGAAGCCCGCGGACAGGCCTCAAGGCTCCCAGCCCGCCTGTGATATTTTTGCTAATGTCCCTCATTTTCCCTCCCCCTACCTGCCTTGGACTGTCTCAGGATGTGACTCGTTCTGTGCCCCAGCACTTCTCAGAACTGAGGACCAAGCCAAGCAGCTTGAGAAGGCTAAATCCTTGGCCTTTTGGGAAGCCCTGCAGCCTGAGCTGGGGGTCCTGGGAATGTAGTCACACACTCCAAACAGGAAGGTGCCTCGGTAGCCATTGGCCCAACTCCTTCAAGGCATGAAACAGGAAACTGGGGCCCATAACCAGAACATATCTCCTTAGACCACGCAGTGACTCTCCCTTAGTTTTTCCAACCCATGGCTGCCTAGGCCTGTAGTGGGTGGGGCCTAGCAAGACTTCTTCACAGTAGGATCTGCTCAGGGTGAGAGAAGCAGGAAGAACTCCAGTTATGTCCCTGCTGGGTCAAGGTGTGGCAAGGGCTCCTTCCTGTGAAACTCCTTCTTGCTTTCTTCTTGTCTTTCTTTGGCTAGGGTCTCATGTATCTTAGGCTGGCATTGAATTTGATATGTAGCCTAGGCTGGTCTTGAACCCCTGATTTTCCTGCTTCTACCTCCTGACTAATAGGGTTGCAGGTGTGCATGGCCACGCCCTGTTTCTGTTTATCAACCTGGGGATAGAGCCCAGGTTCCCGCATGCTAGACAAGCACTGTACCTACTAAGCTATGCCCCCAGCCATCATTCTAAGGCTGCCGGTGAGTGGTGTGGATGGGGAAAAGGGAGGCCCAGGAAGTGTGTGTAGATTGTTTGAGGTCATACAAGCAGAGACAGGAGCTGGAATGGAAACTCCAGAGCTCATGATGAGCCCACACCACATCTCAGTTATGGGCTGTCATGTAATCTTTGCTATGTTGCAACCTGTTTACCTCCTGAATCTCTGCTGCTCCAAAATCTTCCGGAATTGTCCACGATCAAGTCTCCAATGGTAGAGAGAGGAAGAGGTAGTGTCCTGGCCCAAAATGCGGGTTGCTGGAGGACGGGTGACCTCACACCCCTTCTTTCCCAGCCTCCCCAAGTACTGTGTCCCGTGAACTTGACAGCCATCACGAAGGATTCGAGGACAGACCAGATGAGCAGCTGTTTCCATGTCCCCCAGGGAACCACTGTGCTCTACGTCAAGCCTGAGGCCTGGGGTTGAGCAACAATTGCTGGAGACCTACTATGTTCCAGATGCTGAGAGGGGCGTGTCACCCAGTGGACACTATCCTGAGTTATAAGGAGTTCCCTCAGCCCCTGGAGATGTGGCACCCTGGAGATGTGGCACCCTGGACGTGTGGCACCCTGGAGGTGTGGCACCCTGGAGATGTGGCACCCTGGAGATGTGGCACCCTGGAGATGTGGCACCCTGGAGATGTGGCACCCTGGAGATGTGGCACCCTGGAGATGTGGCACCCTGGAGATGTGGCACCCTGGAGATGTGGCACCATGGAGATGTGGCACACTGGACGTGTGGCACTCTGGTGGTGTGGCACCCTGGAGATGTGGCACTCTGGAGATGTGGCACCCTGGAGATGTGGCACACTGGACGTGTGGCACCCTGGATATGTGGCACCCTGGAGGTGTGGCACCCTGGAGATGTGGCACACTGGAGGTGTGGCACACTGGACGTGTGGCTCCCTGGAGATGTGGCTCCCTGGAGATGTGGCACCCTGGAGATGTGGCACCCTGGAGATGTGGCACCCTGGAGATGTGGCACCCTGGAGATGTGGCACCCTGGAGATGTGGCACCCTGGAGATGTGGCACCCTGGAGATGTGGCACCCTGGAGATGTGGCACACTGGAGGTGTGGCACACTGGACGTGTGGCTCCCTGGAGATGTGGCACCCTGGAGATGTGGCACCCTGGAGGTGTGGCACCCTGGAGATGTGGCACCCTGGAGATGTGGCACCCTGGAGATGTGGCACCCTGGAGATGTGGCACCCTGGAGATGTGGCACACTGGAGGTGTGGCACACTGGACGTGTGGCTCCCTGGAGATGTGGCTCCCTGGAGATGTGGCACCCTGGAGGTGTGGCACCCTGGAGATGTGGCACACTGGAGGTGTGGCACACTGGACGTGTGGCTCCCTGGAGATGTGGCTCCCTGGAGATGTGGCACCCTGGAGATGTAGCACCCTGGAGGTGTGGCACCCTGGAGATGTGGCACCCTGGAGATGTGGCACCCTGGAGGTGTGGCAGTCTGGAGATGTGGCACTCTGGAGATGTGGCACCCTGGAGATGTGGCACCCTGGAGGTGTGGCACCCTGGAGATGTGGCACACTGGAGGTGTGGCACACTGGACGTGTGGCTCCCTGGAGATGTGGCTCCCTGGAGATGTGGCACCCTGGAGATGTAGCACCCTGGAGGTGTGGCACCCTGGAGATGTGGCACCCTGGAGATGTGGCACCCTGGAGGTGTGGCACCCTGGAGATGTGGCACCCTGGAGGTGTGGCAGTCTGGAGGTGTGGCACCCTGGAGATGTAGCACCCTGGAGGTGTGGCACCCTGGAGATGTGGCACCCTGGAGGTGTGGCAGTCTGGAGATGTGGCACTCTGGAGATGTGGCACCCTGGAGATGTGGCACCCTGGAGGTGTGGCACCCTGGAGATGTGGCACACTGGACGTGTGGCACCCTAGAGGTGTGGCACTCTGGAGGTGTGGCACCCTGGAGATGTGGCGCCCTGGAGATGTGGCCCTCTGGAGATGTGGCACACTGGACGTGTGGCACCCTGGAGGTGTGGCACCCTGAAGGTGTGGCACTCTGGAGATGTGGCACCCCACACAGGCTCCTGCCCCTCCTGCTGCTCTTGGCCCCACCATGAACAGAGGGTGGCTCTGGCCACACTTGTCCATGGTTGCGTGGGAACACTTAAATAGAGTTATTTCTATAGTGAACTAAACTGCAGCTTTCCGAGGTCCCATTCTGAGAAAGGGCCGGCAGACTCCGCCATGGTCCCTTCAATCATTAAAATGTCCCCAGTGTCACCGAGTGCAAGCCCGGCCACAAGCCATTCGCCCTGACCCTCACAGGTATAATCCTTGCTCCCTGATCCTCAGTAGGCTTCCCTTTCTGTGTTGGGAAGGCAGTTCCCACCCTTGACCCCCCCTTGTTCTCTTTACCCAGGATAAAGGGTGAAAGCAGAGACATAAACAGGGCTCTGTTTTCACTGCTGCCGGCCTCCCCAGGGACCAGAGCCTTGGCCTCTGATGGATGAAAGCAGGTGGCTGTGTCGAGCGGCAGCCAGTGGGAAATAACTCAGCTTTTGCACGGAGGTGGGTGACCTCCGACAGAGGCAGAATGGCTGGCTAGCACACACTGCACACTGGCAGGGTCTGCTCCTCTGGTGAGGGAGGGAGGGAGGGAGGGAGGGAGGCTCTGCCTATCTAGGCCAGGACTAAAGCTGGCCACCAAGACCGTGGCTCATACCTCTGGAGTAGCCAATTCTTTGCCAGAGCTGACCCTGCCAAGAATGTCAGGGGAAGGGAGGGGTGGCTTCCTGGACTGTGAGGGACCCCTGGAGAGCAGAGCAATGGTGGCATGTCCCCCAGATGCTGTCCCATCTGGCTTTAACTGGGAGCTGGTAGGTGTGGCCTGCATCCCTACAAGATGGGCTATTACTGGGTCTGGGGAAAACGAGTTGATGCTTTTTTTATTTTATTTTTTATTTTTTTATTTTTAGAAAAGGTACTGAGATATGAGTCCAAGAAAAGCCAGCCACAGACTCCTGGTCCTGTCTGAAAACTGACCCCTGACCCCACACCAGCACTGCCAGTCATGTGAGAAACCAGGCAGGGAGTCTGGGGATAACTCCTCTGCCTTTGCCCCGATGCTAGGAACACAGAGTCCTGAGTCATCCCCACCCCTTCCCCTTCCAGCTCACCTTCTAGGAGCACAGTAGGCAGTTTCCTGGGCTTTCTGCAGAGAGGACAGAGCTGCCCTCACCCCAGCTCTTTGCAGGTTGAGTCAGAGCTGAACGCACTACTCTGCTCTAAAGAAGAAACCTGCGCAACAATTTCCCAGCCAAGCAAAATGGGTGAGAGAGGAGGGAAGGATGGTGGAAGGGGTGAGGATGGATTCAGAGGCTGGGGGGAAAGGTGCTGAGAATGTACCTACTGTGTGCCAGGTACTTTGCTCAACTCTCCCCTTAATCAGCACAGTGCCTCTGAGAAGCAGGGATGATATCCCTCCTTTCGGGATAGGGAAATGAAGCTCAGAGATTGTTAGTTGGCTGCCCTGGGGGGTCACACGGCCTCAGAATAAGTAGCAAAGTCAGAACTTGGTGCCCACCTTGATGTTTCTTCTGACCCAGCTTACCTCCCACTTGTGGGGGCCTGAAAGAGAGGCTTCCCAAGAAAAGGAGAGAATAGAGACCCACAGAAACCCCACGGAGGCAGAAGAAAGGAAGCCCACGGCAGGAGAGTCACCTGGGAAGGGAGGCAAGAGGAGGGCTAGGCGGGCGGGGGCGCAGAGAAGACTCTGGCTGGGGTTAAAGCCCTGTGTCCCTACAACCTGCTAAGCCTGAGAAATGAATTCCAATCCTTCCAAATCCCAACCTTGGAAGATGTTGGCAAGAAAGGGTCTCATTTCAGGGGCGCAGAGGATCCTCCACACCTCCTCCCAGTGCCCCGGTAATGCCAGGATGTCCTCAATCTGCTTTGAGGAAAGGAGGGATTAAGAATAATAAAAAAATTGCAATAAAATATGTGTGAAGGAGGGGGTAATTGTGGACAAACGCAGCATTCAAATTCATTTTTCAGCTCTTTTACACACCATTTCAATCTTATTTTCTGCTTGTTAATGAGATCTTGTTGCCTGGGTTAGGCAAAACCTTCCAGTATCAGGGCATAATTGCACGTAATTTTCTCTCCTACCAATGATTTGCATCAGGTTTTTAAAAAATTCTGGGCTATTTAACACCCTATGATCCCCCCCACACCGCCCCGTCTTCCTGCCTACATGTCTCTCCCTCCCTCCTCCTTCCTCATCCCTGGTCCAGCAAGACTCATTTTAAATGCTTATTAGAAACGCAATGTCACCAATAAAGGGGCGGGGACAGGGAGAAAGTAAGAGGAGAGAGAGGCTAGGAGTCTCCCATGCAGGTGAAATGCAGTCCCAAGAGTCCCAGTGTGTCTTCCTCTTGTCCTGTTGAGGGTCAGGAGTGGTGAGGTTCAGAGGTCAAGTAGATGTTGTTTAGAACCCTAGTTCCACCACTCAATGACTCTGTGACCTTCTGTGAGCGTCTTAGCCTCTCTGAGAATGCCTCCCCCAGAGGAGGGGTGTTGTGGGGGCTTGAATGACCTCGAACAGGTCAGGTGTTCACTTGGGCTCAGGTGACAAGTCTCTGACCTTGTTGGTGTGTCTCCCCTGGAGGCCTCCGACTAGGAGGGCACGTGCCATTGAGAAACACTTGGGAGATGGCATTCGCCGATAACCGTGCCAATCTGAAGCCCTATCTCATGCAGATCTGAAGCCTTATCTCAGGAAGAAGCAGATCCTGCTGTTTGTGGATGCAGACTCCGCACCTGGGTCTACCCTTAGCTGCCGCTGTGGCCTTGGACCTCAATTTTCTTGACCATCACACCAGCCTCTCCTATATGGACATTCATACCAACCTTGTGGGCAGACACAATAGCAAGATGGGCTCTGCAGGCAAACTGTTCCAATCCCAGCTCTGATACTTTCCAGAACCTGCCAGAGACTGGCATAGCACATTGGATGGATGGACGGATGGATGGATGGATGGAAAGATGGATGAGTAGAGGAGTGAATGTACGGCTGTATGAGTGGATAGGTGAAGGATGCGTAGGTGAGTGGATGGATGGATAGATTGGTAGGGAAGTAGACAGACAGACAGATTGCATGAATGGGTGATTGGATGGATATATGAATAAATGAGAGGATTATAGGTGTGTGGATGGATGGATGGGCTAGGATGGCAAATGGATAAATGGGAGGGGCAGAGAATGAGAGAAGGATGAGTGGATAGGTAGATAGATGGCTATATGGATGAACTTTAGGATGGATGGATGTATAAATTGGTTGTGTGGATGGTTGGGGGATGAGTGGGCAGGTGGATGGATAGGAGGATGAATGGGAGGATAAATGTGTGGGTAGATAGGCAGGTAGACATATGTATGAATAAATTGATAGAAGAGTGAATTCATGGATAGATGAATGAATAGATGGATGGACTTGGTGGGTGGGTGAGCAGATGGATGGATAGGATGGTGAATGAATAAATGGGATTGAGGGATGATGATAGATAGATGAGTTAGTTGGTAGATGAATGGATGCATACATGGATGGATGCATGGATGAATGGGTTGGTGAATGGATGGATGGGTAGATGGATGAATGGATAGATGAATGGATGGATGGATAGGTGGATGGATGGATGGGTAGATGAATGGATGGATGGATGGATGGATGGATGGATGGATGGATGGGTAGGTGGGTGGATGGGTGGATGGATGGGTGGGTGGGTGGATGGGTAGGTGAGTGGATGGGTGGATGGATGGGTAGGTGGGTGGATGGGTGGATGGATGGATGGATGGATGGATGGATGGGTGAGTAGATGGATGGATGGATGGATGGATGGGGAGATGGGGAGATGCATGGATGAAGCAGTCTTCCCATCTGTGGAATGGAGGCCATAGGACAACCGCCATGATTCTAGGGGCAGAGTAAGGTACCACAGTTTGCCACCTCCAAGCCTGGTCTGCGCTCAGCATTAACTTTGTGTTGATGACAACTGTAATTATTATATATACAAATTATTTGCATCTATACTGCTAAGGGTCAAATTCAAGGTCTGGTACAGGGTCAGCAACACTTTGCCTGCGTCACACTCCCTGCCTCAACCCGTCAGGCTGCCATATAAACTATTGTAGGCACAAGAAGAAAGGGAAGAGAGAGCCAAGACGAGGGAAAGACAGAAGGATCACAGGCACATACGTGATGGCTCACCTGGAGACTGTGAATAAGGAGAGAGACAAAGACGATGGTGACTGAGGGGGTGAAGATAGAGTCTGCTCTCTGACCACGTCCCCTTCTGCGGCACAGCAGCAAGCGCCCCTGACTCAGATCTAATGTGTGACTCTTTGGGGATCTTGGCCATACCCGGCCCTCCCCAGACCTGTTTCTACTCCCAAGCAGAACAGTGCTAGGTAAGAAGGGAACACCAGGAATGGCTTCTCCCTGTGGGTCTCACAAGTTTGACCCAAAGAGGCCCCAGTACAGGTCCCCTGCCTTCAGCCTGAGGTCACTTCAATGGCAGAATATTGCTTCTGACTCTTTGCTTGGCTTCTGGGATGGGTAAGTTTGGCAACTCAGCCCAGCCTCTTGATGTCTGCCATTGCATCCCACTGGGACCTCAGCAAGAGAGGGTGATGCTTTGGCCATTGCACCAGGGCACCCGAGACAAGAAATGTGTCTTTGCCACACTTCTCCTGAGGCCAGGGGACCTGCTTTGTCTTCAGATTGGGACCCTTCAACCAGACTTGTATCTTTCTTGTCCTGTGGGTCTTTCACACTGTTCCTGGAAAGGACTGGAAGCAACTATCCACCTTACCCATCCACAGTGCCCAGGACTCAAGGGACTCTCCTTGCAAAGACTACTTGCCTATCTGCCTTCGTCCCCCAACCCCACGCCCCACCCAGTGTCTCTTGTAGCCCAAGCTGGCCTTCAACTCATTACGTAGCCCAGGATGACCTTGAATTTCTTATCTTCCTGCTCTCTCCTCCCAAACTCTAGGTGAGATCATAGGCGCCCACCGCCACACCCAGGGGCTGTTTTCAGTCATTCCCAAGTAACTGGCCCTCAACCAGGAGCAA
Source organism: Apodemus sylvaticus (assembly GCF_947179515.1). Lineage (NCBI taxonomy): Eukaryota > Metazoa > Chordata > Mammalia > Rodentia > Muridae > Apodemus > Apodemus sylvaticus. The sequence goes on from NC_067474.1 coordinate 153,298,903, forward strand.
AGTCTTAACCAGATGAGCCATCAGAAATGAGGTACAGGCTTCTCTTTCCCCAAAACCTGATCAGAAGGTCTCAGGGCAAGATAGGAGAACTCATGGGGAGCTCTTGGTGCTCTACGGTGGGGGTCCATGGGTGGGTCCCTAAAAGCTTCAAGGAAGGTTTCTGACTGATTTCGCTCTGCCGGCGACCCAAGGTACTTGGAGATCTGTCTTGTTTTGTTTGTTTGCTTGTTTGTTTTCATTTTATTCTTAACTCACAGCCTGGTTCACAGGAACCCTTCCTTCCATACAGTCAGGAAGTTAGGATCTGGGGTTCCTGAGGTAGCTTGAATGCTGACTTAGACATGGGTTAAAATATGAATAACAACCAGAACCATGTCTGTGTCAGGACTGCAGAGAGCTCAGTCCTCTTGTGATCAAGTCACTACAGACCTGGTTGCTCAGGTGTCTCCCCAGGGCAGGGTCTCTGCATTTGTTTTTTATTGCTTTGTCCCAAGCGTGGGGACAATACCTGGTGCATGGCCTGCCCCAGGTACATTGCTTCTCTGAGGTGCCACCTCCAGAACGGGAACCTCGTAGAACTTTAAGGAACAAAGGGGTTTCTTATGAAGTCCTGCTGGGTTTTTCCAGGGAGTCCCTGATGCACCCCAAGACAACCATTTCCGAGACTGGGTGGAGACAAGGGGCCACAGTCTGGGAAGAAGTCATCTTTCCCACAGGCAACCACGGACTACCAGCAAGGTGCACAGGCTGGTCCCATCCCTAAATCTCCTAGCTTTAGCTGCGCCCAGAAGTTCCTTTGGCTTCTGGAAGAACAAAATCACCCAATTTGCAAAGCTAACACTCTTCCCCTGATCCTGGGTAGCAGTGTACAAGTCTACCTCGGCACAGGTGACACCCCTGGTCCCTAGAGGGCTTAGATGAACTATGAGGGAGTTTCTTATTGGGGACAGAGGACAGGGGAGGTCAACTTGTGCTGAGAATTGTTCCCCCTTCCCCCACAGATCCTTCCCAAGACCCCAGAGCCAGAAGCATGAGAATAGATCCTGAGTTGAACAGGGGCTTTGAAATGTTCACACACACACACACACACACACACACACACACACACACACACACACCTGCATTTGTTGGCCTGCCTGCCCTTGCCTCTTCCCTGGGGGCAACTTCTCCCCTGCAGCTGTCCCCTTCCTGCCACCTCTCTCGCTGTGTCCATTAGGTTGGCTGGCCAGTAAGCTCCAAGGATCCTTCTGCCTCTGCCTCCCCAGTGCTGGGACTCCAGATGTGCACCACCACCCCTGGCTCTTTCCATCAGGACTGAGGGTCTGCACTCTGCTCTATGCGTACAAGGCAAGGGCCACCAGCTGAGCCTTCTCCCCTGCGTTCACCTCTGCTCTTCAGCGAATGGGTTTTTATCATAACAACATTGCCATATAAATTATTAACATATTGCCCTAGCAAAAGGAGAGGGAGAAAACTAATGTCTATTCGACTCCATCCTGTGCCAGGCTGTGCTAGAAGCTGATCATGACAAGTTCTCTCAGGTAGTAGGGTATACAGGACAGACCCTGTAAATGGGAAAAGCTGAGGTTCCCAGAGGCACACTGGCCCCCGGAGCAGCAGGAGGAGGCTCTCAGCCTCCCCTAAAGTCGGCACTTTCTCCCGCACAACACAGCTGTTCACATCAGTTTGCTTTCCCTGCCCTGCCTGTCTCCTGCAGACAACAGGAAGAGCGAGCGGCGGGTGGGAGGCAGAAGAAACCCCTTTTCCCAGCAGCACTTGCGTGACTGTTGTAGCTACAGAAACAAACCCATCAGCTCCCCCAAATCACTCAGTCTCCAAACATCAGGTCTGTTCAACAAACCCACCAAGCACCACTCCGAGCTCTAGGTTACCTTTCCATCTTTTTCCAAAGCCATGACTCATCAGGCTGTGGGTGACTGAACCAGCCACCGATTGCATGCGGACAAACCTGAGACCCTAAGGTCTAACCTAAGCAAAGATCCTGGCCCAGAACCTAGGCAGCAATTCTCTCCTCCAATAGGAGAGATCCATTCCTCCCAGCGATTGGTCACAAGGAGGCATGGGGCGCTGACTGGATCTAGGAAGGACTCTTGGTTCTAGATTCAAAGGCATGCCAGCCGCCTCCTGCTCACTGTAGGAATGCATCTGGGATCTAACTCAGAATGGCAGGAGGGGTCCTGCCATCAGTCCCTGCCGATCTGAGAGAATGACCAACTGTTCCCCACCTCCAGAAAGAGGAAGATCAACCCAGAGCCGTGATCACAGACACAAGGCAAGGGAAGGAAGAAGAAACCTTTCCTTCCCACTCAAACTCTCTCAGGGTTCCGAGCAGCCAGGGGCTTCCTGAGACCTCTGAGTTCCTAGTGACCCTCCCCTTGCCCCCTCCCCCGACGTGAGAGAGAGAGCCAGTCTGGGGTATCCTGAGCTCCCTCTGGTTGGGCTAGCAGGAGCCTGGCAATGAGACCCCAAATGGAGTATAGAGAGCATTTACCTGAGGAGACAGGCCGTTGCTGACGGGGTTCATGTGGTTGGAGGGGGCCCCGGGGTTCATGAAGCTGTCGGAGTAGCTGGAGAAGCTGTGGCGGGCTCCGTAGGCAGAGCTGGTGTCAGCTGCTGCAGCGGCCGCAGCCAGCCCGCCCTGATGCATGGTTGACGGTGGAAGGGGCTGGGGCCTGTGTACTGTGCTGCTTCCATCTGAGGAGAAACCCAGAGAGGTCCTAAGCAAGTAGCAAAAGCAGCCTCGAGACTCCACCCAGTCGTGCCCTCTGGCAGGAAGGGACCAGCTTTTCAAGTGACTTGAGCTGAGACCAGCTGGTTCTCAGGCACCCTACAGAGTGGCCAGGGCTTGACTGACACCCACTTGACATCTAGGTGACCTCTAGACAACTTGCACACAGGTCTTGGTGCTTGGTGTTTGGCATATAGTAGGTGCTCAGTAAGCAATAACTGGATTGTAAGTTGCTCCTGATGGGATCTATAATCCACCCCGACTTGCCCTGTTCGCTTTTTGTGGGTACCTGTCCAGTGCTGTCAGTCATGCTGAATGAGTCCTAGCTTTGGGGGATGGAGTGGAATTGGGGGTTACTGAGGGTCAGAGGGTTGGGCTAGAGTCAGGCCATTATGCTTAAAATGACTAAACTCAAGTTGTTTCTCTGCCCAGACACAAAGTTGCTCTTCTGCTCTAAGGCTAAGTCTCCATTGTCCTTCACACTGGCTTCTTTTTTCTTTTCTTTTCTTTTCTTTTCTTTTCTTTTCTTTTCTTTTCTTTTTAAAAGATGCATTTATTTATTAGATGTAAATACACTGTAGCTGTCTTCAGACACCAGAAGAGGGCTTCAGATCTCATTACAGATGGTTGTGAGCCACCAAGTGGTTGCTGGAATTTGAACTCAGGACCTTTGGAAGAGCAATCAGCGCTCTTAACCGCTGAGCCATCTCTCCAGCCCCCTGGCTTATTTCTTATTAAGAATCATGGGCAGGGCTCTTTGGATACCTAGATCCCCCAGAATGCCACCTCTGGGCCCTTCAGGAGGTAGCCTTATGCAGCAGATATCAAGAGGTTTCTCGTGTATGTTTGGGGTAGGAGCAAGACGGGTGGTTTAGGATCCTAGGGAAAGAAACCTTTGCTTCCCAAGACTCTTGGTATCCTGGGCTCTCTCCCTGTTGCCTTCTTCCTTTGGCATTTCCTTGCTCAGCCTGTGTGGCGTTCTAGAACCTACTGGAAGATCTGCCTTCCTTGAGGGGGGCCTCAATGGCCCATTGCAGCCCAGGGTTTGGGGACAGAGGAGCTTGACTCTTCAACTCTGAGTGACCAGGAGCTCCAAAGTCAGGACAACAGAACTACACATTTTCTAATAGCAGACACTCACCTTGGGAGATGGTGGTGGTGGGGTAGGTAGAGTCCGGCAGCTGGTAGGGTGGCAGCGTGGGCATGCCAGTGGGTGGGAAGCCTCCTGGCAGAAGGTGGTTGAAGGCGGCCAGCTGGTTGGCTCCTGCCTGCTTGCGCCAGCGGGCACGCCGGTTACTGAACCAGACCTGAAGGGGAGAGGATACTCAGCGACCAGGACAGCCTGCAGGGAGCGTCAGAGGCAGGGTCCCCTCACCACTCTCCAGGGAGGACTTTTAGAATGACTCCTGTTTTACAGGAAGCAGGTGACAGACCTCCACCTCCTCCAGGAAGCCCTCCAAGAGGAGACCACACATACAAAATACCCTGAGTAAGGAGGGCCTTGGTACCCAGCTGTGCCAACTTGGGGCTGAGACCCTGCCCTGTCCAAGCCTTGCTAACACAGGACCTGCACAGGTGTGCAATATACATATGCACACATATATGTACATATGTGTGCATGCACTCGCACACACACATACACATACACACTGCTGCAAGGGGACCCTTCCACTTCTGGCTGGAAAGTCCTCCGACATCACCCTCACACACCTAAGATGGGCAGGAGAGCCTTCTGCCTCTCCAAGGGAGGCCCCGTCATTCTATTTATTTGCTCCTGACTGAGTAGCTCTCAGCCTCCCCTCAGGTTTGGGACATCTAGGACAGAGTCCCTGTGCTTCTTGTGCCCTTCAGGGAGAGTATTCCAGAGGTGCTCCATAAATGTTCACTGAATAAATGAATGCTAAATTAATGAAGAATGGAACAAAGGGGGGTCGGGTGTCTCTATGAGGCTGTCCTGGAACTCCATGTGTTGACCAGGCTGGCTTTACACTCAGAGGAGTCCTCCTGCCTCTGCTTCCTGTGCACTGGGATTCAAGGGTCTAGGAATGGGGGAGGTCAAGCCGCCAGTCTCCTGTTCACTGAGCTCTTCTCTACCAAGACAAGGAAGGTCTCATGTAGTCTAGGATGGCTTCGAACATATGGCCAAAGATGATGTTAAACTTTTGATCTTCCTTCCTCCCTGGCCAGGTACTGAGATTATAGGTATGTGCCACCTAGTTTATGTGGCGCTGGGGGAGCAAACCAAGGGCCTTGCATGTGCTAGGTGAGCACTCTAACCACTGAGCTACCTGCTACCCATCGGTCTCTAACATCTTGTTGCTTTACCATTAATTGTGTAACCCCAGAAGCAAGTGGACCTTGGTGTTATGGCCTCCATTTTGCAGAAAGGACACTGGGGACAGGGCAGATTCCAACTCCATGCCCATCCGCAAGCACTCCCCTTGCCCACACCCTGAGCTGAGATATGGCAGGGTTGGAAGACCCTCAAGGCACAGACTCTTCAAAGTAGAAGCTAAGTCACAAGAACACAGAGTTGGGGAGTCACAACAGCACCCAGGACCTTGTGTCTCTGCCCTGCTCCCCCTCGTGGGAACCCCTCACCAGGGTCCCCAATTCATGAATACTTTCTGTTTTTCTTCTTTCTTTCTTTCTTTCTTTCTTTCTTTCTTTCTTTCTTTCTTTCTTTCTTTCTTTCTTTCTTTCTTTCTTTCTTTCTTTTGGTGTTTTGGATTTGGTTTTTTTGAGACAGGGTTTCTCTGTGTAACCCTGCCTGTCCTGAAATTCACTCTGTAGACCAGGCTGGCCTTGAACTCAGAAATCCGCCCTGTCCTGGAACTCACTCTGTAGACCAGGCTGGCCTTGAACTCAGAAATCCGCCTGCCTCTGCCTCCCAGAGTGCTGGGATTACAGGCGTGCGCCACCACTGCCTGGCCTGTGATTCTGTCCGAACACTTCTATACACAGTTTTCTCATTCCCTCACCGGGTGTCTCCTGTGCCGGTAGGACCTCAGAACCCAAAGGAGTCTTGATGGCCATCGAGCGCCTGAAACTGTCTTGAAAGACAAAGCTGCTGAGGGGGACTCAGCCGGCCAGTGGCAGGCACGCAAGCTCTCTCCCTGGGGTCTCTTCTGCAGACCTCTGTGTAGAACTTGAATGGATCCTGTCCTGTCAGCTCTTGTCCCGCCTCCAGGGGGGTCTGTCAGCCTCTGGGTGCTTCCAGACTCCTCTCATAAGACTAAGACTTTGGCTTTTGGGTCAGCCTCTGTTCCGTTCTTAAACTTTCATTTTTTTTCCTCTGCTCTGTCCTACCTAGGGAGCTCACAGGCATGGGTCGCCTTTCTATGGTTTGCCCAAAGCTTGAAGCTCGGCCTCCCCCATTCCCAGACCCCTCCCTTCTTGAACCTTGCATAACACCTGTTTCCCCAGTCCCCTGAGCCAATGAAAGCAGTGTCCTGACAGCCAGGAAATTTTCGGAGGAGCTGCCAGGCGCGGGGTGGTGGGAAGCCACGAGGCTGCCAGACCAGGCAGTGAGGAAACCCAGAGGAATGCACCCAGGACGACAGCTGCAGGATCAAGGAGAGAGAGGAGGCAGGCTGCAGCTCCGGTGTCATCAGGGGAGAGGATGGGAGGAGCTAGCTGGCTGCCCTCTGACCCTTAAGGGCGGGAGAATGGAGGGTTGAAGGCCCGTCTCTTCTAGGACTTTCCTTATGTTCTAATTCCAGCTTCCAAGTCAGTTTCCTCCTCTTGGGCACAGAAAGGACGTGCGTGGGCTTCCGTGCCAGCCAGGCCAAGCTGCTACAGTCTGTGTCCCGTGGGTCACCTCTCTGAATCCTAGCCTCTGTATCTAGGGCTGGGTTCAGTGGTCACCCCAGGCTGACACGGGAGTCTGAGGCCTCATCACTTCCACCATTGTGGCTTGTGGCCATGGGGATGCTGGGGGCTGGGGCGGGGCACTTCTCAGGATAGCACAGTATGGTGCACCCTTCTACAGAGCCACCTCCTCTGTCCATAAAGGTGATAGCCCAGGACAATGTTGTCATGCAAGTCTTTCGTTGAATCACCCTCCCCCGTCCCGTCTCCTCCATAACCTTAGCCCTTGTCCGGCTAGGTGCAGAGATGAGTCTGTGCCCTGCTAGAGGAGAGACTCCCAGGGCTCAGCCCAGGGCAGATGTAATGGACCACCCTGATGAAGACCTGAACCTCAGCTTGGGCTCTTTCTCCTGTCACCAGAAGCACTAAATCGGGACTGCGTACTTCAGGTGTGTAGGGTCTTGGATGACCCTGCCCAGTGCTGATGGTTCAAATCTCCCCGGGACACATCTTGCATACTTTAAGCAATGGGAAACTCATTCCCTGACTGAGGATAGCCCTGCTGGGAAATTTCCCTCCTCGGAGATCTGGGGAGTCTGTGCCGGCCCTCTTCTCTGATAGTACCCCCTCCCCACTTCTGCTTCTGTTTCCCACTCCCTCACCCCCTTCTTTCTTCTCATCTCACCCTGAATCCCTCCTGTCTTTGGGCTCCGAGCTTCTCTGTCAATCTGTAAGTCAGTCAACCAACATGTGCTGCCCCCTCCAGGACTGCATGTGTTAGCATGTGCATGGTCCCTTGAGTGCACTCAAGTCAAGACCTGCCCACGCTCCACCCTCCACCCCAGCCTGACTCTGGTGAGCACCCCCCAGTTCTCCTCACCTGGACGCGCGCCTCTGTGAGCTTCGTCCTCTGCGCCAGCTCCTCCCGGGTGTAGATGTCCGGGTAGTGGGTCCTCTCGAAGGCCTTTTCCAGCTCCTCCAGCTGCTCAGCCGTGAACGTGGTCCGACTGCGACGTTGCTTCCGCTTCAGCGGGAGGTCGGGTTCTGACTCCACGTCTGAGCCCTCATCCAGACGGTTCCCTGCGGCGGGGTAGCACAGTGGACACGGGATCACGCCTGTGTCCTCCTCCGAACACTGCGATGGGGACCCAGAGTCTCCCCAAGAAAGACTACTGCTTACCCCACCATAGCTTAGCAATGGAGGGCTGGGTAAACACTTTGTGCCCAAAGCAATCCATTGCTTTTCAAGGCGGATCCCTCCAGCCGGGCGTTTAGATTCATCGACATTGACGTGCATGGTCCTGACCTAAGATGTGATGAAGTCCATCTCTCAAAACTCAAAGGGCAGGGGCCATAGAGATGGCTGGAGGGTCAAGGGGGACGTAAAACTGCACAAACCTGCCGACCTGAGTTCAATTCCCTGGAAACCACGGTGGAAGGAGAGACCCCACTCCAGCCAAGTGTGTGCCCCTCCCCCAAGGTCAATAAGTGTAAAATAAAATGATAAGCTGCAAGGCTGGGGGATCGCTGCTGTGTTCTCACGGAAGGTGGGGAAGCCTGTCTCTACCAAGAGGAGGCGAGCAGAAGCCGGCAGGCAGGGGGCTGCTCCGCCTTTGGGAGCGCAGGCAAGGGAAAGGCTGGGGCCCAGTCTCTGTCAGCCAGAGGCTGACGGCGGGCTGGGTGCTGGGTCTGCTGGGTCTGCAGGCTGCAGAAATGGTTTGATCAGTTGTCCCTGCTGCTGGGGCTAAGACCTGGGAACGGGAACCTGCTTCGCACGGGGCGGGTGGCACTGAGCCTCATGCCCTTCTCTGGCCTGTGGAGTAGTCACCAGAAGGTGATCTTTACTGCAAGCCCAGCGGCCCTGGAGCAAAGGAACAGGGCTGGGGCAGGAGAGCTTCAGGGAGTTAGGGGCCGGCCGGGGGCGGGGCAGGAGACAGACTACAGCAGAGCTCCCTTTTGTCTGCCTCCCCCTCTCCTCCCTTCATTTATCTTTCCCTTCCCTTCAAAGGCTGCCATCTTTGGGATTCTTGGGGCTTTTTTGTTCATTCATTCATTCATTTATTCATTGACTCATTCTTCCACTCATTCAGTCTTTCACTTATCCACTCATTCTTCCACTCATTCATTCTTTTACTCATTCATTCACTTACACATTCATTCATTCACTCATTCATTTTTCATTCATGTATTCATTCATTCTTTCACTCATTCATTCATTCACATTTTACTCATTCATTCACTCGTTCACTTACTTATTCACTCTTTCACTCATTCATCCACTCACACATTCATTCATTTACCAAGCATCTACCCTCTTCCACAGAATAGGCCAAGCACGCAGTAGACAAGGTGGGACTCTGTGCCTAGAGTGCCCAGCCTGAGACAAGCCTCAGAGGCTGCCTGCTCACACTACCTGTGGACAAACGACACCATAGGGAGGCAGTGCACAAAATGTCTGGGCCTATCCTCAGCCTGTCCTCTTGTCTCTGACCTGCCCACCAGCACGCACTCAGCTGCTTCAGGGATTGGTTACATGAGAGTCTAGGCCCTTCCCACAAAAAACAACCCCCATACTCTCACCGGACCCCACTTACAACACACAACAACAACAACAACAACAACAACAACAATATAGCAATTTAAAAGTCGTTCAGACTCAAGGGGAAAGTGTGCCAGTTTGAGAGACTAGCACATGCAAAGGCCCTGTGCATCAAAAGGCACAAAGGGTCAGTTTGTCCTAAGGCTGCAGCCAGGACCAGGAGCCAGTGGCACACAGGAAGAGGCAGGGTCTTGGCCAGTACCCTGGCTTGGGCTGGATTCCCACTCAGCTTTGCCCCTCCCTGTGCCACCGTATCTTGTTCACAGGGCACTCTGTATTTTGATGACCACTGCCAGGCTGTGTCTGATTGTGACACGATGTTCCACAGCCAGAGAGCCAATGGCCAGACACCTAAAATCAGAGCCAACCCCTCCCTGCTCTCTTCTCGACAGCTTGCCAGCTACCCAGCCACCCTAGCCCCAGTGAAAGCATCAACCCCATGGGCACACATGTACCCCAGGGTTCCCTTGCCAGCACACCAGGGGCTCTGGGTCACACACACCGAGGGATGGTCTCTGTGTTCTGATGGGGACCAGGAGTGTGGTTAGGCCAGGGCAGCAGCAAACAGGGCAGAAGCAGGCACCAGGGAATATCCCTTCAGGTGGCTCCAGATGCACCAGACACTTGGTGAATGGGGATCAGAACCATCAGGAACAAAATCCTGGGCAGAGACTGCCCTGCCAGCCAAGGGCTGAAATCCAAGGGGCTCTGACATGGCCACGCCCCTCCTCAGCCCCCCCTCCCTGTGTTTTCGATTACAGCTTTCTGGACAGACTAGTGACTTCCTTTGCCTTCCTCCCTGACTCCTCATCTCTTGTCCTTGGTGAGCAGGAATCTGTGGATCTAGAGACACCAAACCCAAGCCCACACCGACAGCAGCGAAGCAGGGTCCTTGCTGTGTGAGAGAACTGTTCCTCCAGGGTGAAGCAATGTGGGGAAAGTAGACACAGAAAAGCCTCCATTAAATAACCAGCAGATTTTGGGGTGTGCATCAGGGAATAGCTCCTGGCTAACTCTGACCCCTGCCTTCCTATTTCCTTGTGACTGGGGGATGCAACTATCTCATGGACCAACTGCCGATCTGGAGATAGTCCTAAAAATGATAGGACAGGAAGGAGACCTCTCTGGGTTCCTGAATCCTGTCTCTGCTTAGAGGAGTACCACACCAGGCGAGGAAGAGCGGTCTCTAGGTTGGGGCCTCCAATCTTAGGAAGAGAGAAACAGTCTGACTCAGGAAGCTTCCAGTCTGATAGAGGAGGCATCACTTCTGTTGCTGGGACTTGTAGTCCAAGGGGGAAGCACCGGTGAATGGGTGCACAGGACAGACAGACATCACACATCAAGGCTGCTACATGACTTGCAAAGACCAGGGAAACCGGAGCGCAGTGCAGGGGCCAGCGTTGCTGGGTTTGTCAAAGCCCAGGATAGCCTAGCTCAGGCTTACAGCGGGAGACAGAGAATGGGAACTCTCTAAGGGTGACTCCCATAATCTCCCCTCGCTTCTGCCTTCTGCGGGATCTTTTTCTAGATCCGGTCCCATCTGTCCCAGGAATGCCATCACCAAGTGCTGGGCTATGCCAAGGCATCTCGGTAAACCAGTGAGTAACCAACCATCCGCCATTCATGTGTGCAGACTTGATTCTTCCATGGACAAGGCTCCTCATTCCTTATAAGAATGTGGGGGGCACCTCCTGCCTCTTCCTCTAGCCACGCCCTTGCAGTGGGAGGAAGCTGGTCCAACACAGCCCCAACAAAGCCTCCTGAGCCAGGTCAGGTACATTTCAGCATCATTTTGCAAGGGGGTTGGGGAGCTCTTAAGTCTCAACCATCAGAAAACAGGGATGAAGGGTTGGGCGATGGCTCGGTAGGCAAAGTGCTCCCTGCTCAAGTGCGAGGATCTGGGTTCGATCCCCAGCTCCTGTGTAAGGAGCCATCGGAGGTGTGCACCTGAAATCTCAGCACAGGGGATGCAGGGACAAGTGGATCCTTAGAGGTCACTTAATTGTGTGAACCCTAGGTTCTAAGAAGAATCCGTCTCGAAATAACACCCAAGACTGACTGATGATCCCTACACATATCTCCCAACCTCCAACATCCTCAAGCATACAGTCTCAGGAGACAATGGCCATGTCTGTGGATGGGTCTACTTATCTTGCTAGGCCAGCATCCCCTTGCTGTGATCCACATGGTGCCCGGCACACCGCTGGTACTTAGGGTATCAGCACTGATCCTCACAGCCTGGAGAACGGTCTTAGGTCTTAAGTACTTGTCTCTGCTCAGGCCAGTAGACCCTTCACACTGCCAACGGGAAACCATTGTTCTCACTGGTTGGAATGCTAGAAGGGCAAGGCTGGCCCATTTGCCAGGTGCCCAGCGGAGCACTTGTGCAAGGGACTGCAAGGAAAGCCAAGAACCCTGGCTCCACACCAGGTGTAGACACCGGACATAGCAGCTGCTCTGAGAGCCCCCTCTCCCCCCCACCCCGCGATCGTGACATCACAGAGGCTGCTCCACCCTCCCCAGCCTTTCCCTCCCCCTTTTGGCTGGAGAACTCCCATGGAAAGAGACTGTTTTCCGTTTTCGAAGGTGCATGACTCCCAAGACCTCCTCACCTCCAGACATTGGACGCTGGAGCCAAGAGGCACAGGGTCTCTCTACTCTGCACCCCATTCACGGAAGCCCCCCCCCATGAAGCTCCGTTCCCTGCACCCCTCTCTCTCCACCTCCCTTCCCAGTTATTACAGTTTAACATAGGCCCTGGCATGGAGCTGTGCTGCAGAAACGAATCACATAATAGTTGATATGCGTTTTAATCAAGTAATTCGGGCAGAGTGGAGAGCCGGCGAGGATGGGCCCGGTGTCCCTGAATACCAAGCAGGCCTGGGCTCAGGCCTCGGCAAATGGAAAAGTCATTTACAGCTCAGCTGGGGGCCGCCAGCCCAGTCGGGGCAGGCCCCTCCCATCTTTCCGCCCCCTCTGTGCGAGGTGCTCATCTGTAACCGGCTCACCAGGTGTGCACAGCCACGCTGGTCGCTGTCTGTCTGGCCCACGCACGATTCACAGAGCCATGGGGACTCCTGCCAGGAGACGCAACACCCCCTCCGCTCATCCAGTATCACCAGACTCAACCTCAGGCCCCTGCCCTCTGTCCTGAGTCTGGCCTCTCTGCCCCACCCTGGGGCATCCCCTCGCACATCATCCCTGGCTCTAGTGACAAGGACTCAGTCACACACCCTGCCCCACACAGGCTGTGCACCCACCAGTTTAGGGAGAAGGTAGGGAGCTGAGAGCTCAGAAGCAGCGGATGGGCCTTCCTGTGTGGAGAGGGGACACCAGGCCTTCTCTCTCCATCCTAAGAGGGGCATCTGGTAAAGCACAAATCTCCTGGGGCTCCAGGGACTCCTTAACTTCAGCCTCTGGGCCAAGACTACATCATAGAGCTAAGAGTCTGTGGTGAGGTTAGAGTCTCGGGGATGTGCCCACAGCCACAGTCAAGAAGGTGGTTGGTGTGGGGATAGAGTGTGGAGATTCTCTTCTGGAGTTTTCCACAGCCTGGGTCTAACCCAACTCAGGAATTCTGCTTGTCTAGGGAGATAAGTGAACTGCACCCATCTGCAGGGACCATCTCCTATCTCTCGAGGGGATTCTGGCCGGGCAGAGGGTAAGATACTACTTCCTTCTTCCTGGATCCCAGGCTGTCAGAACCCTTGCTTCCTTAGAGGTTCTTCTAGAGGTGGGGGCACTGTCGAGCGGTAGATGCAAACAGGACCCCTGGGTCCCAGTCTTTTGATAGTTTACTCTCCCAACCCAAGAAAAGAGGGAAAAAGAGTCCTTTTTAGGAAAGCTTACAACTTGACAAAACGTCCTCAGCTAGGAAGTCCCCATGTAATTCCTTCAGGTTGTACTGTCAAATTCTGAGCCTTGGAGAGAGAGGTCATCTGTATCAGGGAACATGGGGTCATCGTGTGCTAAGAGCGCAGTACTTTTCTTAGGCACTAGAGGGCGCTGTCTATACACCCCTGACAGGAAGGGGCGGATCCAGGAAGAAGGAAGTAGTACTTCTTGGAGCAGTATATATGATCAGAATTCAGTAACGCTTTCTAGGGTAGATCTGGTGTTCTTTCTTCTGCACTGAACTGGGAAGCGAGCATATGTCACAAGTGGGAGAAAGACCAGAGTCAAGGGCACCGAGTCAGGGTACCGAGTTCAAAACTAGATTTATCTGCCTGCAAACAGAAGGTCAAGGGTCCTGAGGAACTTCACAACTCTCTTTAACCTGTTGTCCCATGTGGCTAAGATGGAGTGTGGGAGGCACGGTGGCAGTGTGGAATAATCCGAGCGCCTTGGAGACATGCACGGTGTACCCTAACTGCAGCTGAACTCCAAAAACTTTACACGCTTCCTGCGGCTTTAAGATCACGGTTTTTATTCTCTTCTTCCTTGAGTTCTTTCTGCATTTGCCACACTCGGGGGCGGGTGTGTGTGTGTGCATGTGCTGGGGGGGAGGGGCACGATGAAACATGGTAGTCAGAGGACAGCCTTGGGTGTCGTTCCTGGGGCAATTCCTATTTCTTTCTTTCTCCTTTCTTCCTTTCTTCCTTTCTTTCTTTCTTTCTTTCTTTCTTTCTTTCTTTCTTTCTTTCTTTCTTTCTTTCTTTCTTTCTTTCTTTCTTTCTTTCTTTCTTTCTTTCTTTCTTCCTCCTTCCTTCCTTCCTTCCTTCCTTCCTTCCTTCCTTCCTTCCTTCCTTCCTTCCTTCCTTCCTTCCTTCCTTCCTTCCTTCCTCTCTCTCTCTCTCTCTCTCTCTCTCTCTCTCTCTCTCTCTCTCTCTCTCTCTCTTTCTTTTTGTTTTTCGAGACAGGGTTTCTCTGTGTAGCCCTGGCTGTCCTGGAACTCACTCTGTAGACCAGGCTGGCCTCGAATTCAGAAATCCACCTGCCTTTGCCTCCCAAGTGCTGGGACTAAAGGCGTGCGCCACCACTGCCTCGGGCAATTTCTAAATTTGTTCCAGACAGGATCTTTGATTGGCTCTGGGACTCTACCAAATGGGCCAGATGGAGCCAACAAACTTTCAGGGATCTGCCTGCCTCAACCTCCCCGGAAGGGATTGTAAGCCTGTGTCAACTCCTGGCTGTTATTCCAGTGACAAGTTCCCTTAAGCCACCTATTAGCATCAAACAGAGGGAGCCACAGTAGGGCCAGGTAGAGTAAAGCCCAAGACTTCTTAGTCCTGTCTAAGAGGGCGTGGCGGGAGCCACCAAGGCTTGCTTGACTAGGGCTCCAGAGAAATGGGGGGAACCAGAGCTGGTGGCTCAGGCTTGGGGTGGGGGTGGGGGCGGGGTCCTGTCTGCCTCCTCCCAGTCACAGGTGCTGGGCCAGCCGTTGCTAAAAGGGTCAGCAATGACAGCATTGAGGGAAACTAAGCAGGAAGGAAGCCATTATCCCAGGCTGAGCTCCCAGACCTGTGTGTGACCATGCTCCTCCCACTTCACCTGGTATCGAATAACTGGCAGCCTTATGCTCTAACCCCAGGTGCCCTGCCAGTCTGCCATCTGTAGCTCTCCCCCACAGTGCTGGTGGTGCGTCAGGGTGGCCCTCGAGAGGCACAGAGTGATGCCCAGCCCTATAGCATAGCTAGGAAAGCGACTTTATCCCTCTGGACCAGATGAAGAAGCTGTTGGTCCCAATCTCTTAGAGTCCTCATCCCTGATGATGGAGGGAACATTGTAAGACAAAGGCTATGAAGTATCTGACACATGGTAAATACCTAATAACCATGGCTGCTGTCACCACGAGTGCCCCTGACAAAGAGAACTTAGTTCACCTTGGGTCCCAGAGGCAAAGATTTGTCTGACACAGAATAAAAAAGAAAGAGAAAATCCATGGAGAGATGAAGGAGTGAATGAATGAATGAATGAATGGCCAAATGAATGAATACGCCACCATCCTCTCCTTATTTCTCACCGATCCAGCCACACAGAGTCACCTCCACTTCATTCTTTCCACAGGAACCTGTCTCCAAATGCAAATGGCCCCTGAAGATGACTGTGTGTCTCAAGACACAGATGCTACAGAATGAGAAACTGAAGGACAGGCCCTCCCAAAGATAGGTGGGGGTGGGAGAGTCGGGGAGGCTTGGAGCGCTAAGAGGCTTCAAAGCCGGTGGAAGAGAAACCGGGAAGCTGTCCCTTCCCACAGCTGCCTGCGGGGAAGAGAAGACACAGAGAGGCTTCAATGCCACAAAGTCGGACCTGCCTGGACACCGCCTGTCCTGGCTCCTCCTCCTCCTCAGGGCTGAGCCCAGGAGACAGAAGAAGTCCACATGGAAACTGGCTTTGGGACTCGGACATTGCTTCTTGCCCACTCCTCTCCCAGCTGAGCTGAGAAAAAGTCTGGTGGGGCTAAAAGACTAAATAAATAAATAAATAGATAGATAAATAAATAAATAAATCCCCAGAGCTGGGCAGTGGTGGTACACACCTTTAATCCCAGCATTCAGGAGGCAGAAGCAGAGACAAGCAGATGTCTATGAGTTTGGGGCTAGCATGGTCTACAGCATGAGGTCCAGGACAGCCAGGGCTGCACAGAGAGACCCTATCTCAAAAACCAAAGGGTCTGCAGTCACCATCTGAATAAATATATATCACAGGCGTTCTCATCAGAGAGCAAGCCCTGACTAAGGACCTGGGGAGCAAGAGAGCCCGAGTTTGACTCCTAGACCCCATGTATGAGCCACGTATGAGGCACAGCCTTACCACACACAACCTTGATCACCCAGTCATGGAGAGACTGGGACAGAAGGGAGCCTGGGGCTCACAGGGCTGCAGGCAGAGTCTACCCGTCTAGTTCTAGGTCAGTGGGAAACCCTGTGTCAAAACAAGGGTGGACATCACCCTAGGAAAGAAATCTGAGGCTGTCCTCTGGTGTCCACATACATGTGCATACATTTGCAGATTCAGGGGCTTTACATACATACGCTTGCACACAGACAAACGTGCACACACAGAGAGACAGATAGAGACAGAGACAGAGCGAGACTCAGAGACAGAGAGATAGAAACTCAGAGAGAGATAGAAAGACAGAGACACAGAGACAGAGACACAAAGAGATAGGGAGACAGACAGAGGCAGAGGTGCACACACACAGAGACACACACAGAGACAGAGAGGCAGACAAAGACAGACACAGAGAGACAGAGACACAGAGACAATATCAGAGAGGCAGACAGAGACAGAGACATACACAGAGACACAGAGAGGCAGACAAAGACAGAGACAGAGACACAGAGATACTGAGACAGACAGTGTTAGAGAGGCAAAGACACACAGAGAGCAACAGGCAGAGAGACAGAGAAAGCGAGGATTCAATCAGGCCCGAGTCGCAGCTTCCTCTCCAGGTCTTCTTTTCTCAACTCTCTTCCGCTTCCGTCCACCCACCTTCCCAACCTCAACACTCCTCATCCTCATCCTTATTAAGTTGGCCTCACAGAAAATTCTGGAACTAGCATTCTGTTGCAAGGGAAGGTGTTTGGCTTTCTTTGCCTCTGTGGGCTCCACAGAGCCCCTCTTGCAGGCCGCACAGGCCCACAGCTTCTATCACAAGTTCAGCTTCCCGTTGCCATGGCCACGACCATCAGTGGGGGATGAGTGCAAAGGCAGGGATGGGATCTCCCCATTCCTGGGGCAGATTGCTCTACTGCAGGCCGCCCATTCTTCCCTAGAGAGCAGACCTCTCACCTAGGACACCCACCCACCAGAAGTGACTTGAAGTGACAATCCCCTGAGCAGCCTAAAGCACTCACTCATTCCTGGAGCTGTGTCCAGGAGCTCTAGGGAGATGGTAGAAATGGTGATGGCTGATGGGACATGGGTGCTTTGGGAAGCAGAAGAATCACTCTCATGTTCTAGTGCACGGTGAGTCACAGCGGTAAGCCCGAATAGTGGAATATTTTAAAATGGCCAGGACACGAGCGTGTAGATGTCCCCAGCATGAAGGAATGGTGCATGTCTGAGGAGTTAGGTAGATGAGCTACGAACTCTGTATCCACGAACCAGTTTCCTACAGCCCATCGACATGGGCAACTGTGTATCACATAAAAAAAATTAAGATGCAGAATTGGAGAGGTGGCGTAGCTCTTAAGAGCACTGATTGCTCTTTCAAAGGACCCAGGTTCAATTCCCAGCACCCAGACAGTAACTGTAGTTTCAGGAGATCTGATGCCCTCTTTCACGGGCATTGAATGTGTGGGGTACACAGGCTACACGTAGAGAAAACTCATAAAGAAAACCCGGAGATGCATTTAGAAAGCTGAACATAGGGCTGCGAATGTAGGTCAGTCAGTAGAGTGTTTGCCTGGCGTGCTGTAAGCTGGGGTCACTGCAGGATCCAGGTGGGCAGGCACATGCCCATAAATTAGCATCTGGAAGCCAGCCTGAGCTACATGAGACTGTGTTCAGATATATACCTATATCTATATCTATACTTATATCTATACATGCACATACACATATACATTATGTGTGTATCTGTGTCTGTGTGTATAAATATATATGTCTGTGTATAAATATATATACATGTCTGTGTGTCTGTTGTATAAATATATATACATGTGTCTCTGTGTGTAAATATATATACGTGTGTGTCTGTGTGTGTGTGTGTGTCACTGCAGAAGCCCCATAATTCACCCAGATAAGTGGACTGTAGCTTCATCCATGGGAAGTTTCTCAAAAAGTCTTTGGTCTGGTTAAAAAAAAAAGTTAATAAAATAAAACCTCTGGACAGGAACCTTGAAGTTTTACCAACTTGCTGTGTGACCTTTATGAGTTTCAGCCACCTATCTGACTGAGCCCTGTTTCACCATCAAGAAGAAGAAGAAGAAGAAGGAGGAGGAGGAGGAGGAGGAGGAGGAAGAGGAGGAGGAGGAGGAGGAGGAGGAGGAGGTGTTCTGCTAGGTGTCTAAGATCAACCTGAGAAGGGGGTGCTGGCCGCACTTGACTTATTCATCACTCCATCTCAAAGCACAGGACAGTGCAGTCAGCACACAGTAGGGCTGGCTGTCATAAATGCCCATCACCCTAGAAATGACTATAGATCAGTGTGGGTTGGAATTCCAAAAGGAGTCTGAATATTAAGTTGGGAGGAGTGTCCTTGTGTGGGCCACGGGACATACTAAACTTTCTTGCATGGTGTGTGTGCGTGTGTGTTCCCTCACATGCTATCTGGGGCCAGCTTTGCTTCTGTCTCCTAAGCCATCTTCTCCCTTCTCTCCCCTCCCTTTTCCTTCCCCCCTCCCCTCCCCCCTCCTTCCCTCCTTTCTCTGTCTCTGGGTCCCTCTCCCGCCCTCTCCCCTAGTCCTAGAGGCCCCTTGCATCTGGCTGGTCACTGGCCAGAGCATCTGCCCCTCCCCTCCTGCCCTCTCCCCAGCAAAGCCTTGCCTTGGCAGGGGTGGGGGATGGAGGGTGTGACCCTCCATCAATCCAGGCTGCCCAGCCCTCTCCAACTGGCCTGGCCGGGCTGTTCCCAGGCGTAGCAAGTCCTCAGTGGAAGGTGGTGGAAAAATGTGGACAAATTTCTGATTTGCAACACTCTGGGAAAGAGTTTATTGCCATTGTTTGAGGACGAATGTGTAAATAAAGCAAGGCGAAGATGGCGGGGGAGGCCGAGGAGAGGCAGAAAACGAGAAATTTTATGGCCATAAGGAGCGTACTCTAATGGTGATTTCTGAGGCATTGGACCATGCTAGTTACTTAGCCAAATGATTGCCAAGACGCTGGGGTGAGGCAGCTTATTTCTTAATTACAGTTCCGTCTTACAGGGCAGGCAGACGCCCCTGCCCTGCAAGGCTCGGTCTGCAGCATTCGCTGACCTGGAACTAGGTCCTGACCCTGGGGTGGATGCTGGAGGGTAGCTGAGAGAGTGGAAGCCATCGCTTGCCCTCGTTAGGGCAAAGGGAGCACCCAGAACTCCTGTCCGTGCCCCTGATCAGTGGACTGTGTCACCCCTTCTCCAACCCCATCCTGGGAAAGCCGCCATGTTCGGAAGGGAAAGATAAACCTGGAACTTGGGCTGAGCTCTCTTGGAGCTGCCTAGCTGGGAGTGACCCCAAGCTCAGGAGGAGGTAGGCAGCTGACTCTGACACACCCGCACCGTGTCACCTGGACCAGGTGCAATATGCCCACGATCCTGTCTCTTCCTGCCGAGAGGGCGCTGGGTGACATAGTCGCTCCGGGTGCTAACAGTTTTGTGTGAATTCTGACATCCAGGCTTTCTGCGTAGGTAATGCCCATTCTCAGAGTTGGGGAAATTGATTTGCAAAAGTGACCGGTCTGAGCCTGCTGAACAGTCAGCTGCCTTCTGTGGGTTCTGTCTGTCCTTAATGGCAGTGGCCGTTGATTAAGGACTGACTTGGACCTGAAATGTCCCGAGAGTTATAATCTTCAGTCGCCTTGTGTACAGGGCCTTCGGCACCCCTCAGGAAACACGCAGAAAGGTGAAGAACCCTGAGCCGATTGTGAGATGCAAAGTCTGGGTTCCAAGTCAGAGAAGGCTTTCAGAGCTAAAACTGTCTCCGGTCAAGCCTGCTATCCAGCAGCAAAGTCTTCCCACGTGGGGATTACTGGTGGGTCCATGGATGCCTAAGAATGCGCATTTGCAGCCTAGAGCCCAAGTCGGATCTGTGAGGGCCGCTCCCTGGCAGCTTTGAGGACCGCTCATGGGCAGGGCTCTGCAGGAACCGACCCAGCAACCCACAAGGTGGGCGGGGCATCTGCAGAGAGGGAGGAGCCACACAGATTTACAGCTCTCCACCCCTTCTGCGAAGGTGGGAACTGGAGC
Organism: Apodemus sylvaticus; assembly: GCF_947179515.1. NCBI lineage: Eukaryota > Metazoa > Chordata > Mammalia > Rodentia > Muridae > Apodemus > Apodemus sylvaticus. The sequence goes on from NC_067474.1 coordinate 153,318,892, forward strand.
AGAGAGCTTGGAAGTCGCCTGCTGTGTGTGTGTGTGTGTGTGTGTGTGTGTGTGTGTGTGTGTGTGTGTGAGTGTGTGTATATATGCGTATTTGTGTGTAAGTGTGTATGTGTGTATATGTTTGTGTTTGTATATGTATGTATGTGTATATATGCTTGTGTGTATGTGTGTATGTGCATGTATGTATATGTTTGTGTGTATATATACATTTTTTGTGTGTATATATATATACATATGTTTGTGTGTGTTTGCGTGCATATTTGTGTATGTGTCTGTGTATGTGTGTATATGTTTGTGTGTTTATGTGTATATATGTGTATAAGCTTGTGTGTATGTGTATATGTTTGTGTGTATATGTGTGTATGTGTCTATGTTTTTGTGTGTATGTGTATGTTTCTGTATTTGTGTGTGTATGTGTATGTATGTATGTATGTGTATGTTTGTGTGTATTTTGTGTGTATGTGTGTATGTGTATATATTTGTATATGAATATGTGTGTGTATGTTTGTATGTGTATGTGTGTGTCATTCTCCAAGCCTGCTCCTGCCACTTGACCACTGCATCATAGGGTTCTTGACAGTCCCCAGCCCTCCTGACTACGTCCTGCAGGCCCCAGCCTCCAGGCCGCCCCTCTGGACACACCCCCTCCTCTACATCTAGGCTCTGACCTGAGTCCTCACTCTTCACCCTCCAATTCCTCTCTGAGCTCGGCAGTTAGAGGCAACCCTGGTATTTTCCAGGGCAAAGAGCTGTTTTCCAGTCAAGAGAGGCCCATAAAGGCCCTTACAGGGTGCAGTCAGGGCTGTACCTGTACCAGACGAATTCTGTGGTTGGATTATTTGGAGGACCCACACGAGTATATATTGTCACAGACTGACAACACACACTCATTTCTGTCCCGTTTGTGGCTTTATTCCTGAGGCCCAGGAGAGAAGCTGGCCTAAGGTCACGGATACATGAATGAATGAATGAATGAATGAATGAATGAATGAATGAATGATTTCTTCTCATGTCCAGATGGGTGCCCTAACTTGCAAAGTCCCAGCAGACGCCAACAGCAGTTTGCTCTTTAAGCCAGCAGAATCGCTGGCCCGTCTGTTAGTTTCTCCTTGCACAAGAATCTCATTAGAGATGGATTTATGTGGCACCAGCCGCCTGCCTGGTCCCCGCTGACTGTTCTAAGAGGGCTGAGGACATAAGCTCCGGAAACCAACATGCAGACCGGCCATCACTCCAGATGTTCAATGCACTCCTGTTCCCCTGCAAACACAGTGTCTCCATCATGGAGGCAGAATAACTCCCTCTACCTGGAGACTCCCACACCCCCTGGGCTCTCTCACTAGGATTCAAACAGCTCTGCAGACAGCGTGCTGAGGGAGTGAAAACCCAGGTTGCCCTTTCCACCTATTCTGTGTCTACATTGATGTGCTTTTAATTAGACAGACAGAAAGACAGATGGACGGATAGATAGGAGACAGACAGGCACATACATACATACATACATACATACATACATACATACATAAAATCTGTTACTTATAGCCTGCAGCAATTACTGATCTGAGCCCAGTTAGCTGAATCTTGTTAAAACAGATAATGTCATTTCCCCCAAATGTGGCCGGCCATTGTAGGGCAGTGGCATTAAGACGCCAGGAGGTGGTAAACTCCCAAGCCACACTGGTTTCTCAGAAGGCAGAAATCCTTGCTTCTGGGTATTGTGAACAAGGACACAATGTTCTCACTGAAGGAGCTGAGTGGGGAGGCCTGGCTGGAGACCTGGAGGCTGCTGTGGGAAGACACGTCACTGTGTGAAGCTGTGCATCTGAGCTGCCCCACCAGGTGCTGAGCTGTGCACTTATAACTGTCTCACATCCCTGTGGTCACCCCGGGCCAACCCCATTCTAAGGACGAGAGTCAGGGAAGGGCTGGGAACTGATCCGAGATCACACAGTTATTGGTTAGGACTTGAACCCAGAGCTCTCATTGCTTCATTACCCTTTGCGAAATGAGACTCCCTTAAACATGCCACGCCCACCGCCTCTGTGCACTGTGGTAGTAATGGACGAAGCATCCTGGACCTGGAGTGGTCTCCTGGACCTGGAGTGGTCGGTGCTGTGTGTGGCAGGACTGAGGGGCCAAGCCTCACCCGCACTGCCAGATATGGGCAGCCCAGGCACGGGTGTGTCTCCCTGTGTTCCCTATGATTCTGGGGATATTGTTTTCCTTTCCCTTTCGAGACAAGGTTTCACTCTTGGTGCACACTAGCTTGAAGCCCACTGTGCAGGCTGGGGATGTGGCCCAGCTGATACGAGTGCTTGCCTAGCACGGGTGTGGTACTGAACTCAGTCCTCAACACCACACACATTGAAACAGGAGGATCAGAAGTTCAAAGTCATTTGTGTTTACATGGGGACCTCAAGCGAGCCTAGGATACAGGACAAAACAAGATAAAAAAAAAAAAAAAAAAAAAAAAAAGCTCACTGCATAGCCCAGTCACACTCTTGGCAACTCTCCTGCCTCCACCAAGTGTTGGGATTCTAGGCATGAACTAGTCTATAGGAAAATAGGCATGAACTAGCCAGCTCAGCTGTTTCCTGTGCTATATTTCTGGCAGAACCAAGCTTCAGGATTCGAACCCAGAGCTCGCATTCCCAAGCACTCTATGGTGCTGTGAATGAAAAGGTTCACTCCATGCTATCCCCCGGAATTGGCAACTGGGGCCTCCCAGGCCAACCTAGGCCTCTATCCCTCCCCAGCTGTGCCCCCCACACTCTAATTAGATTCCCCGGGAAGGAAGAGGCTTTGTGCAGTTCTGCTAAACGAAAAGAGGTTTTACAATTGCTTTTCTTTCTCCTCGTTAATAACTTGCCACATCTCAAGGAGGTCGTACTTATGGCTGGCACGCTGGAAAATTATTCTGTCCCTTGCGAACTCACTTTCCTCTTGAGGAAAATTGAAAACTGGATTTTCTCCTCTGTCCTGGCCTTCTCTCTACCTACCTTGTGCTCAGAATAGTCTCACCCTGGTGAACACTCCCTCTGCCTCCAAAACAGAATCCTCTGCCTCCTGCTCCCGGCATGGAAAGGCCAGTGCGGGGTGGGGGGGTGCGCCCCAGGCTGATCTGGGGAGCAGTGAGGAATCTTTCAAAAGTTTAGGGAGCCTCAATGAGTGGTGGGGTGGCCTGGGGTGAGAGCGGAGCAGTTTCAGTCGGCTCCACTTTGAGATGCTGAGATGTTTTTGGCCTCCAGAGAACTGGACAGGCTCCAGTCTTCCTGAGGCTGGGCACTGGGCACGCTGGGAGCCTTTATTGGTCCCATCGGGTTCCCGTTAAGGGTCAGGGAGTAAATCATAAACAAATGGACTGCATTTCCATTTCTGAAGGCATCTCTAGCCGGACGGGCCCTCCACGTGAGGGACATCCTCTTAAGTGGGGCCTGATGGGCTCAGGAGCCAGGTGGGTAGCATCCCCATGGGCCAGGGCTGCCACGTGCACAGCCCAAGGCCCTCCTCTCGCTGGCTGGTCAGCACCACCCTCTAGTCTCCAAAGACTGGCCGGTAAGGCTTCCAGGGTGATAGAAGAATAGGCAGATGATTGGTTGCCTGGTAGAGGTGGGAGTGGGTGGAGATGGGGGTGGGGCATGTATTGTGGTGTGTGTGTGTAGGGGGGATGGTTATTGCTGCAGACTGAGACACATGGGCTTCAGGAATTCAGGGTGGAGAAACCTGATCCAGGGGCTACACGGGGGAAGGAGAGCTTGCTGAAGATGGAGGGGGGGGGGGAACCACAGGCACTGGCTAAAGGGGTAGGGTAGAATCCAGGTGGGACACGGATCCTAGGCACCCAGGATGTCCAGGTACCTGAGCAGGGTCACCCAAAGCCACACTGTTCTATGTGTCACATTCTCTGGCTCCTAGACTCTCCCATCCTGCTCTCAAGACAGGGCTTAGCAAACGGAGAGAGACTCAACCACACCCATGGAGATAATTGGCTTTTTTTTTTTGCAAAGATCAAGGCTATTTGTCAACCAAGCCCTGGGTAACTAGTATCTTATTTAATCCTTGTAGGAGGTCCTCTGGGTGGTTAAGTACCCTCATGTCCATGTGAGAGACCCTGGCTCCAAATGGCAGTGCCACCCCACCCCACCAGTGACCATGAGAGCCTACAAGGTAGCGCTGGTGCTCCAGGTAATTTTAAAGACATTTGCAGAATAGCTCTTTCTGCTTAACTATTGCAAAGAGTAGGCTCTCCCCATTACACACAAAGCAGCCCATAGGGGTGAAGCTATGTCCTGTGACAGACAACTTCTGTGCTGACTAACGGGGCTAAACCTAGAGGTCTGTTCATTCAAGACCTCTTTCCACCTCGAGAACCTTATGGATGAGCAGACTGATCCCAGAGAGGCGATGGAATTCACAGAAAGCCGCAAATTCACAGCAAATGAATGGTAAGAGTCGGTATCAAGCCTTCCCTGACTCTGTTTCCAGAGAACCCAGGTGTGCTTGAAGTATGTTACCAAAAAGAAGGACAAAAGCCAACAGGCCTTACCAGACAATGAAGGCGTCTGTGCTGTGCCACCCTTCACTAAGTCCTAAGCTCACCCACCACAGACTCTAAAGTCTACTTCTGCTCTCCCTTGGAAGCCTGGCAGTAGGGCTACCTCACTCCCAGCAACCGGGAGAAGAGGAGAAACCCTTCTGGCCCAGGGACAGGAACAGAGTGTCCCACCAAACTGGGATCCTCTGCTCCCTGAGGGACAGAAGAAACAGGGTTAAGCAAGGAGAAAAGGAATCCCATTCTCTCAGCCCCAGCCCCTCCCCGGGCCCCTTGGGAAAACTGACACAGGAGCTTGCCACATCCTCTTGGGCCCTGACTTGTTGGGCAGAAACCCGAGGAAGCTGCCACCAGCCTGGGAAGAGATTTATCTATAGCTGTGCGGCTGAGTCACTGTTTGCCGAAGGTTGCCTAGATATGTCCTAGCAGGCACAGCCCAGGGCCTGCTCCAGCTGCAGACACACCCAGGGTGCCCCCCAAAGCAGGACAAAGGCAACCCTCCTCCCAGTGTGTGGGTGTGGGTATGGGTGTGGGGGTGTCCCAGGAGTGGTCCGTTCTAGAGAAAAGCCTATGGAAATGTATGTGAAGGGTGGGCACCTTATTGGTGTTTCTGAAGTAGAAGCCATTCTTATGTTTAGCAAGCTCTTAATGGGCACCTATTCCATGCCAGTGTCTCTTCTAATCTGCCTGTCACCTCTGTGTGAGGAGTGTCACACCCGGAAGGGTTTGGCCGTGACGGCGGGCTGCTGGACTGTCCACAGTGCACCTGCTCAGTGCACCTGGCTGCTCAAACTGCCTGTGAGCCTTTTTCTTTTTGACTCTCTCTCTCTCTCTCTCTCTCTCTCTGTGTGTGTGTGTGTGTGTGTGTGTGTGTGTATGTGTGTGTGTGTTAGGTTCTCATGTAGCCCAGGCTAGCCTCAAACTCACTATGTAGTTGAGAATGTCTTTGAACTTCTGAACTCCCTATCTCCACCTCTTGAGGGCTGAGTGTGTGCCACCATGCCCCATCTGGCACAGCGTTGGGGACTCTAACTGGGTGCATTGTCACCTAAGCTCAGACTTACCTGGGAGCTTTTTAACAACTACTCAAACTAGCCCACTCTGAGCTGTTTGATCTCACTGGTGTAGACAGAGGAAGTTCCGGACAGGTGCCAGGGTCCCAGCTGAAGGGGACAGTGTGCCCCAAGTCCCCCGGGGAAGGAACTGGGTCAGTAAATATCCTATACCCCTGTGTTTAGAGTGCTTTCCAAAGTCCTTAGCTCTCTACCCCTCCCTCGCCCACTGCAGCACAATGAGCTGATACTAAGCAAGACACACATCCATACATCTGGTCTCACGCTCTCCATAAGTGGCTTCCGGGGGACAGGGGTGGGGGCGGCATCTTTCCGGGCCACAGCCCAGTCAGTAACCTGACTGCTCAGCATGCGGGGCACGGTGGGTTGATCCCCAGCGCCGCTAAACTGGGTGGGGTTGTGTTCTAGCACTCTGTAGATGAATGCATGCAGTGTCAGAAATTTAGGGCCATCCTGGGCTACAGAGCCAGACTAAGGGACAAGAGATCCTATCTGGGAAATAAAATGTGGGGGTGCAGTTGCAGGACAAATCACTCTTACGCCCCAGAGGCTCTGGGAAGGATCAAGGTGAAGTCCACCCAAGTCACCCTTCTCTCCAGCTCTTCGGTTACATTTGGCCAAGAACTTTTTCCCTTTGCTTGTTTGTTTGTTTTCCAAACAGTGTCTCACTATGTAGCCTTGGCTGTCATATAATATAGTGTAGTGTATAAACCAGGCTGGCCTTGAACTCACAGAGATATGCCTGCCTCTGCCTCCCGAGTACTGGGCTTTTAGACATGGGCCACCATACCTAGCCCCTGACTAGGAACTCCTAATGCAGTTCATTACCACCCTCCTCCATCTCACAGATAATTATGGCAGAGAGATAAAGAGACTTGCCTGATGGCACTCGCAACATTTTTTTTTTTGAAATCTGAATCAGGAGGAAATGAAGTCACACCAAAAGAAAAGTCAGTCAGCCTTGGTAGTCGGTCCTCAGCCCTAGAAACAACTGTCAAGGGTGGGATGTGGGGATGGGGGTGAGGGAGGTGGCAGGGGGAGTGGCAGGGGGTGCTTTAGAGCATCTCTGGGTGGGGCATGGGAGGCGGGGATGGGTGGGGTGGGTGGGAGAGGATGGCAGGTGGAGGGGTACAGGGGGGTGGCTGGGGGCGCAGTGGGACAGCTCTGGGCCTTTCCTCAATAAGCACAAAAGGCCCCTAACCCCTTAAGCCTCTGAGCCAGGTTCGCCAGCAGGCAGTCTGGATTTTCCCCAGGTAAGGTGAGGGGAAATTCAATCCGATTTTCTTAGATCCGTGCTTGCCAAAAATCTGTTTGCTCCGAGCTCTCTGAGAGGCCCGACAGATCCCGGCTGCCTTGTTTCAGATAATTGACTTTCAAAGCCTGTCTTTAGGTGAAGTATTACCTCACACTACCTAGGTGAGAGGTGGGACCCTGAGGACCTTGCCAGGGACCAAGGAAGTGCCCGGCTTGGTAAATGGCCAGACGCTTTCTGCAGTGGCCTGACTGGCCCTTCCCTACCCCCAAGTCTTTTCCCACAGTCACAGGCCAGTTGGGTCTTGAGTCACACCGGAAGCGGAGCCAGCGGCAGCAGGCAGGGCCCCGGTGGCCCCGGTGGCCCCAGAGAACTGTGGCATCTGAGGCTGTGTCCACACACGAGCCGGCCATTGTCCACACATGGGGCTGAGGCAGAGCACGGACCACCACTCCTCCAACAACTTTTTTGTGAGTCTTGGGTTCCTGCCCACCAGCAAAAGCTCAGGTCTCTCCCAAGAGCAAGACGACCCTTGCGCGTGCGGAGGCACGTGGGCAGATTTTGTTTTGGACTTGGCTTTCATCCAGGAATGCAAAATCATTTAATCTTTTTAACTAATTTCTCTTTTTTTTTGTCTTTGTTTTTAAGTTTCTTTTATTTATTTTGGACTTCTTTTGTTTTTTTTAGCACAGGTTCTCACTGTAGCCGAGGCTGGCCTTGAACTCTTCACTCTCCTGCCTCCATCTCTCAAGACCTGGGATTACAGGGACGTGCCACCACACCGAGTTTATTTTAGATTTTTTCGTTTGATTTTGAAGCAGGGTCTTACTCTGTAGCGCAGGCCGGTTTGGAATGTGTCATCCTCCTGCCTCCCCTTCTGGGTGCTGAGATGCTAAGGATGAGCCACAGGGCAGGCTACAGAAGCAATCAAGCTGTTTCTTTGAAGCTGAGTCTGACTGTGGCGCCTTGGGGAGAGAAACCTCAGCTCCCCGCTCTCCCTCAGAACAGCACCATTTCCATGGTGGAATCGGCTCTCACCCCATCTCTCCACCCCAGGCGCAAGCACACCTGCTCCTCACTGTGACTGCTTCCGGTCACCCATGAACGCCACTGATATGTTGTTGAGGACCCAAAACAGAGGCCAGAGAGCAGCCAACCTCTCCTCACCAGTCAGTCTGACAATAGCGCTCTGGTCATTAGCGGGTATCTACTGCCTGCTGTGACCAGGCCGCGTGTGTGCAAGAGGTCGGGTCCCCTCTCAAGCACTCCATAAAGAAAGGCATACACAGAGAGACACTGCCATTTTCCCCAGGAAACAGATTCAGGTTAGAGCTTGAGTCCAGCTGATTCTACAGCCTGGAAGGGATGGACCACTGTGAGTCCTGCCTTGCTAAGAAACATTGGGTTCCAGAGATGGCCTCTCTACCCAACCAGGGCTCACAGTTCCCTGTCTGGAAGAGGCTCCTGGGTAGGAAATATCTTGCCTCCACTCTTTTTTTTGGGGGGGGGAGGGCTCATCTTCATTTATAAAGATGGGGGAGGGGCTGTGTGGTTCCCAAGCCTTCAGCTCACCTAGACCTGATATCCACCACTTACTGAGTCGTCTGAGCAATTAACCTTACCCTTGGAGCCTCAGTTTCTCCAATTGTAAAAAGGAGGACAAGGTTCCTTCACAAAGGGCTGTGAGTCTTACAGCCTTGAAGAAACTTTGTAAACTGTGAAGCTCTCCTCCACCTTTGAGCACTGGGAAGGCTTCGTTCCTGGTTGTCCGCAAGACCTCCTCACCTTCATCCCTGGAGCACCCCACCATCCTCCCCTGTCTTTGTTTGCCTTTCCCAAGTTGCAAGCACCCACGGTCTCAAGGACAGAAGGGTCTGTCCTTGCCCCACCACCAGTGTCTTGCATTGTCTTGGGACAGTCAGATCATCTTCCTGAGGACACAGCCTCTCTTTCTTTCTTTCTTTCTTTCTTTCTTTCTTTCTTTCTTTCTTTCTTTCTCTCTCTCTCTCTTCTTTCTTTCTTTCTTTCTTTCTTTCTTTCTTTCTTTCTTTCTTTCTTTCTTTCTCTCTCTCTCTCTCTCTCTCTCTCAGAATGAGAGTGTCTGGATGCTCCCAGATCTAACATCTAGAGGGCTCTGGTGTTCGGAAGGTTTTCAGTGTAGAACCAAACTGGGTCTTGGTGGACTTGGTGGCTTAGGATTGTCATTCAAGCGCTTGGAAGTCTGGCAGGAAGATCGAAAGTTCAAGGCCAGCCTGGACTACATGCAGAGTGAGTTCAGGGATAGCCTGGGCAACTTAGTGAGAACCTGTCTCAAAATAAGAGAGATGAGGGGAAGCGGAGATGACTTGGCGGATAAAGGCGCTTTGCTACCAAGTCTGGGGAGCTAAGTGTGATCCCTCAGACGCACGCACTGGAAGAGAATGGATTACAATTCCCAAAAAGTTGTCATGCACACTCCGTGCAAGTGTATGCTACACACACACACACACACACACACACACACATGAGAGAGAGAGACAGAGAGAGACAGAGAGAGAGAGGTGGGGGGAATAATTTAAGGGGTAGGGCAGTGGTTCAGTGGTAGCTCACTTGCCCCACACATGAGTGTCCCAGGGTTCCACCCCCAGCATTTCAAACACAAACCTAACAACTGCTAGTCCCGGAGCAGTGATAGGGGTTGGTGGGGGCTTAGGTTTCCACAGGGCAGTGGGGGATAGGCTCAAGTGCTCCTCTCTTATGTTAGAGCATTGGGGTTCTGTAAGATCCTATCCCTTCTCTGTTCTTACAGGAATGCCAAGGAGCAAGGAGCCTGTGTTCTGGACACCATCTTGTCTGAGCTGTTGGTGGTTGGCCTCTGTATCCAGGCTGGGTCTTAAAGTCCTTCATTGTCCCTGAGCTGCAAGGCAAGGCAGAGCGGGACCCACTGGGCTGCACTGAGGCTACAGACAGCACAAGTCTTTCCTCTGCCTGTTGAGTGAGGAACAGTCCCCCCATATATCCCAGAATACTCAGTAAACCTCAGCTCAGAGGCTGGGTAGAGCGAAGTGATTGCCTTTCAAACACAAGGACCTTTGTTGAATGCCCCAGAACTGGCAGGGTGGGCCGGCCCTGGTGATGCACCGTGATAATCTCAGGGCTTGGGGGGCAGAGACAGGCAGATCTCTGTAACTTGCTGGCTAGCTGGCCGAGCCCACTTGGTGATTCCAGGCTAATGGGAGACTGTTTTAAGATATAAGGTGTACTGCCGGGCGGTGGTGGCACACACCTATAATCCCAGCATTCTGGGAGGCAGAGGCAGGCGGATTTCTGAGTTCGAGCTCAGCCTGGTCTACAGAGTGAGTTCCAGGACAGCCAGGGCTATACAGAGAAACCCTGCCTCGAAAAAACCAAATCCAAAAAACAAACAAACAAACAACAACAACAAAAAAAGATATAAGGTGTACAGCTGGGGAGACAGCCCAGCAGTTAAGAGTCCATTGCTCTTGCAGAGGACCACAGTTCAGTTTGCAGCATCCATATAGGGCATCCATACAGAAACCCCTGTCATTTCAGCTCCAGGGCAGTCTAAAGTGTCTGGCCTTTTTTGGAACTTGCAATCATGTGCACTGATACACACACACACACACACACACACACACACACACACAAAATAAATCTTTTTGTTTAATGAGAGAAAGAAGGTTGTTGGATTCTCTAGTCCCTGTACGTATACACACACACACACAAGTACATGTGCACACACACAAGCACACGTACATGTGCACACACTCCTCCCATGTGCACACACATGCACATGTGCACATACAATGCACACACACACACACACACAAACACATACACACAAACTTAAAAACATCCAAATTCCAGCTCCTTTGAGACTAGCCGTCACAATGGTTCTATGGCTTTTGGCTTACATTAGGGTTAGGGGTTAGGGTCAGGGTCAGGGTCAGGGTCAGGGACAGGGTCAGGGTTACAATGGCACTGGCCCACTGAGCCAAAAGGCAACCAAGGAAACTGTGGGACCTGACACATCAGCTCCTCCTGCCCAAACCAACAGCAGCTGAAGGAACTGAGGAGGCCTGGCACAGACAGGGTGTTGAGGAAGGAGCCTTGTATTCCAAGCCCCTAGGAACATTGTCCCAAGTACACAGTCAACCATGTAAGATTTCAACAGTGTCACAGCACTGTCCCTCTCTTGGAGGACACAAAGGTAGAGATAAACACACTTTTTGCAGAGAATCATCTAGAATATCAGACTCTCAAACTACCCACATCTAAAGCATGGACAAACAAACTTTCTGTGTACTTTGATTTCATTCTACAATGAGGAAATTCTTCTTTCAATAAGAAAGTTAATTAAGGATTTGTATAAGTTAAGAATCTGAATTCTTCTGTGGAAATTCCAGGCAGAACTATCTGACATGACCCTTCAATTTCATAGGGCAAGAGAGTGGATGCTGAATGAATGAATGAGTGATGTGAATGAGTAATAATGAATGAATAATGAACAAATGATGAATGAATGAATACATAGTAAAGGAATATATAAATACTAAATGGATGAGTGGGCGATGAATGAATGAATGAATGGACAGGTGAATGAACGGATGGATGAAGGAATGAATGGATGAATGAATGGATGGATGGATGGATGGATGGATAAATGAATGAGTGAATGAATGGACAGATGAATGAATGAATGGATGGATGGATGGACAGATGGATGAATGGATGAATGAATGGATAGAAGGTGAACAGAAGGAAGGCACAGTCAAGCTCTAACTCTTCACAGAGGCTTTTAATTGGAAAGCATCAGCAAGTGTCCTCAGCACATCCCTGGGGGACTGGTTACCTTTCACCTGTGGAAGAGGAGTCCAAAGCTCAGAGAAGGTGGGAGACTTAACTCAGCTCCAGTCACACACACACACACACACACACACACACACACAGTGGAGTGTTCTTCTTGGGCCTGGGACATAAAAGTTCCTGGTTTTATCTAAAAAGGTAGCATCACTAACCACTGACTACCCACCACTGTCACCCACCCAGCCCCTAAGCAGACCTCAAAGGACTCTGCACAATCTGAGACCAACTTGTTTGTGTTCCAAAACAAAAAACAAAACAAAAACAAAACAAAAACAAAAACAAAAACAAAAACAAAAAAACCCAAAAACAAATAAAACAAACCTCCCTCTGGATCCAGCCTGACTACTAGCCCTCCCTGAGAACACTCTTCAATTCCAACATGGGGCTGCTGTGCAAGTCAGCAAAGTGGTCTGCACCCCTAAACAAATGGGCAGCTGCTTAAGTCTCCCTCGGGTGCCCTCCACCCACCCTGCCCCTTGAAGGCCAGGCTGAGGGCGTGACAGCGCCATTGTCTCTGGATGATTAATTGTGGTAATAAAGGGCTGCACTGACCTTCAAAGGCTAGCCAGCCTGTGGGAGCTTAGGCTCCATGCTCTCAGGAAGCCCGTGGGGAGGGGGGCATGGCCTCTTAGACACCAACACCTATGCTGTAAGGACCCACTGTGTGCCAGGTCAGGAACTCAGCGTGCGACTCCTCCTACTGTGAGATGGCAAACACCACCCCCGCTACACACACACACACACACACACACAGAGAGAGAGAGGGACAGAGAGACAGAGAAACAGAGACAGATTCATGTCTGAGGAGAGCAAGGATTGAGCTAAGGCAGGAGCCTGCCCAGTGCCAGCTTCCAAAGAGACTTGAAGGGACAGAGGTGACAAGCGCTCCCCCTTAGCCTCTGCTTTCCTGCCAGAAAGATGAGGGAGAATGATGTCTTTGGCTAGGACACAGGCAAGGCTGGGACAAGAAACAGGAAATGAGAGCAGAGCTCACAACTTGTCTTTTTCTTTATCTCTGTCTCTGTTTCTCTGTCTGTCTGTCTGTCTGTCTGTCTGTCTGTCTCTCTCTCTCTCTCTCTCTCTGACGCATACACGTGTGCACACACATGCATAGACCACAGAAGGATCACTGTATCTCTTCTTATCAATCTCCACTTTATTCCTTTGAGACAGAGTCTCTCTCTGAATCTGGAGCTAGAGCCGTGTGGCCAGCCAGTCCCCATAATCCTGCTCTCTCCACTGCACCCCTCACAGCGCCAAGGTTAAAGGTGCACTGGGCCGTGTTTGACTTTTTACACAGTCACTGGGGATTTGAACTCAGATCCTCATGTTTGTCCATTCAGCTCATACCGGATGTGCTATGTTCCCAGCCCAGAGGTCTGAAAGTAGAACATCGAGGCAAACCCAAGCCAGGCGGTGACTCATGCCTGTTGCCCCAGCCCTTGGATGGCTGAAAGAGGAAGATCATAAATCCTGTGCCAGCCTGGATTACAGGGTGAGTTCCAGGCTAGTCTGGACTACAGAATGAGACCATGTCTCAAAATGCCAGAGAGAGACAGGGAGAGAGAGAGAGAGAGAGAGAGAGAGAGAGAGAGAGAGAGAGAGAGAGAGAGAGAGAGGAAGAGAGAGAGAAAGAGAGGAAGAGACAGAGAGGCAGATAAACCCACCCACCACCTGTCCAACATGAGACAGCTCACACTGAATGGGAGGGAACACATTTGCCTGTCTATCACCATAACAGGGGTCCCTGGGGGCAGGGATGAGCGTGCGCTGTTCTTGGCTTTTGGATGTGTCTGGCATTGCCAGCGACGGGCCAAGATATGTATGTTCTGAGCTCACATCCTTGAGCTAATAACTGCACCTGTCCCATCCTCTGTCCTGCCTGGGAACACACCTTTGTGTTACCCCCTTCCAACATAGACAAGTCCTCACTGCTAGCTCAGCCCACGGGAGGAGGGGGGACAGCTATCACTCAGCTCTCGGGCAACCCCAGAAGGTAGGCAATGCTGGTCTGTTTTACAGATGAGCCAACTTAACCAGAGAGACGAGCTATCTTCTCTTGTAGGGGCAGCTGCCCTAACTCACCCTGCAGCCTGTTGCTCCTCCTCCAGGGACCCATCCCTCCACCCACACAGATCCCCGTGACCACTTGCTCACAGGCTAGGACAGACAGCACCTCCGAGATCCTCCCTGGTTTTTCACTCAGGATTCCTGAGCTCAGGACCTGGCTTGTTGATGGTCCCGTTCCCTCCTTCTGACTTAGGGCAGCTCTCTGGGGTCTTTTGAAGGTGCTAAATACAGGTTACAAGGGTCATGGGTCAGAGCCTTTCCTTCAGGGAAGTTTGGCTTGAATCATCCGTGAAGTAGTTATCTTTCAGTGGGGTGGACAGGGGTGAGAGGTAAATTTCTTAAATTACAGTGGCTGTTCCTCCCCCCCACCTACCTAGTGTACACACACACACACACACACACACACACACACACACACACACATCTGGATTTCCTGTTTTCCTTTCTCCCAATTCTGTCCTTAGGCCAGCAGACATGAAGGGAGCTGGAGCAAGAACAGAGCGTGGATATTTGTTGCAGCCTGAACTTTTTTATTTTTTTTATTTTTTATTTTTTTTAGCATTTCCTTTATGCTGGCCATAAAGACTTGGATCACAATGACTCCGCTGAGAAGCAGCAGGGGCAGGATTTGAACCTGCCCTGGTCTACAGCAAAGGTGTGTGAGACTAAAGCTGCCCTGTTAGGAGAACGATCCAATCCACCTGAGCCCTTTGGGCCATCCACAGGCTTAGATGGCCTGGGGCTGGGTTTCTCCATGGAAGACATAAGGGAAAAGTGAGAGAGTGCTCCCCATCATAGAGGGCCACTAGGAGTCAGAGGGCCTCTGCTCAGGCTGTTGGTCCAAGGTCCATTTCTCTCCTTCCTGATGTCGCTGTCCTCAAGGGGGGAGAACTCTTCCCAGAGGAGACTAGTTAATTCTTCAGCATTACCAGGAGAGGACTGTTCTGAGGGGGGTGTGTGGTTATTGTGTCTGAAGATTGGGAGGGGAGAGCTTCTTCAGTCCCCAGAAGAAGCAACTGACCCTATGGATCTCAGGAAGGTTCTAGAATCAAGGAGCATTCACCGAGCACCTGTCTATCGCAGTGTCCCATCTGGACAGAACAAGGAACGGCTGACAGTACAATGAAACCCACTAGAGCAGCGATGCACAGAATACACACACACACACACACACACACACACCCACGACACACACTTGCCTGTACACACACCTATACACACCACTCAGTCCAGATGAAGAGGGCAGAGGTGACCGTTCTTAGGCCTTCCAGTCCAGTGTCCAACCCTGCCAACATCCATGGCTCCTCCCTAGACATTTCCTCCTTCCTGTCCCACTCCCATGCCCCACAACCTTCCTCATACTGCTTCCTAGGGTTGCTGCCCCTCAGAACAGGTGTCTTTCCTCACCAGCTTCCACTTGCCACATGGGAAACCCGACAGACCTAGGAGCTCTTGAATACAGACACTGATTTGTTCAGGATTGGGGAATATTCCAGATTTCTGATCACCTAACTGGATTCCCGTCCATACATGGGACAGAGGGTCCCCAACTTTGTGTCCAAGGCTACAGGGCTTACATTGTAGCTAAATCTCTACCTCCCATCCCTTGGGGCACAAAAGCATCCATGAGGATAGACCAAAAGAGACAGAGGCTCTGGAACCTTGTTCCCTTCTTCCTCTCCAGAAATACCCATCCAGGGCAGGGGTACTTCTCCCTAGACACAGACAGCAGAGCTGAGTAACATATGCCTTCAGGACAGCTGTAGGGGATGGCTGGGGGAGGGGCATGTGGGGGCAGGGCAGAGGAGGAGGAGGGTGTATTTAAGAGAAAAGAAAAACCCACACAAAACCAACAGAATTCCCGCCGATTATTCCCGCGGGTGCAGATGTACATTAATGCAGGAGCGAAGTGGGGGACGCAGCTTTGCGCCCAGCCAGAGAGAAACGGCTAGCAGCTCCTTTTAACAAGCCGTTGTCTGGCTTGATCTTGTCACTCTGAAGAGGGCCATTGAGAATCATTCAAGCATTGGCCCTGGGGGGACAAAAGGGCTCAGTATATATACTGACTGCTCAGTTGCCTGCAGGCCCGGGGGCTTTTGTCCAACCTTCCCTTAATAAACTTTTTGGAAGAGTTCATCAATCCACTTCAATGGCTGATGTTCTCATTTTCAAGGAGAGAGGAAAACAGCAGAAGGCTGGCGTCTTTTTTTTTTTTTTTAAAGGGGGCATTCTCAATAAGAGGGGGAAGGGGGAAAGGGAGAAAGAGCCGGAGACTGCAGACACCCCACTTTAAAGGGAAAAAGAACACATCACAGGTCCTAAAAGGGGACCTAGACAAAACGGCTATTCATCGGCGGGATGCTGTCCCCCTCCCCACCCCGCCCCGCCCTAGAGCGCAGGCCCAGAGAGGCAGGGAGGCCATCTCTGGACTCTGAAGACTGGGGGCCCAAGAGGCAACGGGGCTTCTTCTAAGCTGTAGACCTGAGACATTTAGGCTCCTCTGCAACAGGCAGTGTTTAAAAGTGGGATGAGGGGGTACACAACAGTTAGCTCTCCTCTAAAGTCTTTTTTTTTCTATGACCCACCCCATTATCCACCATCCCCACCCCACCCCACCCCCACCCCCGAGAATTGTCACACTAGGTCTCCTACATGCCGGGAGAGACACTTGCTAAATGTGGTGGTTCCTCATATTCTAAAATACCCCGTGACCCTCCATCCTTCTCTTCTGGAACTCTCCATTTCCCCAACTTCAGATTATGGTCGCCTCCAAATATCTACACTTTTTGCCAAAGGACTGGGATCAGGAACCCTCGAGGGAGGGGGATTTCACATTGTACTCCATCCAAGTGGCTGACGGCAGCAAGCAGGTAGAAGAGATGGGGGGAGGGGCGGGTGGTGTGTCACAGAAGAAATTCTCTTCCTAAGATCCCTGCAGGATCAAAGACTTGCTCCTGAACCAACAGGGTTACCTCATGGTAACCCCGTTTCTTCATTATACTTTTTAGTTTGGGTAGACTGGGGGCTCCTAGGGCAGAGATACTGCAGGGACTGGCCCACATCAGGAGGCTGAAGTTCAGATCCAAGGTGCTGGGGCACGGCTCCTTGCAATCATAACAAGGGCTCAGCTTGGGGGTGCAGTGCTGTGGCAGAGGCAGGGTGCTTGCTTGCACAGTAAGCTAAGTTCCACTGTGATAGACCAGACAGCCAAATGCAAACTCTGGTTGAAGTTAGACTACTGGGGGGGGGGCGCAGGCGGGCGGCGTCTCACTCCCCGAATTGTTCTGCCTTTGATAACAGGCAGATGCAAGAAAACAAACCGTTGTGACTTCTGATCCTGTGGCCAAGCCAGAGCCAAGTCTCCCAGGGCCTGGCTCAGCTCTGGAGTGCCAGCTCCCAGACGCTCACACACAGCTAACACATAGCCTCTCCGTGTCCCCCCAGTGGCTCCAGTTCAATGTTTTACAGGCCTAATGAGTGTTGACAAGTTTAATGAGTTTGTTTTAAAGAGGGGAGGGGGAACCTGGTCAAGTTGAGATTTCCGAGTCAAATGAATTAGTAGAGGCCTCCAGACTTCAGCTGACAGGCCTCGGAACCCTCCTGAAGACAGGAGCCTGGAGGCACAGACCCCCGGCTCCTCTCAATGGGAAGCAGGGCCCCATGCCAGACTCTGGGAGACTCTGGGGGCCTCTGGGTGGCCCCGGGGTGCCTGGGTCTCATAGATACCCATTTCTCTATCAGCCAGCCCCGTCCTTGGCATTCCACGGGGGGGGGGGGGGGGCTTCTGCCTGGCTCTCCCCCTCCACTGAGTCCCCAATGAGACATTTGATTCAAACCCAGTTTGGCATTTGTTTGCATATTGATTGCGTGGTAATTAAGTGGCTTCATCTGCGGAGGGGATTCGCCACCTGCATTTCTGAGCTCCGCAGTCACGGGCTGGGACCTGCTGCAGCCCTCCTTCCTGATCCAAGGAGACCCACATCTGGCTACTAGGAGGGAGGTGCAGTATTCTTCTCCCAGACAGAGGTCTTTCTTTCTTTTCTTTCTTTCTTTTTTTTTTCCCCGTGTGCTATGGGAAGGACCAAGAAAGAGTTCACAGGCACCAGAACAGCCCCAGAGAAAGAAAAGAGCTGGTTTTTTTTTTTTTTTTTTGGTTTTTTTTTTTTTAACTAATATTGCCCAAATTCAAGAAAGACATAGACGGCTCTGGAATCGCCACAGCATTGAAGGCAGCCAGGCAAGCCAAAGTGTGGTCAGCTCTTCCCTTGATGGGCTCTTCCTGATACACACACACACACACACACACACACACACACACACCACATGATACCAATCATTTATTTGTTTGTTTTGAGACAGGGTTTCTCTGTGTAGCCCTGGCTGTCCTGGAACTCTCTTTGTAGACGGGCCTCTAATTCAGAGATCTGCCTGCCTCTGCCTCCCAAGTGTGGAGATTTAAGGCATGCAATGCCTGGAGAGATATAAGTTTTGAACGCAGGCCAGCAAGGCTAGGGTCAAATGATTCCTCTGTCTCTTTCTATGGCTCTGTGACCTTGGCCGAGTGACTAAATCTCTTAGCTGTCTTTCTGTCATCTGCTAACACAGGTTTGCACCCAGAACCACATTCCAACCTCAAGCCAGCTCTGTCACCTTATGTCATCTATTTCGGTGCCAGGGCTCAGAGCTACATACATGTCTTGGCCCCAGCTCGAATTTTTATCGACTTGAAAATTATTGCAGATAAGCATCTGGCCTTTTCTATTCTTTCTTTCCCTCTAGTAGCCCAGGCTAGCCTCAAACACCTTGTCCAGTCTCCTACCTCAACCTGACACATGCTGGGATTGTGCCATTCTGTCTTGTCATTGCAGAACTGGGTGAGGTGCCACGCCCAGCTGGGATTCTGGCACCAGGCCCCATCTGGAGAGGTGCTCCCCTTCTTCCCTAGCTGCCCCCAATCTCTGGTAGAAAGCTTTACTTGTGCAGAGCAGTCTGGTCTTTCAAGTGAGAATTTCGACACAGACTGTTTCTGCTTTCAGCCCGGAGGCTGGAGTGGGGGTTGGGGGAAGGGCAGGCCGTCGGGGTCACTTGGAGTCAAGCGGGCAGACCGTGACCCACCCGCCTCACTGGACTCCTCTGGCGATTCCTTCACTTCCTAGGTCTTGCCATTGTTTGGGGTCTACAGCCAGCTGCACGGCGTTAATCTTTGGCGCGTTTGCAATCCCTGGAAAGAAAAGGCCTCGTGTGATGGGGCTGGGCTAGGGGCCCCGGAGCGGGCAGGAGCTAGAGGCCGGCTGGCTGGCTGGTCGGAATGAGGAGGGGGCATGGGTGTGAGCACACACACACACACACACACACACACACACACACCCTCTGGATGACAGTGGGGCCACTCCAGGCTTTAAACTTTGTTATAGCTTCAATCTTCCCAGGGGAGCAGGGAGATGGAGCCTGGGAGAGAGGCTGGATTCTGAAGCCAGCCTTGCTTTCTGACTCAGCCCCTCAATGCCATTTCCTCTCTATGAATGGGACCAGCGGTGGGCAAATCTGCAAGCCTGCGCCCAACAGAGTGGGCTCCGCAGAGTCACATGAGTACATACCTCTTTTGTTCTCTAACTACACCCCTGCACGTGGCGACGGCAGCCACACACCTACACGCACACTGCACTCGGCTGGCACACGTTCTACCACTAGGCTATGTAATACACACACACACACACACACACACACACACACACACACGACCAGAGAGCCCAGGATAATATCATCCTGACAACCAACCCAGAATAGGTCAGGCATACACAGGACAGGAATGAGGGTAACAAAACCCACAGGAGAGGAAAATAAAAAATTCCCTTGAGAAATCTACCCACTCAACACATCCCCAGGTCATGGAGGTCTCTTGATTTAGGTTCACAAACAGCAAGTTGGTAACACTGCTGCTGGCTGGCTCCAAAGAAAGGAGCCAGCTACTAATCTCCAGGAGTCTTCCCGAAGTGGAAACCCCTTCCCTGGAGGAGACAGGGAAGCCATTCTCCAAGGACTCCTGCTGCAGGCCTATCCACTGGGAGAAGCTGACAGTGGACGGGTCCACAAACTAGGGGAACTTTCGAGAGGCAAGGATGGGTCTGGGGGATGCAACCAGGGTGGGGAGCTGGTAGATGCTTTTCGGAGAAGGTTGGGGGAGGGGGGAGGGGGCGGAAGCCGTTTGACCTGAGCTTTGAAAGGAGGGAGGCAGCTATCTGTAGAGGTAACCAAGCGGGCAAGCAAGGGGATCCCTAACTGTAATCCCAGACACAGCACTGTGGGGACTGAAGCTGGGGGATCACACAGGTTGAAGACCAGCCCACATTATATAGCGAGACCCTGACCCTGTCTTAAGCAAACAAAACAATAAAAACATCTACTACCGACTCTAACTTTACAGGAGTGAATTCTCCAGGTCCTCCAGATAGCACCCAGAGGTAGGAATTATCACAAAGCCCACTTACAGATAAAAAAAAAACTGAGACACGGTGGTCACACTGGGCAGGGCTGTCTCAGTTGGACATCCGTGTTCAACCAGACCACCTTGAGCTGATGTAAGGGACAGGAGAAACCTCATCTCCTTTAACCAGACAGCCCTGGCATTGGTTGGTTGGTTAAAAGAAAAAAATTGCTCAGAGAGGTTCATTCATTCACCTGGTGTCACACAGCCAGAAAAAAGGAAGATCCAGTAGTGACTATAGGTCTTTCTATTGTGGCATTGGCTTTTGCACAGGCATGCAACTTTGGAACAGTGTTCAGAAGTTCACAGGGTCCTGTGGAGCGTCCACTAACTACCCCCTCTCCCATCCTCTGCTTCCCATCCTGGTTTTCTCCCCAGACCCATCCTGGCCTTCCGAAAGTCCCTCCCAGTTTGTGGACCAGCTAGCTGTCAGCTTGCAGTGGGGTCCTGTCCTTCCAAACCCATTCTCTCCGCCCTGACCCACCTGCATCTCTGTCCCCTGCATCTCTAGCCAGAATGAAATGGTAGCTCTGAACACTACCTTCTCAGGGGAAACTGTGAGGGAAGAGAAGAAAGATAACTGATTGACAGCTCGGGGAGTGGGGTGGGGGGTGGTCTCTTCACTCAACACATACCACCGTGACCCTGCCCCCTGTCAGGATGGTTCCTGGGACACCAGCTCAGCAGCCACAGCCTTTCTGCTGCCTGGGAGTCTTCTGCTGCCTGCTGCCTGCTGTCAGGGGGCCAGGGAGCCTTGATACCTTGATAAGGTTACTTGGGTGTTAATCCCAAGAGCCTCTTCTGGCCTGACCAGAGCGCCAGCCTCCATTCTTGTCCTGGGTCTAATTAAGTGCCTAAAATACCACTTCCCCTTTGAGGCCTGGCTGCTTTCCTCCGAGGTAGGCAGGTAAAGCCCAGCCTGCAGCTTTGAAGCGGGAGGAGGCCGGAAGCTGAGGCAGGTGCAGGAGTGGGGGAAGGGAGGGGGGGCATTTAGGAGTGTGTGTGTGTGTGTGTGTGTGTGTGTGTGTGTGTGTATGGGGGGGATGCTTTGAGAGGGACAAACACCTGCAAAGGTCCTGATGCCTCTGAGGAATGCTGAGCTCTGACAGAGCGGGAGGAGGGCACAGCTTGGTGACAGTGTGCTCGCAAGCACCTAGGAAAGAAAACAAACAAACCCCGGGGATCCTCTCCCAGCAAAACAACACAGCTAGAACAACTGGAAACCTGGGGTTCAAGGTCATGTTCACCCCTTAACTCCTCAACAGTCACAAAGTTGACAGGGTCCACTTTATACCCCTCACCCAGCTCAAGTGTCTGAGAGACATTCAGATACACACAGCCACGGCCACGGCCACGGCCACGGCCACGGCCACAGCCACGGCCACAGCCATAGCCACAGCCACACAGAGAGATACCAGAAGGTTCTGCCCCAAACCCTGAAAAGTCATTCCCCAAGGATCTAGAGGTGAATCCTTAAAAGTTAATGTCTAGACTTCCAATTCTTCTTTTTTTTCAAATTAATTAATTGTACTTTATGCATTTGCCTGTTTGGCTGCATGTGTGTATGGGGGTCTGTGGAGGTCAGAAGAGAGCATCCAGGTCCCTAAAATTGGAGTTCCAGATGGTTGTCAACCACTCTATGGATTCTGCACTTGACTCCTCTACAAGAGTAGCTAGTGCTCTTAACCGCTGAGGTACCTCTCCATCCCCCATTAATGCGTTTATTATTCGAAGCTTCAAGGGTTCTAGGAGGCCCTGGGTCCAATCACTAGTACTGTATGAGCCTGAGTGGGTGTAGTGTGATCCTGTAATCTCCGGGCACTTGGGAGGTAGAGGCAGGAAGATCAGAGATTCAAGGCTTGACTACACAGATCGTTTTTGGCTAACATGACATACATGAGGCTCGCTCTGTCCCACAAAAGAAAACCAAAATAAGTTAATCAATCTCACCAATGTATATCGCTTTGCAGTAAATCTTTAAATGCATGAGAGGAGAAAATTCTATATGTGTTTATTCCAAAGCCCCCCAGTGAATAACCAGCATCTGGCTTGGGATTCCCCCCACCAACACCACCACCTACGTTGACTCAGTATCTGCTTCATCCACACAGGCTCAGGGATTTCCCCTCATCTTAACCCAGCACTCCTGAAGGCAGGGTTCGCTTCCTGGATGTGTGACTTTCATCCTCCTGGGTTAGGTGGGAGTGAAAGCCACTGTTCAGGGAGAGCCCAGGCTTGAGACCTAAAAGGCCAGCCATGCTTCTAGCAAGATCTGGGAGGAGCAGCAGGACCGGGCAGAGTGTGGTGCCCTGCCGGTGCAGCTGTGCAACACGGCCAAATGATGTGCAAAGGTTGAGAACCCAGCAACACTGGAGGGATTTCCATCGAAGCACCTAGCTTTGGTTTGGTTTGGTTTGGTTATTTGGGAGAGTTTCTCTGTGTAGCCCCGGCTGTCCTGGAACTTGCTCTGTAGACTAAAGTAGCCTCAAACTGAGTCATCTGCCTGCCTCTGCCTCCGGAGTGCTGGGATAAAAGGTGTGCACCACTGCCTGGCCAGAACCTGGCTTAATGATCTGGAGAGTATAGCTCTTGACTTGCGCTGGGACAATTACCAAGTCCCTTCCCCTCTCCCCGCCTCTGTTTATTTATACAGCAGTGTTTTACATTAGACTAGTAACCCTCAATACTGGTGGCCATCTCTGAGACACACAGGTTTGCCTTGCTGGCTGGAGAACCTCCATTCTTCACGTTCTGTCCCATCCTTCTAGCACCTCCTGTGGGACACCATTCTAATGTGCCACACCGCCAGCACCCACCCGTTCCCCCACCATGATTGGTGAAGCACAGAGGGTGGCTGCTTGCCCTGGCCACACAGCAAGCTGGGCAAACCTTTGAGGCAGACACCCGGCTTCCTAAAACAGCCCTGCCTATTCTAAGTGGTCTCAAGCTGGAGAGAAAGTCCCCTAATCAGGGGACTAGAAAGGGAGACAAATCACTTGTCACCTGATAAGCATTATCACCTTATCTCTGAGGAGCAATAATCACAGCCCCAGGCTCTGATTCCCAGAGACACCGAGCTTCCCCTCCACCCTCTCCAGAGAAGCCTCTGAGAGTCACCTGGCCTGCTCCTCCCTGGGACAAAGCCAGGCCTCATGAGAATGTCTTCCATCAGCCTGGGCAGGTTGTCCCTTCCAGCCCACACCTGCTCAGTGTTAGAGCTGCCAGGAGTGTGGGGGCATTAAGACATCTGTCTGGTCACAGGGGTCCTAAGATTCTTGGAGATACTGACACGTTACACTAAGCGCTTCACGGTGATGTCTGCTGGAGCCATAGTGTCTCTCAGAACTGAAGAAGATCGAGAGCTCACTAACCTCTCTGCCTCAGTTTCCCCCCACACCCGTGGTCTATTTAAGCATGTACCATAACACAAAGAGTCTGCAGAGTGGAGGAAGAGGCCTAATTTCACCTCGTGGCTTCTGTAAGCGAAGCGGCTGTGTCTCTCTTTCCGGCTCATTCCTGTCTCCCTTTCTGGATCATGGCATGCTGAGATCAGGGGCCTGTCCAAGTCTGTGCCCTCCTAGTCTGAAGAGGACCCTCCCCCCAGGTGGCAGTTGCTGGCTCCACACTGAAGGAGTCTCCTGTGCAAGGAGGACTCAGGGATTGGGAGTCTTCCTCCTCCCTCCATCAACAGCAAGGTGCTCCCTCCCACATCCGCACTCAGCCTCCTGCTCTCCACACTCATCTGCATCTCCTCCAGTTTCCTGGGTCCCAGAAGCATCGATGATGTCTGACCCTTCCATGACTTTCTCCTCTCTGTCCATCAACCCCAAGCTGAAATCTTTCTATGGCTCCCCACCGCCCTTGGAATAAGCACTAAGTTTATTTAGCCCCGTTTTTTTTTGTTGTTGTTGTTTGTTTTGTTTTGTTTTGTTTTTAGGAGCCTACAACTAGGACCCGGGAGGCACCTCGCCAGCGTGGGTCCACCATGACAGGCTTAGATGGGATGAGCAGTTGAAGAGCAGCACGAGGCACACTGTGCGCCAGCCACGCAGAGACCACATGTCCCCTGTCTGAAGGGCACCTTGGGTTAGAGGAGAGAGGCAGAGAGAGGCAGAGGAGAGAGAGAGAGAGAGAGGAGAGTCCTCTCCAGCCTCTACTGAGGTCTTTCCATCCATCCATCAGCATCTGTTGGATTTCTTTGGTCCAGGCAGCTGGGCAGCTCCCCTCAGTCTATCGTGTTTCCTGGATCAGGGATGCAGAGGTGGGAAGGATGAGGTCATCCTTACAGGGCCTGCCTCCACCCCTCTCACCTTACAGAATGGCTGTGGAGTCACAGCCCATGCCAAGGCCATACATAGTGGATGCTGCGGTAGCTGAGGGATGACATCTACCTAGCCTGTGGTTTGCTGTGGTTTTGTACAGTGTCATCTTTTGCTCTGTCCCAGCATCCTCTGATACCAAGCCCGCCTACCATTTGTCAAGAGTGTACGGAGTCTCGTTCTGCTCTGAGTTACCAGGATCTTTCAGGCTCTACCATCCTCTCCTTCCCCACAGTCTCCTGGGCTTCAGTTCCCACCTCCTCCTCCTCAGAGCAGTGGCCTCTGACAGCCAAGCAGGCTGCTGCTCAGGTGACTTCTGGGTACTATGCTTCCTAGACTCGCTGCTCACAAAGGAGGAGCCTTCTGGAGGCAGAGCAGTGGATGTTATCTATCATCCTGCCCCCTCCCCCTGCCCCCACTGCCCCCCACCCCTCCACCAACCCCCCCCACCAGCAAGCCAATGTCTACAGTGGAGAGACTCACTGTCCTAGGCCCTCGGTAGGCAGTCAGCATAGAGATCCCTGTACCAGGGGATGGCTGCTCCCTGGAGGTTTTTTTGTTGGGGGTTTTGTGGATGTGCCCCCCCCCCCTGCATGTGTGCGTGGGTTCGTGTGCTCGAGACTCTTGACTTCTCTAAGTCAATAGAGTAGCTCAGAGGCCTCCCCCCCCCATCGCTGGCTCCCCTGTTTCCCCCAACCCACCCCCGCCCCCGTATTCTTCTCAGGGATAATGGGGTCTCTTTGTAGCCTAATCAGCCTCCTGAGGGGCCGGGAGGCCTGGAGCTCTTCCCTGGCAGCAATGTAGTAGAAATGAAAGCAAGATTAGACCAGGGCCTGGCCTACACCACAGCAAAGCGCCACCAGGCATTCGCTCCTTCAAAGCCCCTTGGGGGTTTGGTTACTTTATTTCTAAAGTTGTTTGTATTTCTAAAGTGGCCTTTGAGGCGAGAGCAGGCCCGGACTGAGGGGAGGAGGAGCCAGGAGCCAGGCCCTCTCTCCAGCCTAGGACTCCCCACCAGGCTTCAGGGAGCTTTCTTTCCCCTTATCAGCATCTCTCTCTCTCTCTCTCTCTCTCTCTCTCTCTCTCTCTCTCTCTCTCTCTCTCTCTCTCTCCCCCTTATGCCCCCCCCCCCGCGAGCACACATTCACACACACACACACACACACACACACACACACACACACACACACACACGGCCCTAAACCATCTCTGGTCAAATGAGGAAACTGAGGCCATGGGTGGCTGGGAAGTCAGTGTTGTGGCGAGGCTCCCTGCCAGGGGCTAGACTTGGGGATCTGAACTCACCAAACAAGGGGTGGGGAGTTAGTGGGGTGGGGGCGGGTCGGAGCAAAAGGCCTAGCAGGCAGGGCACATGGAGCCTGGCTTAGGGTACTCTCTGACAGGACCTCAGTATGTCCTCAACTGGTCATGGAAGGGAATGTCCCAACTGGAGCACACTGAGAGCCTCACACTTTTCAAGAAAGTTCCAGAGCCTCTTTTCTCAGGGTCCCATTAAAATCCCCCACTAAAAGGTGTGGGATATGGGAATTCTGTAATAATTCATATCCTTCCTCCATATCTGACAAATGAGGGAAGGACATTCCCTGTTCATTTCTGGACTCCAGGAAGAAGATGAGAGAAAAGGTATTGGACAGTAGGCCAGGAAGGGCCAAAGCTGAAGCCAAGGTGCCTTCCAACTGCACCCTACCCTCCCTCCTCCAGTCTCTCTCTCTCTCTCTCTCTCTCTCTCTCTCTCTCTCTCTCTCTCTCTCTCTCTCTCTCTCTCTCCCATTCCCTCTCCCCCTGTGTCTGTTTCTCTCTCTTCCCTTCTTAACAGATTTTCGGGCCCTGGAAAGGGCAAATCCAGGAAATCCTGTTGAGGAAGGAAATTATCAGGATGGGTGGGGTGGGGTGCAGGGTCGGGGGCTTAGAGTTGAAGTCAGGGAAAGCACCTCAGTATACCACTCTCTCAGTTCTGTGGTGGCAAGATAAGATAGGAGATGGAGGTACTTCTGGAAGCTTCCATTAGGAAGCAGAGGGTCAAAACTTGCCTTAAAACTCCCACTGGTCCCCATCGAACCCCAAACTTGCCTAGGAACCAAACTCCCACCTTTGATTTCCATGCCTATGTGGCTCGTATAAATCCAGGGTAGACTTCAAGACAAGTTTCCTGAACTCCGGAAAGCTTGAATCCAGATCCCAGTG
The DNA here is from genome assembly GCF_947179515.1 of Apodemus sylvaticus. Classification (NCBI taxonomy): domain Eukaryota; kingdom Metazoa; phylum Chordata; class Mammalia; order Rodentia; family Muridae; genus Apodemus; species Apodemus sylvaticus. The sequence goes on from NC_067474.1 coordinate 153,345,713, forward strand.
CCCCACCCCAGTCTCCACACCACACTCCCTAAACACCTGAAACACACACACACACACACACACACACACACACACCGCAGAACACCTCTGGCAGGCTGGGTTCCTTTCTCCCCCATCACCTAAAGACCTGCCTTCAGCAGTTAAAACCACATCCGGAGGCGTGGCTGATCACCTGTCATCTTTGCCGAGGCTTGGGACCTTGGAAAGGAACCCAGAGAAAGGCTCCAGCCCACTGGCTGGGGCTTCCCCCAAAAGGAACCTAGAAGAATTCAGGTTAGCGTTCTCCAAGCTACTTCCCTTGATCCCACCCACTTTTCTGTCCCGCCGGGCCTTCTTTGATCTCAGGTCTTTTGGCCCCTCAGACAAAGAGTTCCGCGGAGGCAAGAGCCTCAGCCCTCCCCCCACCACTGCCTTGAACCCTCAACGCAGGGACGCAGGGCATCGGGTGCCTGGGACTCCAAAGGTCAGTTGGGGGGCTACTTGCAACTTTCAGTGGCAGCCCCACTGTGTGTTCCCTGGCGCGCGCGCGCACACACACACACACACACACACACGCGCGCGCGCGCGCTCACACACACGCTCACACACAGACACCATTTACAAATACACACACCTCGCTCCCAGAGACCCAGGTAAACACAGACGCATTCTGGGAAAGAGGGTCAGTTTCATCTGTTTCCAATACCAGACCAGAACTTCATGACGACGGGAGGGGAGTGTCCTGACATCCGGAATGTAATTTAGACGCTGGCCACTTAACACATACACTCAACCGAAGTTCTAAAGAACGGATGATATTCGCAAATATTTCCTTCTCAGGGGAAGACTTTCTCTTTCCTACCGTCTTTTCCCTTTACTGATGTAGGACGAAAGGGTGGCACACCTGCCCTTAGCTGCGAGGGGACCAGTGAGATGATGGCTCAGTCAGTAAAAATGCTTCAAGCCTAATGACCTGAGTTTCATCTCAGGTCACCTACAGCAGTGAAAAGAGAGAACTGACTCCTGCAAGTTCTCCTCTGATCCTCACGAGCATACTCAATCCCAGACAATAAACGAGTAAATAAATAAGTCAATAAACAAAGACACATATATGTATATATTTTAATGTCTGGGAAAGGGCCCTTCCAATTATGAAACTGGGAGGCCGCCTCTGTTTTGAAGTCAGACTAGTTAGAAACTACTTGTTTCTCAGATCATTTGACTGGTGTGTGTGTGTGTGAGAGAGAGAGAGAGAGAGAGAGAGACAGAGACAGAGACAGAGACAGAGAGACAGAGAGGAGATGGGGGAAGAGGAGGAGGAGAAAGAAGAAAAAGAAGAAGAAGAAGAAGAAGAAGAAGAAGAAGAAGAAGAAGAAGAAGAAGAAGAAGAAGAAGGAAGAAGGAAGGAAAAAAGAAAGAGAGAGAGAGAGAGAAAGAAAGAAAGAAAGAAAGAAAGAAAGAAAGAAAGAAAGAAAGAAAGAAAGAAAAGAAAAGAAAAGAAAAGAAAGAAGACAGTGAGGCCAGACAACTGGCTAGTTCTCACTTCCCACCCGCCCCCCTTCATTTAAATTCCTTCATTCTGAGCTCCACTCAGGGACGCTGGGGGCCCTTCAGAGAGTACTGGGGCTGTCAAAAACGCAGCTGCGGGGTTCTGAGCAGGGTGTTACCTCAGGAGGCAGAGGCACCTCTTCACATCGTATTTAAAATTCTGTGCCTAGGGACTCCAGCGAAGAGTTGAGCTTTCGTTTGGTTTTATTTAGCCTGTACCTGACTTTCTAATAGGTCTGGAATCCCATCCCAAGGAGAGGAACCTTTGTGTAAATTTCTATCCTTGGGGAATCGACGCGCAGAGACATTTATCGACCCGTCCCAAGTTGCAAGGCTAGTGTGCTGGGGACTGGTACGTTCTGCCCATCACTGGTGCTCCAGCATCGGTCACCCGGAGCTGCCGGGGCTGGGAGCACAAGCTAGCGGATGGTCACGAACACTCAGCCGAGGAGAACCGGCGGGTGGAACGGACAGAAGACACCACTTTGCTTTCTCGAGCAGAGCAGTCTTGCTTTTTCAATGTCCCCCGCTCCCCCTTGCCCCTGGCTCTGAAGACAAAACCTGAAGCTTAGGATTTTCAGACCTAGGCACTTCACCCTAGGACAGCTAAGCGGAAAGGCGTGAACCTCGCACCCGGCTGGAGGCGGGGGTGGGGGTGGGGTGGAGATCGCGCTCCGCTGTGCGGCTGGCCGGGGCCCAGCGCTGGGTCACAGCGCGCCGCCCGGGTCCCCGCCCCACCCGCTCAGCGCGCTCGCCTCTAATTAAGCGGCTGGATCCCGGGGAGCCGCCGAGCTGCGCGGTAATACGATGAGCCGCCTTTGTACTGGTGTCACCCAACGCCGAGCATCAAAAGCGCTGCGACCCGCCGCCCGGCCCCGCTTGCTCTGCAGCCCGCCGCGATCGCGGTCGGGGCAGCCTCTCGGCGACTGCATCCCTCTTTGTCTTTCCCGCTGCAGCCCGGCGCCCCCCTCTCCTCTCGGCGCTGCTCAGCGTCCCCACACGCCACTCCCCCGTCGTCTCTCCTGCACGCTTCTCCACGATCGCGCCCTTTCTGCAGACGCTCTCCGACTTTCTCACCCCTTGTCTGCGGCTCCCGGTCCCCACCGTCCCACCCCATCGCTGCCCGACTCAAACTCATGCCTCGTTCGCTTCCAAGGCTTGGAAACCGAGCCAGGGAGCTGACCCTAGACCTCGTGCGCGCTAGGCCAATTCATGGCAGCCCTGGACTTCCAGAGACCTGCGGCGGCCTCCTGGTCCCCGGAAATCTACCGGAGCTCAACTCTGCCCCTGCGCCAAAGGACTAGACACATGCTCTGGGGCGCTTGGAAACTGGATTTGGGGCTCACACAATTTCCCCTCACCCCTCCCGAGGGTGCTGGGGTCTGCCGGGCGCTTTTCCTCCCTTCCGGGGCTTAAGTTGTTGACCCGGCCTTCACATCTCTCTCCCCACATCCCTTCGTTTGGCCCCCACCTCCCCTTTGCCCTCGACCCCTTCTCTTCCTCCTGCAGGCCCCTCCCCTTCGCATGTTGAGTCCTCCCTCCTCCCCTAAGCTCTTTTCCCCCTTGGAATCCCGGCCTCGCCCCTCCCCAGCCCCACTTTGTTTGAAGTTATGGAGAGATCTAGCTACAAATGGCGCAGCTTCCCCCTTAGGTCGCCGTTCTGCCTTGATTAGATTTGGGAAGGCGAGTTTCCTCCCTCCCGCGGCATGACCCCGGTGGGGCCAGTCCCAACCGAGCGGGTCAGAAAGTGCTGACCCCAGTTCCATCTCCTCCCCACGGTCAGCAGGAGTTAGAGGTAGGGAAAAAGAGAGGGAGGGTCCAGGGTAACAGAAACTTAGGGGGCATTCCCCATCTTCCAATCACCCAGGATCCCCAACTGGGTTTCCTAATTACCCCATTAGTGGAGTGGGAGGGGATGTGGCTATTTTTCAGGAATTCCCGGAATGTACCTCCGCCCCCCCACAACCCCAGTCAGGCCTTTGAGGCCCCAGAGAGAACCTAACCTTCCTTTTGGGGTTTCAGAGCTAGAGAGCCCTCCTCTTAGACTGTCTTGAGGCTGTTAGTTTACGGGTTTATATCCTTAGATACCCTATAACCGGGGCTGCGGACAGAGTTCGCCTCAGCTTCGTTGACGGCTGTAGACTAACCGCAAACCTCAATTTTACAAAGAGCGTCATCGTTTGCTGAGCCCTCTCTGGGCATCATGTAATATCGATGTGCAGCGTAATGTGTAACAACTGTTTTCAGAGAAAGGCTCCTTAATAAAAGTAAAAGTCTCAAAAAAAGCACCTCGCTGCCTCGCTGCTACTGTTATGGTGAGCTTAAAAACCCTTCCGCGTAAATTCCACTCAAAAATTTGGAAAGCTGTGAAAGGGGAGGGGGTGGTGGCGGGTGGGGGGAGGTTAATCCGGGTTTAACGCTCCTGCGTTGCAGACTCCGGACCAGGGTTGGCCCGATTGCCTTATCGCCTCCCAACATTTGAGACGCCCATATTTTACCCAGCCAAATAGCTTGGAGAGCAGCGCAGACGGCTGCCGTGGTCGCGCCTCAGGAAAATGTGTTATTAATATCTAAATAACTTCCCAATACTGTCTGGTAAATCTCCCTTCACCGTTCCAAATGATGAATTCGTTTGAAGTCTTCCCCCAGCCTCATCTTTTCAATGTGTGGTGTCTGTCTCTCTTCCTCTCTCTCTCTTCTCCCTTCTTCTTAGCCAGGCTTATTTCAAACTGGTAAATATCTAATTCCCTTAACTGCCGCGCAGTGCACGAGAATCTTTTAGGTACAGACGCCTTGAAACGGCCGCTGCGCGGCGGGTGCGTGCCCGGAGGTGAACACGGAACGCGCGCGTTCGCTCAGCGGGGGACCCCACTTGCTAGACTCCAGCAACTTCTGTACGCCCCGGCTTCTCCCTTGCACGCCCCCGGGGACCCGCTTCTACATCCCCACTATCCTGGCGGCATCCGGAGCATCCAGGCCCCGCGGCCCACAATGGCCCTGCACGTCTTCAGCGCTCTGCACTCGCTGATTGTCTCGTTTATAAAGTTTGTTTTCTGAATCTCTCCTATTAGATTACGCTCCTTCATCGCCCCTCCCCAACCTTATCTCCTTCTGTCTCTCCTCTTCTGGCCCGTCACACTAGATTTAGACACCCGTTTATCTGGAGCGCCGTTTTGCAGACTTTATTTACCCCGGGATGCGCGGCTGCGAGCATGCGGGCGCGTGTTCGCCTTTGTAACAGTTATCGCCTCATTGTAGTGTCGCTTATAGTCTCAGCTCCCTCCTCCTCGCTCTTGTCTTGGGTTCGGGAGGACTGGGGGGGGGGGAGGGAGTCTTGTCAGCTCAGTGTGGGCTCGCCCCCTCGCTAGGAGCTCCCTCCCCCCCGGGACCTTCCGCGTCCCATCCCCCACCGGACCGTGGGGGCCTCCCAGGCCCCCTCCTACTCTCACTCTGTTCCTTCCACATCCAAAGCGGAGCGCTGCCTAAAGCCGCGGAATTGCCTGACACCCCCTATCTTCCTCGGAGCCCCCATTATGCGAAGCTGATCCTCCTCTGAACAGACTCAAATCCCGCCTGGACTGTGTTTGATTAGATTGCCAACCCGGGGTAATCCTTTGATTTGGTGGAGTGTCAATTACCTTTCTCTAAACACACATTTACAGAGGAGGGAAGTTGTAGGTTTAAATCAATGCAGATCCCCTCCTGATAAATGGCCCTTCTTGGCACCCTCTCGGCCCAGTCCTCTTCTCCAAGGCCCCACCCAGGTCTCTCCTTACCTATCTCCCCCCCCCCCCCAACATTGATCCTTCCAGGTGTGAAGTCTCCAGGGAGGGGGGGAACACTTAAGAAAGAGTGCGGGCTGTGAGGAGCCCTCCCCCCTTCCCTATTCATTCGCTCCCCCGGAGCCTAATTAAATTTGGCAGGTCCTTGTACACACAATCAAAACAGCTTCCTCCGGTGCGGCAAACGACCGAAAACCGCATTAGCAGCCATCGCTGCTGCCAAATTAAATTGTTTCCCACCTCCTTTTACAAGTGTCTAAAACCGACACTTCGGGCACCCACCCCCTCTCCTATCCTTCCCGGTTGGCATTCCACTCCACACCTGTAAGTTTACCTTTCTTCAAATAAATTAAGGGGAAAAAATGCAAAGAGCTGTGTAGCTCAGTGGGGGAGAGTACTTGCTTGGCCCGAGCCAGACTCTGGTTCAATCCTCTCTACAAAAAAATGAAGTCCTAGCTCCATTCTTGTCTTCTGCCTAGCCCTCCACAGCCTTCCCCCCCCCCCTTCCCAGATCTCTTCTCCCACAGGACTCTGACACCCATATTGTATTCCTGGCCAGACAGGAAAATAACTTCTCATCCCTCCTGGTAACTTTTTGAGTGTTTCATATTCATTATAATCCTAGTGGGTTTTGTACCCTAGGGACCGACCAGTTCTATGTCTGATGTGTTCAGCTGTGGCTTCAACTTGAGTCTGATGCCCGAGGCTTGGGTGTGGGTCGTGTGTGACCGCACCAACTGTCAAGGTCGGTCCCTCTCTCCATCCTTCCTATCTCTGTGATTACTGAAGAATGGCCCTACCTTTCTCCGAACGCCCTTATCAGTTCCTGGGGGGGGGGATCTCTTTCTCTACTTCCTCTGCTCAGATCTATAGCAGGGCAGTTCTACCTATCCCCCTGACTCTTGGGGAGAAAGATGAAGAGGAGAGGGTCTAACCCACCAAGGGTGCAAACTGTCCTCTTCCTTCTCCAGGTAAGCTGAGCTTGGCCGCAGCCCCTCTCGGCAGTAGTCCTGAGAATTCTCACAAGCAACAATCCTAATAACTCAGTCTTAACTAGGATAAGAGGGAAAGAGGAAGGGAAAAAAAAAAAGCCCACAGTCTCATGAATATCAGCCCAAGGGAAGCAGGAGTGAGCCGTTCAGAGATGAAAGTGCGGAGAAATAAAAGCTCAATTTAATCTGCTTTAAAACCCTTCAACTTAACGTTTGTGCTGCAAACTCTGAGAGTGAAGACTGATTGCGGATAAATAGTTTCTTACCATGCCTGGAAGCTATTACACCCCTCTCCAACATAGCTTCCTATTCAGCAGCCTCAGTTTTCATTACCAGCTCTAATAAGTCTTAACATTATTAAATGCCAAGCGGACGATAGGAAGAAACGGACCCAGGGAGGGATCTCTCTTTAGCGCTTAAAGAGGAGCGCTCTTAACCCCTCTTTGGTGGCTCCCCGCCATGAGAAGGGCGACCCTGGGAGAAAGCATTTGTCAAAAAGCAAGAAGCCAAAACAAAGTTGTGAGTGTGTACCCCTCCCCTTCCTCTACCCATGGTGGGGGGCGGAGGAGGTGGGCATCCGGGCGGGCTCTGGACTCAACCCTGGGTGAGGGCTGGATGGGGGCTTTTCAGCTTTAATTTGACTGTGAAACTGATGTATAGGGAGAGAGAGAGAGAGAGAGAGAGAGAGAGAGAGAGAGAGAGAGAGAGAGAGAGAGAGATCTCCACATGCCTGCCAACCCACAGGCCAGGGTTCATGCTGGATACCAAATCTGCCCACAATCAAACCCTTCCCTTATTTGGATCTCCACTGCCCCTCCACAATTGCCTATGGTCAACCTGCAAAAACTCCCGGATTCAAAGGCTCCAGGATAGGCCCATAGCCACCTGAAAGACACAGGAACTCACAGGGCCATCTAAGGCCCCAGAGTGCCACTGGCACCCCAACAAAGGCTGGAAGCCTGGGGAATCTGTCAGATCCCCAGCCCCCCGCAAACCATTTCATTCTTACAGGTTTGTACATTCAACACCTGTGTTCCCAGCTGGCCTTGTCTGAACCAGCTGGACCTGGTCTCTAAACCCCTGGAGACTTGGAGAGAACATACTGGGTTTCTGACAGGGAAAACCTCTTTCCTGCGAAGCCTCCGGTTCACTGGTTTTGTGAGGTCTCTGAGTTCTCCAAGGCAGAGGGATTCCCCCAAGACACAATCCTCTTTCTTTGCCTTTTCCCTGTCCCTTCTTTTTCTCAGAGGGCACTGACCTCTTCATCACACACTGAATTCGACACATTCCCCCTTCGTACACGTGGCGCAAGCAATCTCTAAACAAACTCGAATATCCCAACGGCTTCCTGGGGGTGACTCTAAGGGGTGTTTGGTGTGTAACATGTACCTTAGATTATTCAAATACAGGATCCACCAGTAGTAGTCTGATTTTTTTTTTAAGAACTAATTTGTCTTTCTAATAAACCGAGATAAACCCTGGGTTTCCAGGAAAGAGTCCCAGGGCTCTGGGCAGAATGACCAAGGCAGAGGCCAGAAGCCATCTCCTGCAGCAGGGTCTAGGCCCCTCTGGCAGGCCTGGCACCACGGGATACCAGCTCGCGCTTGCTCTCTCTCTCTCTCTCTCTCTCTCTCTCTCTCTCTCTCTCTCTCTCTCTCTCTCTCTCTCTCGGGTCCCGAAAATATCAACAGCCTGCATTTGCATTTGCTCCCTCCCCAAACCTTTCGGTTGAACTGGGCTGGTGGGGTGCTGGGCCTCCATCTCTGGGTGCAGTCTTTAGAAGTGGGATTTTGTCTGTGAAGTTCATCTTCAAGGTTAGGAGACACCCCAGAGAACCAGAGAGAGAAACTTAGACTGGAGCTGCTGAGAAGGGACTCTGCAGAAACCTCTGGAAAAATTCTCGGACCACAAGGGGTTTTTGGTAAACGTCCTACTCTTTCTGAAAAGATGCTTGTCTTTCTGATTCAGTTGCCTCCCTGGCAATGAGTCCAGGCGCCCTCTTTTCCGGGGTCAGTCTTTTGTGACTCTGAAATCTTCATACCCAAACCCACCACCCCCTAGGATACCATTTTCATATAGACAAGAAAACTTCTGTGGGGGCTTGGGGGTGACCAAGAAAGACTTCCCCATCCAGAAACGGAAACACATCCCGATTCTAAGCCAGGGTGCAGGCGCATGAAGAGAAAGTTGGGTGCTGGACTCTGCACAGGGAAATCTAGTTCAGGTTGGACAGAGGGTGTTGGGTGAATCCCCCGACCCTTGGCATCTGGGCACTTGGCCTCCAGTCCCTGACACACATTGCCTGCCAAGAGGAAAGCTCCCGTGTGCCCCAAGTCCTCCCTGGCCATGCGGGACTGAGAGGCAGCCCGGGCGGCTCGGGCTAATTTTTATTGATTGCAGCTATCAGTCAGCTGTCAGGCCGGGTTCCAAGGGACCGTTTAGAAAGCGTGTGCGGGGCTGGTTAACAAATTCATTTAGAGAGCCCCGGGCGGGCTCCTCCTTCCTCGCCCTCCTCCCTGTCTCCCGCACGCTTGCCCAAGTTTTCTATAAATAATTGATCGACGCCAAAATACCCAGCTCCAGAGGCTGCATAAGCTGTGGACCCGCATGCGCAGGCTCGAGCCTGGGGGGAAAAGCGGGTAACAGCTGAGGTGCAGGATTGCGCTATCCTCGCAGCCTCGTTCCCAGGACTTGCCGCGCTGGGGAGGAATAGACCGGTACACACTAACGCCTTCAAATCCCCAGGCCGCCGGCGATCTGCAACTTTTTCCCCTCCCGACTGTCCCAGCTGTGGCAGATGTGGCAGAGGCTAATCTGCACACAAGTTCTCACCAGAGGCGTGGGAAAACGTGGTCTCCTGCATCACGGGCCACGGTAGGTTCTTACCTTTGTCGCCCAGGATGCCGTCGATGCTGTGTTTGGCTTTCTTCTCGCCATCTTCTTCCTTCTTGTCTCCTTCCTCGTCGTCCTCTTTCTTCCCGAACTTGATTCTGAGCACTCGGCTAATCGAACTCACTAAACCTCAGAAATTAAAAGCAAAAGAGAGAGAGTATAAGTTGTGGGGGGCCGAGGAATGGGAGGCAGAAACCAGACAAGCCCCATTCTCAGGTCCCCTCTACCCAAGCACTTGAGACTTGTTTGTACTCCAGGCTTAAGAAACCTTGGCCACTTCCGGAGTATGTAGGTTCAGGTAAGCCTGCAGAGGCAGCCACCGAGTGCTTCTCCCTACGAATCCTTGGATGTTCACCAGGTGCCTAACCCTACCTTGTGCCTACAGGCGCTCACAACATGCCTACCGCCCCAGTGTTGCTCGGCCCTTGCTGCAGCCAGGCAGGTGTGCCCTGGCCCTGCATGCCCGCCCCGCACACAACTCTACAGTCAGACACAAATCCACCAGCCTTCCCCCCTCGCAGCAGTGTGGTCGGAGGGCTGCGATTCAGAAGAAAGGGGATGGGAGCCCAGGGACACCAGCCCTCCTGGGACAGGTCTTTCTTTCTCTAGATCACTTTCCCCAAAGCTCAAGAGAACTTCCTCCCCTTCAAAGTTAACTTCCTTTCCTTTCGATCCCCCACCTCCCTCCCTCCCTCTCTCTCTCTCTCTCTCTCTCTCTCTCTTTTGTCCCACTTCTGTTCCTTCTACGGAATCCCTCCTTTTCCTTCTCTTTCTTCCCCTCTCTCATCCATCCTTCTGGCTTTTGCATCACTGCTAAGCCCATATCTCCCCCAGATGCCCGTCACCGTCACCCGCTCATCCCTTTCCTCTGTCCACTCCCCCACACCCCCGAGGCCTACCCTCTGAATCTCCAGAGAGACTCCTGGCCAGCTCTGCCACCGGCTCAGCTGCCTTCTCACCTGAGGGCACAGTACTTCGGTCGCAGTGACCGTCCTTCAGCAGCCGGTCCCGGATCTCCCAGCTGAACATTCCGGGATTCTCTCTCTTATACTCCTCAATCTTTTTCTCCACATCCGGAGTCGCCACCTGCTTCAGAGGTGGAGGTGGGATAGTAGGGACAGAGAGATGGGGTGGGGGAAGGGAGATAGTTTTAGTATCAACCTCCCAAAAGCTTCCAGCCAAGCTGGCCCCTGGGGGAGGGGGGGGATTCCCTTCCTCCTAGGACGGGCCTTGGGTTTTCAAGGTTCCCCGGATGCCATCAGCGGGGGCAGTGATAAAAAAAATCAAATAAAATATAATTTGCAACCCTGTGGTCTCCCCTCACCACCTCGGGCAACACCGAAGGGAGATTTGCTCTGGCTAGGGTGGAGATGTGGGGTTGGGGAAAGATGTAAGGACATTCCAGCGAGGCCTCAAAGTCTTGGACAATTTAGAGCTCAGCTAACCAATCCTTCAAAATTTCCAATAATGGGACATTATCTGAGAGTTTCCAGACAACCAGGGCTGCTAGATGACACGGGATATCGAGAGAGGTGACAACCAAAGTCCGTGTACTAGAGAAAGTCTGCTGCCAGCCTTAGAGGCAAAAACACTCACTCTGGGCTTGCTGCCACCGATAGCCCCAGGCCGGATGGACCCAGTCTCCTGGTACCGGCACAGAATCTTGGAGACACAGCCATGGGAAACACGGAGCTGGCGGGAGATGACGCAGGGCCGGATGCCGTGGTGGGCCATTTCCACTATCTTGTGACGGATGTGGTTCGGCAGGGGTCGCCCGTTGATGAAGACCCCACCAAGCTGATTGACCCGGCCTTGGCCAAGAGGGGTGGACACTGGAGAAGGAAGGCAAGACAGTGAGTGAGTACAGGACAGGATACAGTTAGTGTGGGGGAGGGGGACCCGAGACACCTAACAGCTGATCTCCAAGGTCTTCACGAAGCCCTGGGAGGCTCCAAGAGGGAGAAAGAGTCCTAGCTTCAGGGCCTTGGCTTCTTCCCCCCATCCCCAAGCCCCTCTACATTGAAGGAAATGAAGATATACCTTTGGGTCATCTGAATGCTAGAAAGGACAGAGGGATAGAGACCCTGAGAGCAGCTGCGAATGGTTCTGAAAGCTTAGCTTGGGGTCACAGGCCTGTTGCCTCTGGCAGAGGCTGACAGCCAGGCCAGAGGTAGCCCCCCAGGTCAGTTTCACGCCTCTGGCCAGTAGGACTTAACAATTCGATCATTTAGTTAAGAGGCTACTTGACGTCGACATTTATAGCTCTGGCTTGGAGCACCCAGGGTTGTGGCACCTGAGTCTGCACAGCTTAAGGACTGGTGACATAAAGCTGTCTGTGTAGCGTCCGGGAGCACACACCATCCCTTAGCAGATTTCCCGTCGCTTTTAAACACCCTTAAAGTTCTCATTTCGTTTGGGGACAAATTGAGGGCACACTCCACAATGACCACAAACACCCCCAACCTGGTCTCAGAAGTGCAGTAATTGTCCCAGCAGCCTTTGCTGCAAGTAAGATGGGTCACTTTGTGTGTGTGTGTGTGTGTAAGATAAGCATGCCTGGGGTGTTCTGGGGAAGGGAGAACTTAGGCAGGCCTTAATGCAAAGTCTACACAATTTTCTTACAGAGGGTTTTTTGCAGGGGGGGGGGGACCCGGTGCACTAATCCAGCCTCGATCCCCCCAATTTCGGGACTCGCGGCTGCAGAGATCTGGAAGATTACAACGATTTCACAGCGGCCCGAGAGGAGGAAGCAGACGGAATAATTGGAAAGGGGGAGGCCAGAAGAGGCTCTGTGTGCTGAGCTGTTCCGACCGTCCCCTCCTTACTTTCCCGCTCCCCCCCTTCACCAATTTTTCTTTGTAAAAGTAGGTATCTGAAACCACTCTCAGATTTAATCAGAAATCGTGCGTTGCCGAGCCAGAGTCACTCGGTCTCCGTGGCGGGATACGCCATTAGCGCTGGAGAGCTCTCGAACGCCCAACTTTATATTCAAGAGCCTCTTTAGCGACCGGCACTCGGCTCTCCTCAGTATTCTGCGTCATGTTGGGCAAATATTGTCCTAATCCTTCGCGCGTCCTCGGCCGCCTGTTTTGCTTGCATTCGTTCCAGGAGAGGACTCCGGCAAATCCCCGGCTGCCGCGCTCTCCCGCCTGCGCGGCCGTTCGCGCACACTTGATCACGCAGCCCGCTCTCTTCGCCTCTGTCTAATTCGGGGACCCGGCGGCTTCTCGCTGCCCGAGGGAGGGGGCTCCCTCCCTAGATCGCCGGCTGCCAAACCGCCCCTTCTTTCCCCATCCTCCCGCACCCACAAGTGGAGCCCACACAGTGACAAGAGGGGCGGCTAAAAAAATAAAATTGGCACAGCCGTTTCTAACTGCTCCTGAGACACCGTGGGCTGTCTGAGCGGAGGGAGCTAAAAGACCCTCCCGTGACTGGCTGAAAGCCTTCCATCGGTTTAAATAGAAAAGGGAGGGGGCGCGCAAAGGGGCCCTTTCTCCTCTCCAGGCCGATCGCCGCCGGCCGGTCCCCTCTACATCCCCGAGTGGCTTGGATATTGCTGTACCAGCTCTCTGTCTTGAGTTTCTTTCCCGGGACATTGCGGACTTTAGTGAGAAGTTGTGTTTTGAATGTTTTTGTTTTTGAGGGAAATCTGACACTATGTATTGTTTTCAATTAGTTTGTGTCGGGGCCGGAAAAAAAAAAAACAAACAAGCCAGTTAGTAAGTTGCTTTGGAGGAACAGTCTGATAGAGTAGAAATAGAGTATCGTTAGTTGGTATTTGGAAATAAAAGGGGTTGGGATCCCATCCTGACTTTGAGGAACCGATTCAAAACTAGGGAAGAAAGCCGGCGGCGGCGCTGCGCAGAGACCCGGGAACTCCGCAGTGTCAGAGAATAGTGGGAAAGCCTGGAATTTACCGGAGCGCAAAACGGACCAGATGCGATCTCCCGGGGGAGTCGCATCCTGCGGCGAAAGGCCAGCAGTCGGTGACCCACGGAGCGCGGGGCCGAGGGTCAGCGGAGTCCACGCAGAAACTGACAAGTGTCCTCTCTAGAAAACTTCCCGGGTCGCACGCGGAGACTGGGACCCAGCCGAGCCCCGGATGCCCCGCTGCTCGCTCCCCTGGAGAGTGCTACCTCCGTGGCCCTCGGGAGGACCCGGTGAAGGCCTCCTCTGCGCGCTCTTACCTTCCAGGGGGAAGCCGGTGCGCGGGTAGTTCTGCCCCGGGCCGGGTCTCATCATCCTGGGGACCGCGCCGGGCAGCGCCGCCATTCCTGCGCACGCCGGAGACGAATCCAGAGTCGGCTGGATAAACCTCTTGGCGTCTCTTCCTTTCACCCCTGCTGCGATCCTCCTCTTCTCTTCTTCCCTTCCCCCCCCCCCACTAGCCTCTTCCCCCTCCCTTCGGCACACTCCCCCCCCCCCCCACCCGGCTGCAGACGCGCCCCTTCCAGAAGCTGGGCGGGGGGGGGGGTGGTGAGGTAGGGGCGGGGGGAGTGGAAGGTGGCGACAAGGAAGTTCAAACAAACAAACACTCCAACCCAAGTCCGCCTCCACCCGCCTGGCTCGGCCAGAAGTTAAGCCGAATGACACCGGCAGCCGTGGGCCGAGCAGGCCGGGTTCCCCGTCCCCAGCTGTGCCTTGCGGGCCACCGGCTCCCGCTCTCCCGGCTGAAGTTCCTGAGCCCAGAGGCTGCAGAGTGGATTTCTTTGGGTCTTTATTTATATATTTATTCTCTGCCTCGGACTCTCTCCTCCCCCTCGATCCCTCCTCTCCACGCCTCTTTCTTCTCGCCCTCACACCCTGTCCCCCGGAGGACTGGAGCGGGGGACGCGCCTGCTCGGGTTTCGGACTAGAGGGGAGGCGATCTGTGCGACAGGGTTGGGGAACACAAGGGGAAAAGCGAGGGGGCGCGAGCGATCAGCTGGGTAAGTTGTGCAAAAATGCTCAACCGCGGGGAGGGGAGGGAGCAGGCGTCAGCCAGAGAGATCTGATAGGTTCGGACTTTTCTTTTATTCATGAGGAGGAAAGGGAGCCAATTCGGGAGGAAGAGGGGACCGATAACGAAAAGAAGTCACCAACGAATATTTTCCCCCCTTCCCTTTTAATCTTCAACTCGACCTCCTTTTTTGTCTTTTTTTTTTTTTTAATTCCCAGGGGGTGGCGGGGGAGGGAGATAATTTGAAACTCCAGAGAGGTCAGTCCAGAGATGGCGTGGGCTGGGGGTGCCCGGAGAGAGGAAGGGGGTAACTTCTTTTAAGTGTCGTCCAGAGATGAACCGGCGGGTCTGTGCTCCCCAGCCCGGAGACCCCAGGACTGCTCTCAGCGGTGTGCCCGTCCTGTAGGAAAGCCCGCCTTGGGCTGGGCATTTCTCTGTCCTCTCCGGCTATCTCTGGCCTCCCGGACTAGAGTAGGGGACCGCACGTGTCCCCTCTCTTTTTAGCTCAGTAACTCTGAACTTTCCTTCACTACGATTCCCTCCCTGAGTAGGGCGACTTTCCTGTAAGAATTTGTACTTCACTGATACCTGTCCCGGCTTTTACTGCTCGAGCCTGGCCTGGCCTTCTGAAGCTCAGAGAAACGCAGCAAGATGCACATCCCCTGATGCTGGCAAACCTGAGTCTGCCAGACCTTTGGGAATAACCTCTCTCTCTCCAGCTCCTCCTCCGGCTCCTAGGCCACCGCCTTCCTAGTGGACTCAGGGTGTCCTATAGACTACATCAGCAAGGCTGGGAGTCAGATGGGGGAATGAGTGGGAGACAGGATAACGCTTGGGTGTCAACTCAACGCCTCCACTGGGGGGCTGGGGTGGTGGCGCCCCAATTAGATGGTCCAGTGTGTGTGTGTGTGTGTGTGTGTGTGTGTGTGTGTTCGGTCAGAGATCTCACAATTCTCCATTCTCTGAAGCCAGAGTAACCAGTGGTCTCCGCCTCAGGACATAGATTCCTAGGGTTGAAAAGCCCTCCCAGCAGGGTAGGACGTCACCATTACAGATCTTTTGTGTCTCCCCCCCCCCCCGCCCCCTCCCCAACACCCCAGGAAAAGGCCTCTCTGGTCCAGCCCTGGAGGTAAAATACAATAAAATACCTCCAATCCTCCAGCTCATCCCCCGGTCCAGCCTTCTCCTGGTGGTGGAGGGGTCGGTCTGGCTGGGGGTGGCCTGGGGGTGCTCTCTGTGGGCTGGCCTCAGTGTGTCCTCTCCTGTCCCCCTCCTCCTCACCTGTGACCTTTGCCCCTCCCAGCATGCTACTGACCCTTTCTCCTAGAATGAGGGGACTTCTTTTTTTTTTTTTTTTTTTTTTTTTTTTTTTTTTTGTCGGTGGCGGCGGGGTGGGGGTGGGGGTGGGGGTGGGGTGGGGGTGTCAGCTTCCGGGGATGGGAACCCTGTGGAAAAGCTGTTTAAAGATACACTTTCAGGATTCAGTGGGGGAGAGGGGAGAGGGGAGAGGCCAAGCTGTTTTAGATTCTGTGGCCTGAGCCACACTTATTAGCCAGGTGGGGGAGACAGAGTTTTTGCCCGGTGGGTTGTTCAGGGGGAGAAAATGGTAAGGACCTGGGGCGCCTGGCCTGCTCTGACTCCTGAGGTGGATATATCCATATACAAACATGTGTCTGTCCATATGTCTTTCTATAAACATACAATACACCCATTTAATAGTTCTCCTTCAGTCTTCCATTTATCTGTCCATCTCTCAAGCCCCCTGGCATGACAGACTTTAGGTACCCTCCTTTGTATGGTGGTATAGTCTCAGTAGCTTTCACTGACATCTTTGGGTTTTTACGTGCAGGTGGGGTCTGTGTAGGCTTGTCTTAGGTCGATCTTGGGTAAATTATATGTGGGCTCCTCGTGTGTGTGTGTGTGTGTGTCTGTGTGTGTGTGTGTGTAATGCTGTCTTATCATAAATGGAAGCAAAGTTTGAGAACGGGTGCCATGCATATTTTGATTGGCTCCCTTTCTGGAAGTGGCTGGCACCTGAGCAGTCAGACCCAGTTTCTCCGTGCCAACCCTTTAACTGGAGCACAGTGGGAGGTGGGACAGACACCAGCTGGTAACCTTGGTGCAGGGAGGGTGCTGCTGGGACCCCCAGACCTGTGGTTGGTGGCCACCGCGTCCTTGAGGTGCTCTTCTGCTCTACCCTCCACGGAAGAAGACACAGAGGCCTTGGCTTGCTACCCAGGCCCTGCACCGGACACATGGCGTGGGGATCCCTGGAGCCCAGGCAGGGCAGACACCAGAGGGGAGGAAGCGGGGTTGTCTGTCAGAATGAGTGGGGCCATGGTCGCCTGTTGGAGAGCAATTTCACAAATGATTTTTGCAACAATTAAGAAGTGTGGCGGGGTGAAATGCCGATTTCACATCCGGCGGGGGGAAGGGGGGTTCACCTGGGGATGGGTGGCTGCAGCTGGAGTAGGGGAGAAACTCTCCTGCTTGGCTGGTCCCCCTGGCTAACCCTCTGGTCCCAGGATACCCCCTCCCAAGTCATCAATCAACTTTCAAGGTCTCCAGTGCCTCAGAGATTCCCAGGGCTTCAGCTCCAGCTGTGAGCTCCAGCCAGCGTGCCTGCCTCTCTCTCTCTCTCTCTCTCTCTCTCTCTCTCTCTCTCTCTCTCTCTCTCTCTCTCTGTCCACCCTTGCTCCCTGTCTCCCTCTCCTCTTTCCTTCCCTCTACCTCAGTTCTCCGCACACTTTTTCTGTCCCTGCCTCGCCCGTCTCTGTCTCTGCTCGTAGCTCGTACCGCCATCTGTCTCCTCTCTGCTTTGTGCTTAGGGTCCCTCTCTCTTCCTCCTTGATTTTCTGACTCCTCCCCAGCGGGTTTCCTCTGCCCGATTCCGTGGTCTGGTCCTCCCCGCCTCCCCATCTCCATGGTTTCCAGAAGTATGACCGGCTTCCACTGCTCTGTGGGCTGGAACTCAGACCAGAATCCTTTGGTCCAGATGGGGCTGGACCTTGGGGAAGAGGCTCTCCCCCCTCCCCCTTCCTCCTTCCTCCTCTCCCCTGCCCCTCCCCACCCCCTTTTCTCTCCCCCATTCTCTTGTTCTCTTCACTTACTCTTCTTTCTCCTCCTTTCTACCTTCCTTCTTCCCTCCTCCTCCCCATCTCCTGCCTCCCGTCCCTCCTCCCCATTCTTCCTTCTTTCCCTCCTCCATCCTCCCTCCCCCTTTCTTTTCCTTCTCCTTGTCTCTCCTTCCTCTCCCCTCCATCATTTTTTCTCTTTCCCCTTCTCTTAGGTCTCACAGTATAGGGCATCCCCCTTGCTCCCGCTCCCTCAGCACTTCTGTTCCAGTGCTGTCCCTCTATCTCCTAAGCCTACCTCTGCCAGCCTCGTCTGGAATCTGCACACAAACTCTTTCTCTTTTAAAGGGCTGAAGCAACATTGGCCGGCCGTCTTCCTTCGAGTTTCTAGCGGAACCCTCCACAGCGCATTAAGCAGGGGGGAAGGAAAAGGGGAGTGGGATACTCTGGACTGTTTGAAGAACTGTGTGACAACTGGAGGCGGGTGGCCCTGGCTGCTCAGATCTGCTCAGGACAGATAGAAAATGTGAGCGTTCAGCCATTGGAGGCTCCGACCCCCAGCCAGGGTCCACCTCTGGCGTGCCAGCTCTCTCTCAGAAGTAGATACTGTTCACTTCAGCTCAGATACAGCGAGCGTTTTCTCAAAGTGATTACCCAATGTGGTATCTTTCTTTACGGGGTGCTAAAGACACCCTGAAAAATGGGGCTTCTGATTGGGGGCCTTGGATATTTTCCTGAGGCTCCTGACACCTCTGCTGGGCTGGGGCGGGGCGGGGGGAGCGCCAGCCACCCCCTGGACTGCCTCTGTTGGAGGAGACTCAGGGTGGGTATGGGAAGGGGAGGCTTATAGTAGCCTGGAACGAAGCCTCTGAGGTCCCTGAGGTCACCAGGTGAGACTCTGGAGCACAGCTGGAAAGGGCTCCCCGGGGACTCAGCCTGGCCCTCTCTTTTAGGGACGATACCCTTTGCTGGGTGATACAGTGAAGTCCCCCCCCCCCCCGGGAGGAACAGGAAGGAGAAGGAAGCCCAGTTGTTCTTGTAGCTCACATTTTAATGCCCCCCTCGCCAATAAAATTAATTTGCATAGAGATCGCTGTTCTCCTGGTGGAGAGTCAGGAACTGAGAGCCCGGTGCCTCAGGGTGGGGTCTAAGGGTTCCTGCACTGGCTTCCTAGCCACCTCTCTTCCCCTTTCTTCATTTCCCTCTCTTCTCCCTCTTACCCTCTCTCTCCCTCCCCCTCCCTCCCTGCTTCCTCACTTCCCCTGCACAGGGCCCCCTTTTTTCCCTTCCCACTTCCCCCTCTTTCCTTTCCTCCTCTCTGCTCCCCATCACCTCTCCTTCTTTCTCTATTTCTTCCTCGGCTGCCTTTCCCTCAGGCTGGTTCACAGAGCCCATGCGCTGGGCCTCTGAAGTTTCTAGAAATGAAGAGCAGGGCAGAAGAAGCCGGGAGCGAGTGACCCAGGAGGTGCCAGGATGGCACCAGCTGTCCTCGACACATCCTTTCTTTGGTGACTTCTTCTCTCTTTCCCTCTGACTCCTGGAGAAGGAAAGAGCCTTGTGAGGAGTGGGAGCCACCGTCCCCTCCCCCACCCTCCAGCTGCTGCGTGGGATTGGGTGACTGTGTATGCATGTTCACTGTGTGTGTGTGTGTGCTCTCGCATGCTCACGCGTGCACACACGTGCACACACACGTGTACCGAGAGCCTGTGAGCACAGCCTGGGGTTGGTGCACAAGTACTTTTTCTGGGCTCCCAGCAGCCTGGACAAAAGACCAAGTGTCAGATGGCACCAGGCTGCTAGCTCTGACCCCTTTAGATCCCTCCCCCAAGTTCAATTTGCACCAAGTCTGGGTGTTAATGGGTTGTAGCCCTTGCCCTTGGACAATTACCTTATCAGGGCCGAGCATCTATGGCGCCTGCAGAGCATTTTCATTAAACAAATCAAAGGGGGGCAGTGAGCCCCGGTGTAGTCTGGCCTGCAGCTTGGGGCTGTGAGCTGGTGCCAGGGAAGGCCTCAAGCCCAGGAAAACTTTCCCTCAGCCCCCCCAGGCTTTTTAGGGGGCTCCAGGAAGCCCAAGGGCGGGAATGAAAAGATCAAACACTTCCT
This sequence comes from Apodemus sylvaticus, assembly GCF_947179515.1. Taxonomy (NCBI): domain Eukaryota; kingdom Metazoa; phylum Chordata; class Mammalia; order Rodentia; family Muridae; genus Apodemus; species Apodemus sylvaticus. Next base: position 153,365,025 of record NC_067474.1, read on the forward strand.
GTTCTCCACCTCAGATTGGCCAGTCGCCAAGGGGGAGCTGAGGGAATTGGGCTCCCTAGGCCTCTGGAGTTCCTGCCTCTTTCTGTTTCCAAATTGGTGCAGCGGAAAGGGAGGTGTCTCTCCACTCCTGTCCGCTGGAGCAAAGGTCTTGGAAGCTTCCGGAAACTCTATCAGAAGGAGGGCATTATTCTGTGGACTGCTGTCTTCCAACTGCTGTCAGAGATGTGCACAGTGCATTCTCTCTGAGTGAATGAATGATTCCCACACAGGCAGGCTATCTGGGATCAAGAATCAGCTGAGGGGTCAGTGATTTGCTCTGAGCCTTCCCATATTCTCTGTGGCTAGGGTTCCGGGTGGAGCAGCGGGAAGGTATGAGGCTGTTTGTGCGCAGTGAAGCCAGGGCACTGCCAGACCTGAGTTTGGTGGCCAGGTTGGAGTCTCCATCTCTACCTCTATGCCATGTGACGTATAGAACACAGGATGCCCAATGGAGAGAGAAGCAGAAAGATTCTGAGTTGTCCCAGACCTTTGGATATATGGCTTCTGCCCTGGGCATTCTCCAGTTCTAGACTAAGTAAGTTCTAAAGCAAGGCTACGGTAGGAGAGGATTTTAACTTATATTTCCTTGATTCTAAAAAACCCATGGCTTCGGTTTCCCCTTCATTGATACCCAATATCAGGCCAGGAGTGGACACTCCAATGAGGGAAGGAAGGAGAGAAGGCAGGCAGGCAGGCAGGCAGGAAGTTAGCTGAAGCCAAGGGTTTTATGCCCTGGTGGCCTGGTGGGAGTGGGGGACTTGAAGACCAGGAACTGAGAGCTAAGAGGAAGTCTGGGGACCGATGACCTTGTCTGAGGCATTTGCAGTTTCAGGAGCTCCGGCTTCCAGAAGGGTTTTGACCTGAGTGGCAGGTGCCCTTCAGAGGAAGGAGGCAGCCAGCGTGGGCCTTCGGGGCTGCCTGGTGCCCGGCCGGCCTTCATTGGAATGTGTGGGTGGAAGGGATGCACGCCTTATTTGTCTAGGTGAATTAGAAGCACAATCCCTGTCTCCCAGAGGGAGCCGTTGGTTCATATTTATACATTTGGTCTTACAGGTGTAAAATAGGGTTCCTTTATGCTTATATCGTAATTTTTCATTTGAATTTCAAGCCTTTATTCCCTTCCTTGGATTCAAGCCTTCCTCCCGAACTCGATTCTCTCCATACCCATTAATTCCTTCATCACAGAAATGAATTCTATCTAATTTTCTATAGCCGCAGTTAAAGCAGATCAAAAAGTGCCCTGGCAGAGGCTCCTTCCACCACGGTGGCTGTCTGTGGCTCCCTGCACCCTTCCCCCACCGAAGCTGAGGTTCGGAAACCTGGGCCAAAAGCCAGGAATGGACTTCTCTCTCCATCAAGACCCCAAGATCCGGCTAGCTTGCGGCAGGGCGTGGGGTAAGGGAATATGGGGGTGGGGGACCACAGCCAGGTACGTAGGAGAAAGTGGCCCTATACCATGTGGTCCTCTTGCAGAGGCAGGCAGTGGGCAACAGTAGCCTCACCCTGGAGATGCAGAGACTAAGGCCCAGAAATTCAAAGAGAATTCCACGAGCTCACGGAGCTTGGATGCTGGAGGCGGCTGGCCTGGGCTTAATTATTTTTATCTTTAATGGCTTGCAGGGCTAAAGGCGGCTCAGCAGTTAAGAGTATGTGCTGCTCTTGCAAAGGGTCTCAGTTTGGTTCCCAGCACCCATCTCAGGAGGCTCATATCTGGCTCCACTCTAGCTCCAGGGATATGACGCCCTCTTCGGGTTTCTGTGGGTATTGCACCCATGTTATAGAGACAGACAAGCATTCATACACATGAAGGAAAAATAGTGTGTGTGTGTGTGTGTGTGTATGGTTGTGGGCATGTATTTGCAGTGGGTATATATAAGTGCATGTTGTCTACATGTATGTACACGTATGCATTGGTGTGAGTTCCTTGAAGTCCTGGACCTAGAATGCAATGGACTGATGCCTGTTAAACAAGTGTGTGTGTGTATGTGTGTATGTGTGTGTATGTGTGTGTGTATGTGTGTGTGGTGTGTGTGTATGTGCATGTGTATATGTGTATGTGTGTGTATGTGCATGTGTGTGTATGTGTGTGTATGTGTGTATGTTTGTATGTGTGTGTGTGTGGTGTGTGTATATGTGCATGTGTGTGTATGTGTGTGTATGTGTGTGTATGTGTGTGTGTATATGTGTATGTGTGTGTGGTGTGTGTGTATGTGTGTGTCTGTGTGTGGTATGTGTGTGGTATGTGTGTATGTGTGTGTATGTGTGTGTGTGTATGTGTGTGTATGTGTGTGTGTGTGTGTGTAGTTTGGTGTCCTGAGCACCTGTTTGTGTGTGGTTAGAATGAATCATAGCTGAAGTTCACCTAAGTGGGTGACAATGTTAATTAAACTCATTGTGGTTTATTGAGTTTTTGTGTTTATCTTCTTTGCTTTTATTTATTTTTATTTTTATAAGATTTATTTATTATTGTATGTAGGTACACTGTAGCTGTCTTTAGATGCACCAGAAGAGGGCATCAGATCACATTATGGATGGTTGTGAGCCACCATGTGGTTTCTGAGATTTGAACTCAGGACCTTCAGAAGAGCAGTCAGTGCTCTTTTTCTTTTTTTAGATTTATTTATTTATTTCAGGTATGTGAGGACTCTGTAGCTGTCTTCAGATACACCAGAAGAGGGTGTCAGATCCCCTTACAGATGGCTGTGAGACACCATGTGGTTGCTAGGATTTGAACTGAGGACCTCTGGAAGAGCAGTCAGTGTTCTTAACCGCTGAACCATCTCTCCAGCCCCATCTTCTCTCCTTTTAAAAAGTGTGTGTGTGTGTCTGTGTGTGTCTGTGTGTCTCTGTGTCTGTGTATGTCTGTGTTGCTCTCAGAGGCTAGAAGAGGACATTCCATTCTTGACGACGATGTAACAGATGGCTATAAACTGCATTTGTGGGTTCTGGGAACCAAACTTAGGTCTTTTGAAAGAGCAGCCAGTGCTTGTCACAGCGCGCCTGCCGGTCCCCTCTCCAGCCCGCTTCCTGCTGTCTCTCAACATCTCTCCCGTCCCGTCCATCCCATGTGCTATGCAGCGGGACTCTCACTCCAGGTGCACAGAGGCTGCTGATGTCACAGAGTGGTTTTCTGGTGTCATCAAAGAAGCTCCGCACAGAGAAAGGTTCGGTGGGTGGAGCAGGCGCCACAGCTTTGGAGCTAAGTGCCATGTTGGTTTCATGTCCCCAAGGAAAGTCACACAGCTCTCTTCTCTGAAGGAAAAAACACAGCAGCCTCAGAGTATGGGTGCCTCAGGCCAGGCAGAGCCACGGCAGCTCTAAGTCAGCCAGGCTCCACACACACTCCACTGAGTTCACTGTCTTCCGGTCCTATGTGGTAACTCACACCAGCAGCCAAAACAGCCCCCTGCCATCAACTGTTATCACCAGGGGGCTGGAGTCATCCCTATTTGGGGGTCACTGGGGCGTGATGACCTGTGACCTGTGACCCCAGCCAGCAGGGGTAGGAGTCTATTGGGTTGGGGTCATTTTGGAATTCTGGAAGAACCTGATGAGCCACTTCCAACCCGGGCTTTTCATTATGTAGCAAATCAAAGAAACTGCCCCAGGCTGTAAGCTGGAGAGAGGGCCAGGGCTGGTGGGGTGGGCAGGGCTGATGACAAGGGGGCCTCTGCCTGGTGACCAAGTGAGTCTCAGAGGAACACAGTAACTCATGAAGGACATAGCCCAGCAGAAATAAGGCAGAAAGAGTGGGAGGCGAGGGAGCTGGCTCAGGAGTAAGAATGCTTGCCCTGCAATCATGAGGTCCTGAGTTTGAATCCCCAGCATCCATGGGAAAAAAATTATCAGTGTGTGTTTGTAACCTCAGAATTGGAGGACAGAGACAAGCAGGTCCCTGGGTCAAGGCAATAAGGCAAGAAGCACTAAAGGAAGTCACTGGTATCCAACTCTGACCTCTACATAGATGTGTATGGGTGCATACTTACAGGCATGTCACACACACACACACACACACACACACACACCCCAAATAAAACAAAATAACATTAAACAAAAGACAAGCCAGAGAAGATACCATTAGGGTCTCTGCTTTTTAGAGGGCTGATGTCTTTGCTATATAAAGAGCTTTTGCAAATCAATAACAATGATAAAATAAGTTCTGGGCCAAGGATACAGACTGGCAGTTTATGAAAGACTATGATGTCTAGGGACATCAAGTGTGTGAAAAATTGTCAGTCTTACCAAATATCCAAGAGAAAAGAAATGAGAGCAACAAGATGCCATGCTCACCCATCAAAGTGGCAGCCATGAGGAGATGAGGCTATTGGGGCTGAATCCGTGGAAACTTTTAGTAAATTGATACCAGCTTGCCGAGGCACAGTTTGGAAAGTCTGAGAAGCTGCAGCGGTGTTTAGCGCCATCCTTGGCACATCGTTCGTGTGTCTGGGGTTTGTCACGGATGTGTGCTGAGACATAAGACCATCCCAACATTCCCACAATGGGGACGCACGATGGGACCAAAACTCGTAATGATAGGATTCCCACAGAGACAGCAGGAAACAACCATCTCCTGGAATGTTCTGGAAGCATTGCGCAGACCCGCAAGAGGATGGGCCACTGTTTCTTCTGCTCCGTCCTGGCGACCGTCTGTATGAGGATTAGCTCACGTCGTTCTTACAGCTCGTAAGTACTAACAGTACCTCAGTCGTGCTGGAGAAGTGGGTCTGTGGTGCACCCACTTCCGTCCCACTCCCTTCTCCTCTTCTTCCTCTTCCTCCTCATCTTCATCATGAGCCCAGCACTAGTAAAACAATGCAAGCCCCAAATCCAACCCAGAGTCTGCCTTCGTTCCCAGCATGCAACTGTCCCCACCCAACATCTGGTGGAGAAATAAATGAAGTATGTCACCAGAGAGATCCCCACCTCACCCGAGACCTTATACCCTCCCTCTGTTCCTTTCTTCTCAGGAGTCTGTCCCTCTCTCCAACAAAGACAGCAAAGGAGAGAGACGCTGTGGATGCATCATTGCTGCAGAATGGCCACTGGGGCTGCAACTCTGAGTCTGCAGATCTCCAGGACCATCGCGTCTGTATGACCCTGCGCATGCGCCTGTGTGTTTATGAGACCACGCAAGGGGCAGTGCACATGTGCATGCGTGTGGTGTCCCGAGGCTGATGTCTGGGGCCCTCCTCAACCACTCTTCATCCTATTTTTGAGGGGGAGGGGGAAAGGGTCTCTCCTTATGAACTTGGGGTTCATTAATTAGGCTAGCTTGGCCTGCTGATGAATCCCGAAGGATCCTCCTGTCTCCACTTCCGCACTGCTGGAGTTTCAGGTGTGCCCTGATGTGCCCGACTTTAAACACGGGTGCTGGGTATCTGAACTCAGGTCCTCCCACTTTCATGGAAGGCGCTGAACCCCCTCCCTAGTGCCTGCTTGACTTTGCTTCTCAAAGCAATGTGTCCTCCGTCCCAGGCGAAGAAGGCTGCTGATTTACTGTTCTGTCCGAACCATCCGCCGCAGCACTTATGACCTGTGCTGATAAACCTCAAGGAGTGGACCACAGACAAGCAACCTTTCAGCATCTTCTGGGAGCCTGTGATGAATGAAGCTTCTCAGACCACACCCTACGCCCAACAGACCCCACCCCTACCCCAACAGACCCCACCCCTTACCCCAACAAACCCCACCCTCTCCAGACCCTATCCTTACCCCCAACAGACTCCTATACCACCCCTTATCCCCAACAGGGAGATGAGTCAGAGCTCTGAATACTGGGAAGAGTTAGGTCTCGGAGGCAGCAATTTCTCCTTCCAAGACACATGACTGTTGAGACTCACTGATGCCAAGAGCCCAGTATATACAGGACCCAGGGTGTCTGAGGACATGGATTTTTTTCCCATCTTCTCACGTACTCCCAGAGTGGCTGCCTCTGCTAAACTCATTTCTGAGATTGGGAAGCCAGGCTCTGGTAAATGAGTTAGTGTCTCCGCCAGCCCTCCCTCTCAGCACACAGAGACAGCTGATTAATAGGACCAATTCCCCAAAGGTCTCCCAACATACATTAAGCCAAGAAAGTCTTTGAGAAGTCCCTGTGGAGCTGGTGTCTGCAGACATCCCCACCGTGGCTCTCCTCCGGGAGGGAGGGAGGCATCATTTGTTTCTTTGTGACTTCTACAGTGTCCTTAATTCTTTTCATATTTTTGTTATTATTTATTTTTACTTAATGCGTGTGTGCTTTGCTTGAGTGGATGTGAGTGCCTATGACCTTGGAGGCCAGAAATGGGGTCTGCGACTCCAGTTGTGAACAGCCATGTGGGTGCTGGGAATTGAACCCAGGTCCTCTGCAAGAGCAGCCAGTGTCCTTAATGACTGAGCCATCTTTCCGTCCATCATCATCATCATCATCATCTTCTTCTTCTTCTTCTTCTTCTTCTTCTTCTTCTTCTTCTTCTTCTTCTTCTTCTTCTTCTTCTTCTTCTTCTTCTTCTTCTTCTTCTCCTTCTCCTTCTCCTTCTCCTTCTCCTTCTCCTTCTCCTCTCCTCCTCCTTCTTCTTCCTCTTCTTCCCCCTCTTCCTCTTCCTCCTCTTCTCCTTCTCCTCCTTCATCTTCTCCTTACTCTTCCTCCTCCTCTTCCTTTTCTTCCTCTTCTTATTCTCCTTCTCTTCCTCCTCTTCCTCCTCCTTCCTTTTCTCCCTCCTCCTCTTCTTCATAAATTGTGTTTGTGTGTGTTTCAGTGTGAACGTGGGTACACAGGTACATAACTCATGTGTAGAGGTCAGAGAAGAGTCTCTGCAGAGCCCCAGGCTGGCAGGCCTCGGAGCTCCTGGGGATTCTCTGTCTCCCCAGGGATTGCTGGGATTGCTGCCTTACCTGGCTTTGAGAGAATTCTACAATCTGAACTCAGGTCCTCAAGCAAGTTATGTTCCCGCTGAGCTGTCTCCCGGGCCATGGTCCTTACCCCATGCTCCTCCCCCTACAGTTGCCTCCAGAGTCACAGGCTGGGGCACCCACTCCAGGGGACATAAACTACAAAAATGACCTTGTGCTTTTCCCTCTCTCCCTCCCTCCCTCTCTCCCTCCCTCCCTCTCTCCCTCCCTCCCTCTCTCCCTCCCTCCCTCCCTCCCTCCCTCCCTCCCTCCCTCCCTCCTTCCCTCCCTCCCTTCTTCCCTCCCTTCCTCCTTCCTTCCTTCTTCTGGTTCCCAGACCCTTTCCTCTTTTGACAGAGTCTAACTGTAGTTTGCAACTCACCCTGTAGACCAGGCTGGTCTCAGGCTCACAGAGAACCTCTGCCTCTGCCACTTAACCGTTAGGATCTTAAAGGTGTGCCCCACCATGTCCAGCAATGGGTTACATCATTTCCCCCTGGCCTCCTTGTCCCTCAGTTTAACAACAGAGGCAGGAGGTCCTGATCTGGAACACACAGTTTGAGATCTAGACCTCTGAGATTGATTGCTGTTTGCATTTCCTGAGCTGGGTGCCACTGAGTGTGCAAGACTGTGAAGCTGAGCTTGGCATGCTGGCCTAACTCATTCTAGGGATGGAGGCGGAGTCTGAGCGCATGAGAGAAAGTGTGCACAGGTTTGACTGTAGTTTGTGTGTCTGATTGAATGTGTGTTTGTAATCTAGTGTGTTTTCCCATGTAAGAGAGTAGGGGGTGTACATGTGAGTTTATGTAAGCATGTTTGAGACTTTGTGTGAGTGGGCATCTGAGTGTGTGTGTGTGTGTGTGTTTAAGTGTGGGGTGTTCCCTGAAAGCCTTCTGGTCCTCTTGGGGCTGCACTTCTTTATTTTAATAAATTTACTTTTATTTTATATGCACATGTACATTTGACTGCATGTGTGTCTGTGTGAAGTGTGTTGGATCCATTGGAACAGAAGTTACAGAGAGTTGTGAACTGCGATGTGGGTGCTGGGTATTGAAATGGGGGCGGGGTCCTCTGGAAGAGCAGCCAGTGCTCTTAACTGCTGAGCTATCTTTCCAGCCCTGAGGGAGGGAGGGCCTGCACTTCTTGATTCTTCTCTGCAGAGAGCAGCCACACAGGGCTGGGAGGCCTCAGCCACCTGCAGCTGCTCCCTTCCTGTCATGAGAATTCCCACTGGATTCAGACACAACAAGGCAGTGAGAAATAGTGGGGGCATTTGCAGGCTGAGAGCACTCTCTAAGGAAGCTGTTCTTTCATAGTTCCCGGGCTGGGGGGGGGGGGCGAGATTGTTTTGGATTAAAAAGGCAAGATTGGGAAATGGCTCCGCTGTTGAGACTGTCGACTGTACTGCCTGCCCTTTCTGCCCTCTGGGTTGTACTTCTAGTGTCTACAGAGCAGCTTACAACCATCTCAAGTTCCAGGCGATCTAAGGTCATTTGATGGCCTTCTCAGGCACTACACACACAGGGTATACATACATACATACATACATACATGAAGGCAGACTATACCCATATGCATACAAAAATTATCTCCAAGAGAAAAGCCGACCCAGTCTTTGCAGTCTGAAGAAGGAAGGACTCTCTGGAGGCTGGGGACGCTGTTTAGTGTTCCTGTGCATGTATGCACGTATGCTTGTGTGCATGTGTACATTTGAGCACATGTATGTGCATGCATGCATTTGCATGTGTGTGTTCAGCCCCTGTAAACCGTGCTCTGTGGAGTCAACCTGCAATCCCAGTATTCCAGAGGCAGAGACGTGAGGATCAAGAATTCTAAAGGCCTACTTCTTTGTACCACAAGTTCAAGGCCAGCTTGGAGTAGAGCTCATAAAAGTAACTAAGTAAAGAAGCACAAAAATACTCTGTGCACGTGGTTGAGTGGTTGGCTGGTACCCACTGATGAGAAAGCAGGAAAGCCAGGAGCCAGTGAAGAGACTGTCCCCTTTCCGTTCTACCGCAGGAATATTGGGATCTTGTCTGTATCACAAGCCCACCCGGAGCAGAAACATGTGAGAAACCGGGCATGGAGCTGGGAGCATGAGCTGAGGGTCCCGGGGCTGCCTGGGACGCCGGTCAAAGGGATATTTTGTCTACACAACACGGTGCAGCTGGTTCAAAGCTCGGATTTTTGTTTTCTTTTCCCTCGCTTGGACGGCCCACTTTAACTTCGTGAACGAGCAATTTGAGATTGACTGGGGAAAGATAATATTTTCACTCAAGACCAGGGATCCAAATTGGCCTGTTAATAGGAGTGGGGTGGGGCCGATCTTTGAAGGAGCGTGGCCCTCAGGCAATCGGAGCCAAACTGAGTTTTGGTCTCACTCCAAGCCAGCGAGAAATGAGGAAACAGGGAGGTCTGGAGTTCTCCTCCTGGGAGGGGCAAGTAACAGGTGTGCAGGGTCACTGCTCGCCCCTGGGGTGGGGTGGGGTGCGTGGAGAGCTGGGCCACCCCGGGGCCCGGCTGGGAGCGGCAAACGGAGCTGCGGTATCCACTTAGCAGAAAGAATACTGCAGCTCTGCATCATGCTGTTTGGGAAAATAAAATAAACCCAAAGGAGAAGAAAACACAGCTTCAGGTAGATTCGAGTAGGATCGCCTGAGCCAGCAGCTGGACTGCAGGTGTCCAATCGATTTTGTGTTGTTCTTCTCAGACAGACAGACTTGCAAAGGCAAGGGGCATACAGATCATCGGTGCTCCCCGCTGTGGTGCTCCCACTTCGGTGTTCCACCTCCCACAGGGTCTCATATGCTTAAATCTGGTCTGCAACTTGCTATGTAGAGAGTGACTTTGTCTTCCTCCTGAGTGTCAGGATCACAGCCACACACCATCACACCCAATTGTATGTATGTATGTATGTATGTATGTATGTATGTATATAAAACATATACAACACATATGTTTATATACATAAATATATGCATGTATATATATATACATTTTATATGTGTGTATATGTTTGTACATATGTGTGTATATATAAACATGTGTTATATGTTTATATGTGTATATATAAACATATATGTGTTTATATATGCATATATAAACATATATGTGTTTATATACATAAATATATACACATATGCATTTATGTGTAAATATACACAAACACACACACATATATATACATATATATGTATATACATACATACATACATACATACATACTATAACCCTTGTTAAAGCTGTCTCTAACTGCTGAGGAGGCTGAGGCATGAGGATTTGGAGCACAAGATCAGCTTGGACTACAAAGTGAAACCATATCAAATGATGGTGAGGAGTCTACCTTCTTTTCATAGTAATTTTTATTGATTATTGGGAAATTTCACAACACGAACCTCCACTTCCCAGTCCTCCCAGGTCCATACCCCCCCCCCAAAAAAAAAGAAAGAAAAAGAAGCATTTTGTGTTGTCCATATACTCACTGGAGTATGGTCGGACTCCGGGTGGCCAGCCTTTTAAAGAAAACTGAGTCCTTCCGCACCTGATCCCGGACCAGAAGCCGTCCATTGTGGAGAATATCACTTCTGCCTCCTTATCACGATTTTTTTTTTTGAGTTCTCTTCAATGGCTTTCTGTCTAGGCTGTTCCATTTTTAGGGGGCCGGGGTTGGGGTTGGAGGATGACCAGCTGTAACAGGTGCTGGTGTCCCCGCTGTCTCCCCTTACCACATCCTTGGTTAATTTCCTGTGTCGGGCAATGACTCTGTCTGGATTTCCCACTGTGGAGTTGCAGTGTGTGTCCTGGGAGTCTGGCTTCTTCCTCTCAGCACAGGGTCTAGGCTTACATTGTTGATCTCTGTGCCGCTTTTCGTGACTGGTGGGGGCTGGTGAGCTGTGGTGAAGCTGAGAGGATGCTGGGAAAATGGTGAGCTAAGGTTTGGTTATGGTTTAAGTACCAGGCTGGAAGCGTGCTCGCTAGGTCAGCTGTGGATTCGTGATGGGAATCCTTTAAGAGGCGGGGCCTAATGGGAGGTGGTTAGGTCAGGAGCTTTGCCCAATGCAGAGGTCTTCTAGGGGTTCTCAGGACCCTGGTTAGTTCCCGCAAGAGCTGCTGGGAAGCAATGACCTTGCCCTTGAATCTTTTTGGCCAGGTGCCTTCCCCGGGTCCCTTGGATCCCGCCATGCTGCCTTGCCATGTTCCGAGGTAGCTGGGCCCCACCCCAGACGCTGGCACCACGCACTTCAGTCTCCAGACTGCGAATTAGAGAATCCTCTTTTCTTCACGACACACCACAAACTGGGCATCTTGTTACAGCCACAGAAATCAGACCGAGATACGGGCGGCGCTCCGGTGGTGTGGTGTCGTGTCGCAGTGGGCTTGGCAGCCCTATGGGCTCCTTGTCCAGCTCTCAGAGTGAAAGCCTGCAGTCTCCCCACAGCCCGTGTGGATGTCTGCCCTGGCACACACAGTCTGCTGCGGCTGGGAACCGGCACAGAGCCTTAAGATTCGAGGCACACATTTGTATTTATTTTAGGTTGATGAGAAGTTGGATGATGAAGGTTTAATCCTAGACTCACAAAAACCATCGTGGGTGCCGGTGCCCTGTGCCCAGGAGGGATTTGGAGTGGGCACCGCAGACACTTAGGGGAAGACAAGTCCCAGCACCCTCCCACCCCCAACCAGCTCTCCTCACCCCCACCTTTCTTGTAGGCAGTATGGATGGAAGAGCGCCCCCTCCCCACATGCTGTGGGGGAGGACTTTGAGATGCTGTATGTTACAGAGCCTGACCCTGTAGTCATTCTTAGTTTTGAGACAGGGTCTTACTGAGCTCAGGTTATCCTTAAATCAACTTGTAGCCGAGGATGACCTTGAACTTGTGAACCTCTTACGTCCCAGAGAGTTGGGATCAAGCCCTTGGTTCACGTGGGGTTGAACGCAGGCCTTGCGCATGCCCAGCAAACACTCTACCTACTAAAACCATGTTCCTAGGTCCACTGCTCAATTCTTACATCCAGAGTGAGGAGGCCCAAGAGGTGATCAAATCTAGTCCATCGCGATAGGTGGGAAAGTGAGGCCCAAGGCAGGATGCAGAGAGAAGGTTGAGCACTTCGCCCCGTTCAGAGGTGCGCGGGGGTGGGGGGCGGGGCAGACGGAAGAGCCGGAAGCCTTGAGCTGAGCTGTCTGCAGAAGCCCTCTCCCCCTGAACCAATCTGTAATGAGTGGCTTGTGGCCATGTCTCCTTGGGACAGACCTGCTAAACCTGTATGGGAAGCAGCAGTGGGCTGGGCTGCGACAGGCCGCAGCCTCTCTTGGCCCCTTTGTCCCCCAGCTCTGGTGGGAGGGGGTTGGTGGCACATCCCACCCTGGCCCAGCCCTTTCCTGCGGCCAGCCACCCTTGGAACTGTCTAGGCTGTCATTTGTGGCTACCGAAGGCTGTTCGGGGGTGTGGTGTTCTGCCAAAGGGGGTGTGGGGGGAGTCTCTGAGATAAGGGGTGCACAGGGGTGCAGTCAGCTCCAGGCTGAGCAGGAGGATGGATCTTGTAGCCAGGCAGACTCCTCTCCCTGCCTGAGGCCCCTGGGGCAATGCCACCGGAGCCAGCCCGGAGTTCCGGGAGCTGGGCGTCTCTGCCCTGGCTGCTGACTTTGGCAAAAAGGGAACGCTCCTCCTGCCTAAGGGAGCCGGGGCTTGGAGTGGGAGGAGGAGACGGAGGCAATCTAGTTACTAACGCACCGTGCAATACAGTAAATATTCTGCTGACGGTCCCGAACCTAGAAAACAATCCCCGGCCCTCCAATAATAACAATAAAGACAATAAATGCAAGAATGGGGACCTTCCGGGTGCCTCTTTCTGCTTTGGTAAAATTTTATGCACATAGAAAATGAAGGCAGCTCCCTGTCCCCTTGGCTCCGCACAACTCCCCACAGCCCACCTTCCCGTCACACCAGAGCCTCAATCTTGGGCTAGGGCACCTCCCTGCGATTGCATGAGGTCACAACAGTCCCGGGGTTGTCACCCACCTGAGTTCTCGTCCATCCCATCCTCCAGCACACCACATCCACACGTGGCTTCAAAAAAAAAAAAAAAAACCGTCTGGAGTTTTCCATTAAATCTGGGAGTCGATAGGGAAGGAAGGACCTGGCTACTTCAATTAATTTTTTTCCCTTTCAAATCATGAGGTTCTATTTCCTTGGGAGGGGGGTGGCGTCTTGCAGGGTGCTGTGGCATCGGAAGTGGAGCGCTGAGTTTGAATGTTCTCCCTCGATAGCAGATAGGGCCAGCATGGAAAATTACCCCTATCAGCCGGTGTGGAGGGGATGGCGAGGTCTGGCCAGCATACCAAGAGCCCGCCAGCCCTTATCATAATCCCAGGAGACAGCCACCCCCCAACCCCCATCAGTCACCTCTGCTGTTCCAGGCAAGTGTCACACAGGCTTCCCTGCTGAAGGAGCCAGATAGCATGGAGCAGGGCTGGCGCAGCGGGCATAATAAGAAGTGAAAATCACTCCTAAGGAAAGTTTCTCAGGAATTAACTTTGGATGGGTGAAGAAGGTGGCAAGGGGCGGGGGAGGACGTGAGTGGGAGGAGGTCCCGGGCAGGAGGAAAGAGGGTACTCTTCAGGCTCTGAGGACAGAGCTGGTGCCTCGGGGACTGTGTCGCTCTGCTGGGAAGTGTGTGTGTGTGTGTGTGTGTGTGTGTGTGTAATGTGGTTGTGTTGTGGTATGGTGTGTGCAGTATGTGTCTGCATGTATATGTGTATGGTGTGGTATTGTGTGTGTTGATTGTGGTGTGTGTGTGTGTCTGCATGTGCTGATTGCATGTGTGTTATGTGTGTTGTATTGTGTGTTTTGTGTCTGTGTGTGGTGTGCATGTGCGTGGCATGCTGTGTCTATGTTGTGCAACTGTGTTGTGGTATGTTGTGTGTTGTGTATGTTGTCTCTCTTGAGGTGTGGTGTGTGTTGTTTGTGTGTATGGTGTGTATGTGTGTGTGTGGTGTTGTATGTGTCTCTGTGTGTCTCTGGGGACCCAGTGTGGAAGACGGTGGACCAGATATCCGCAGAGCCAGGGCAGACCAAACTGCTTCTCTACCCAGGCACGAGGACAGGGACAGAAGAAATGGACACAGAACGCAAAGGATGTTCCAGGGAACACGAAAGCTGCCATGTGTGGTAGCACCTGCCGGAGGGCAATTCATGGAGAGGATGAAATGGGAGGGAGGGTCACGAGTTCAAAGCCAACCGGGCTTTTTCTCCCAGGGAGCAGGCAACCAGTGTCTGGGTTTCAGCTGTGAGAGTTTGGCTAATCTCAACCTCCAACTCCATTCTGTTTGTCTTTTGAGACAGGGTCTCACTCTTTAGCCATGGCTGTCCTGGAGTTTGCTATGTAGACCAGGCTGGCCTTAGACTCCCAGAGGGTCACTTGCTACTGCCTCCCGAATGCTGGGATTAAGGATATGTGCCACCCTCCCAGCACAACCTCTACTTTCATTCTGCAGGAATGGCGTTGCACTGCAGTGCTCCCTGTGGCGTTGCACTGCTGTGCTCCCCGTGGCGTTGCACTGCTGTGCTCCCCAGGGCTGAGGCTGCTTGGCATGGAACTGCTCTACTGCTAACATCAGTCCAATCTCCCCTCAGCCTTTACCTCAGCCAGGCAGGCTCCGAAGCAGGCAAGGATCCGTCCGCAGCACTGGGAAGGGTTCCCAAGGTGAGGAGCGTCTGCAGCGAGGAGTCCTCTGGTCTCGCCCGCCTGCCTCAGTTTCTTCGTTCACAGCTTCAGTATGACGACGGACGGTAGCGGCTTTGTGCAGGGCTGTCCAGAATGAAATGTATTACTATGGAATATTCTGGAACTTCAGTCAGCAGCCGTCTGTCCTCCTGCAGGCTAAGGCGAGGGATAGGGAAGGAACTTGGGCAGGCTCAGCACTCAGGCTCTTCTCAATCACACGACCGTGGGGGGTCACACTGGGGCGTTGGGCCAGCCCCTTGAATAAGCTGACAATGCATGAGGCCAGGTGCCCAGAGAGGCACGTCCATCTCCTAAGATCACACAGCATTTGGAAGGGCTGTTCTTGAGTAGAGGGCAACTGAGAGGTGGCTGGAACAGGGTCGTGAGTGTCTTCATGAACACGGGAGGGGGGTTGGGGAGGGGTCTGGGGTGTGGGTGGGGTGTGGGGATGAGGGATGGGGGGAGGGTGGAGCCACTGAGTACAGATGCGGGCCACCGAGTCCTACCCCAGCCCTACAGCCTGGATCCCCAGGCCTTCACATAACAATGCCACCATAAATGCTCAGGCCTGCTGGGAGGAGGGCTGGGTGGTACCAATGCAGGCCAGGAACCAACCTCAGTTGTTTCCCTCTGACTTAGCTTCCGAGAGATGCTAGGTGGGCGCCACACTGTCGGTCCCCCTGTGTTCCTGGATGGATGTGGGTGGGGATCCAGGAGCTAAGGGGGGGGGTCCTGTTGGCTGATCCCAGCCTGGATCCGGTCCACAGTCTCAGGGCCTAGTGGTCAGCACAATACCAAAGGTTGGCAGCTGTGTGATGTTTTATTTCTATTACCTGGGGTCTCAGAGAGGAACAGGACTCATCTGAAGTCACACAGGTAGGAAGAAACAAGTCATGAGTGTGACTGCAGTGACTCTATCAACATACAGTAGTTTCACAGTGGGGTGGGGCAGGCAGCAACAGGCAGGGCTGTGTGTATGTGTGTGTGTGTGTGTGTGTGTATTCATATGTGTGTATGTATGTGTGTGTATGTTTGTGTGTGTATGTATATATATGTGTGTGTATATGTGTGTATATGTGTGTATGTGTGTGTGTATATATATATATGTATATGTGTATAAATATATGTGTGTGTATGTGTGTGTATATATGTATGTGTATTTGTATATATGTGTGTGCATGTATGTGTATGTATGTGTATATATGTATGTGTATATATATATAAGTGTGTGAATGTGTGTATATATCTGTGTTTATGTGTATGTATATATGTATTTGTATAAATATATGTGTGTATGTCTATATATACATTTGTGTGTATATATATATGTGTGTGTGTGTATGTGTGTGTGTGTATGTGTGTGTGTATGTGTATATATGTGTGTGTGTATATGTGTGTATATAAGTGTGTGAATGTGTGTATATATGTGTGTTTATGTGCATGTATATATGTATGTATGTGTATGTGTATAAATATATGTGTGTATGTCTATATATACATTTGTGTGTATATATATATGTGTGTATGTGTGTGTGTATGCATGTGTGCATATGTGTGTGTTGTCTGCAGGGATCCTTCCAGAGACATGGCTCCTTAGATGGAGCTTGGCCAGGGTCAGAGTTCAGTCACATAGGAGGGATTTTACTGGGCTGGTGCCATGCTGTGGTCTGTGACATGCAGAGCCTTCACTAGTGACCATCAAGGTCCACCTGCTCATTAGAGAGCCAGACTAAAGCTGCCTGCCCTTCGCACAGACACACGCCAGAATCTTGCAGGTTTGGGGGGGGGGTGTTCCTTAGCTCTGCCTCCTGGACTAGGGCAGTTCCCATTACACAGTGTAGAAACTGAGGCCCAAAGTCACAGGAAGATTCACCCAAGGTCACACCCCAGGCCTGTGCTAGACTCTCCAACTGGAGAGTCCTCAAACTGCTCCAACATGGGGCTCTCCTTGGAGGATCCAGAGCGCTGGGAGCACGTTGCAGAGAGAGGGAGGCTTCGCTGGGAGCACGTTGCAGAGAGAGAGGGGGGGCACTTCAGGGAGGCTTTGTGGGAGGAGACTATTCCTCAGAGACTATTTGGGTTTTTTTTTTTCCTGTGGTGCCACCGGCTTTGGAAACCAGGGCCTTGGGCTAGACAAGGGCTCCCAGATCTCGTTTCTTGAGCCTTTGTTCAAATGTGTGTTGTGTGTTCACAGCTGTTCAGAGCAGGGCCCAGGGGTCTGGGCCAGTACCACTCAGATTGGGAATGAACAGACACGGACACTGGGCGTGTGTCATCCTGTCCCACCTGCTCTGAGTCTTAAGGACAGAGGTAACGAGGGAGGGGGACTGAGGGGGAGCAGGAATGTCTCAAGAGGGACAGCCAGATTTAGCAAACAAAACATAACAAAAAAATGCAGGTTTAGCAAACCACATCACAGATGGAGCAGATCAAATTGCCCAGTGAAATGTGAATTTTGGGTGAATGGCAAATACGTTTTTAGCATAAGTGTACCCCAAACTTTGTCCTGTGTCTTATCTGGCAAGGCCTGTTTACTGGGTGGAAGAGAAAAGATGCCCAGACAAGGTGACCTCCTCTGCACCTCAGTGTTCCTGTGTATCATAGAAATCCCTTCACCCAACACAGACAGGAGTGAGAAGCCCCCGGGAGCCTTCAAAGGCTGCCTCAACCAGAGATGAATGCTTCTCAGGGAGGTGACTACCATCCTACCATTCTATACTTCTCAGCTTGGCAGAGCTAGGGCAGGAGGATTAATTAGAGGTCATAGGAACTGGTCAGAACACTTAATTATCACCCATCCACCCATCTGCCTGGGCACCCACCCACCCATCCATCCATTCATCCATCCATCCATCCATCTGTCCATCCATCCATCCATCTGTCCATCCACCCACCCATCTATTCATCTACCCACCCATCCACCCATCCACCCATCCATCTATCCATCTGTCCATCCATCCATCCACCCATCTGCCTGGGCACCCACTCACCCATCCATCCACCCATCCACCCACCCATCCACCCACCCATCCATCCATCTATCCATCTGTCCATCTGTCCATCCATCCATCCATCCATCCATCCATCCATCCATCCATCTGTCCATCCATCCACCCATCTATTCATCCACTTACCCATCCACCCATCCATCCATCTATCTATCCATCTGTCCATCTATCCATCTGTCCATCTGTCCATCCATCCATCCATCCATTCACCCACCCATGCATCCATCTACCCACCCACCCATCTGTCCATTCATCCACCCACCCATCCACCCACCCACCCACCCATCCATCCATCCATCCATCCATCTATCCATCTGTCCATCTGTCCATCTGTCCATCCATCCATCCATCCATCCATCCATCCATCCATCCATCCATCTGTCCATCCACCCACCCATCTATTCATCCACCTACCCATCCACCCATCCATCCATCTATCTATCCATCTGTCCATCTATCCATCTGTCCATCTGTCCATCCATCCATCCATCCATTCACCCACCCATGCATCCATCTACCCACCCACCCATCTGTCCATTCATCCACCCACCCATCCACCCACCCACCCACCCATCCATCCATCCATCCATCCATCTATCCATCTGTCCATCTGTCCATCCATCCATCCATCCATCATCCACCCACCCATCCATCCATCCATCCACCCACCCATCCATCCATCCATCCATCTATCCATCTGTCCATCTGTCCATCCATCCATCCATCCATCCATCCATCCATCCATCCATCCATCATCCACCCACCCATCCATCCATCCATCCATCCATCCACCCATCCATCCATCCATCCACCTACCCACCCACCCACCCACCCATCCACTAGTGTCCACCCCCCTCCTGGTCTGCTGGCACTTGAGTTGGTCTAGGGTGGGAGGCAGAGACAGAAGCGCTCCCTTCCTTAGGTGTTCTATTTCTACATTTATTGATGTATGTGTGTGTCTGCCTTTCTCTGTCAGTATTGCAGTGTGCGTGAAGGCCGGAGGCTAACTTGCTGGAGTCAGTTCTCTCCCTCCCACAGGCGGGTTCTACTCCTGCACTCAAGATTCTCAGCAAGCACCTTTACCTGCAGAGCAGGCTCGCAGGCCCAGCACCGTCTTTTTCTAAGTAGGAGCAATAGCAGCTCCGTTGGCTGAGGGTTCGTAAAGATGGGTGATTACAGTATAATTTGCCTCTGCCGGCGCCTGCCTGTTTTCCCCTTTCCTTTTCTTCTGACAGCCCTGCTGCCCAGGCTTCTTCACAATCCTCTCACCTCAGCCTCCACGTGCTGTGATGACAGACAAGGGCTACCTGATGACACCTCATTCCATCTTCATTTGCCCCAGGCTCACTCTGGGTAACCTCCTCTGTTGAGGCTTGGTCTGTTGCTATGTATTATAATGTTAAATACTGGCCCCCAAAATCTGGTTGTCCCTAGGGACAAGGAGATTGTCACATACACCAAGTGATTCTATGTGACCTTCCTTCTCCTCCTCCTTCTCCTCCTCCTCCTCCTCCTCCTCCTTCTTCTTCTTTTTCTTCTTCTCCTTCTCCTCCTCTTCCTCCTCCTCCCCCCTCCTCCTCTTCCTCCTTCTCCCCCCTCCTCTTTCCCCCCCTCCTCCTCCCTCCTCCTTCTTATGGTTTTTCGAGACAGGGTTTCTCTGTGTAGCCCTGGCTGTCCTGGAACTCACTCTGTAGATCCCGCTGACCTCAAACTCAGAAATTCACCTGCCTCTTTCTCCCAAGTGCTGGGATTAAAGGCGTGTGCCACCACTGCCCCATGTGACCTCATTTCTTAATTTAAAACTGTTGGTTGACTAGAGATGCCTACAGTCTATTGCTGGGTAGAAGAGCGGTAGGCAGAATTTCGGTTCCCAGGCTTGGGGTCTGAGGAGAGACCATGAGAAGAGGAAGAAGGTGGAGGGAGGAGAAGACACCCCGGGATAAGGGATGGTGGGGACTGGCCGTAAGGACCGGCCAGGAGGAGTAAGAGCAGAGCACGGCAAGTCATGTTTCTGGGCTGTTGATAGGGGAAGTAGGTATTTCCTAGTAGCTTAGAGGGTAGACATCTGTCCAGTTTTGGTGCCGATTAAGGCTTACCAAAATATAAAAGTTTTGTGTCTTTTATCTGCGAACCGAATGAGCCAAGGCAGGGTAGACATCTCCGACTAAGATTAAATAGTTCTGTAAGGATTCTACCAAAATCCTCTGCGGATAGAGTTCTGACCCCTCTTTAAGGGTCCTCAGGCAAGAGTGCCTCTCTGCCCAGCACTCCCCTTTCAGCAAGCTTTGCACCCGAGTGTGTTAGATTCTGAAGGCACGGATCAGTCGGTAAACAGCTCCATCTTTGCCACTGGGGCATCTGAGCCAGCCAAGACCTGTGCCTGCTTTCAGGTCCGAATGGACCTTGCGTCCCATGTCCCAGGGATGCAAGTCATTGAGCCAAATGCAGTCATTGAGCCACTCTCATACCCGTCTTGTCGGCGACAGCGAGGGGCCAGGGAAGGAGAAGACTCACTGGAAACTAAGCCCGCTCTCTGGGGGGGTGGGGGGATGTGGGGGGTGGGGGGGGAACTGGACTGCACAGCATGGTGGCTGCTGCCTCCTCTGCTGCGGGGCAATGCTGCCACCTAGTGGCCACGCTCATCGCTGCCTTCTGGAATCCAGAACTGACCCAGGTGCCAGCTCTAGGAAAGGTCCCAGCCCAATCCTCCCACACCGCGCCCCCCACCCCCGCTGATAGGCTGGCCAAGCTGCCCATTGTACGTAGTCATGTACAGCTTAGGGATGGGGTCTATCCTGACCCCATGGTGCTGTTTGACCATGGGCAAATGACCCTGGGTGAAGACTATTACAAATTGTCAGTTTGACTAAATCTGAAATGAACTACGATCCAGAAATGTACATCTGTAAGAAATTTTGTGTGTGCGTATGTGCGTGTGTGGGGGATTGGTTTGAAGTAGGTGGATCCTCTTTTAGTCCCGACCTTTGAGGTAGGAAGACACAGGCCTTTAATCTGGATCTTGGGGCGGGAAGACACCCCTTGAATCTGGCCACACCTTCAGCTGGAAGTCTATAAAGACATGGAAAAGGGAAACTTTTGCTCTTTGCCCTCTTGCTCTCACCTTGACAGCAAGTCCATTCCTTCTCTGGCCTTAGAGCCTGCTTCTTCAAGGTTTCAGCATCTTAGACCAGCTGAGACATCCGGCCTTGGGGGCTAAGCAACTTCTGGATTCTCGGACGTGCTGTTCACAGCCAGCCATTGTTGGCTTAGCTGGGTTCTGTGAGAAACCAGAGAGATTTACATTACAATTCACAACAGTAGCAAAGTTACAGTTATGAAAAAGCAATGAAAATAATTTTATGGTCGGGGGGGGGGGGGTCACCACAACATAAAGGACTGTATTAAAGGGTCGTGACATTAGGGAGGTTGAGAACACTGATCTAGAGAGTCCGAATGCAGGCACCAAACTATTACTAACTAGCATAACAACGATGTTCTGTAACTGTCCATCTATCTGTCTGTCTGTCTTTCAGACAAGCTCTTTCTACGTAGCTCTGGCTGTTCTGGAACTTACTGTGTAGACCAGGATGGCCTTGAACTCACAGAGGTCACTTGCTTCTGCCTCTTAAGTGCTGGGATTGAAGGCGTGCACCATTACACCTGCCAGGACTCCTGTTTCTACAGACAGGTCTCTCTGCCAACACTTGCTTCTGTCTGTTTTTCCCTCTCCCTCCCCCTCCCCTCCCCCTCCCCTCCCTCTCCCTCTCCCTCCCCCCATCCCCCCTCCCTCCCCCCCCCCTCTCTGCCATTTATCCCTCTCGGTATCGAGGATGGAACCCAGAACCCTGGGCAGGCTAAGCAAGAGATCTGCCATTGGCCAATAACTAGCTCCCTTTAATTACATGCATTTATTTATTTAGTGTGCTGCTCATGTGCATGCATGTGTGCACACATATATGTGCACACATGTGTGTGCACGTGCATGCACAATCATCCATGCATATGTGTGTACACCACACACACATTCCCGGAGATCAACAACTTTCAGACGTTGGATCTTGTCTTCTGTCATGTAGGTCCTGGGTATCAAATTCAGGTCTTCTGCTTGGTAGGAAGCCCCTCTACTTACTGAATTATCTTGCCAGTTCAAATCTTTAATTAATTCTGTTTGAGTCAAGGTCGTACTATGTATCCCAGAGTAGCCTCTATCTTGTGATTCTCCTGCCTCAGCCTCTTGAGGGCTGGGATCACAGGCTATTACCATTTTATTCATCGTGGTTTACTTTTTTCTTGAATGTGGCTTCTTAGCACTGCCACGGGCTTGGTGGCAAGTTCCTTGACCCACTGAGCCATCTTGCCAGCACGGACAAAATGCATTTTAAACTGTCAACTTGACAAAATTCAGAATTGCCTGAGAAGGGAGTCTCCATTATAAATGATCTGGACTGGGCTGGCCTCTGGGCATGTGCTGATTAGATTTCCCATTACTGTAACAAAATACCAGAGACAATCAACTTACAAACATGAACGTTTTTATACTGGTTTGAGGTTTTTGGGGGGCCCCACCCCTGACTGACTGGACCTGTGGTGAGGCTGTCAACCCACGTGTGGGCTTATGGTAGAACAAAGCCATCTACCTCACAGCCAGGAAGCTAAAGAGAAGAAGAAAGGGGATTCTATAGTCCTCCTCTGGAACCTGTCTTCATCACACACACACACACAAAAAAAAATAAGAAACAGACAATAGAAATACCAGGAAAGGGCTGGAGAGATGGCTCAGCGGTTAAGAGCACTGACTGTTCTTCCGAAGGTCCCTGAGTTCAAATCCCAGCAACCACATGATGGGTCCACAACCATTTCTACAGCTACAGTGTACTCATATACATACAATAAATAAATAATTCTTAAAAAAAAAAGAAATACCAGGAAATAGAAATAGCTTAGTTTGCTTAGTCAAGGGAAAAACTTCAGGTTGGATCAGGTAAACAAATCCTTCTCTCACACCAGGCCATCCAAAACCACTGTAATTCAAAGTGCCTAGACTTAAACCCCGGGCCAAGGTGTGTCAGGCAAAACATGAGCAAAACTTTAACCATCTCCTTCCTTCTTCCCTTCCTTCTTCGGTCTTTTGTTCCCAGATGTGAGAGGATCAGCATTTCTCCACCGCAAGCTCCTCCCTGCTGCGCAGCCCTCGCTGCAGATCCAACCAATCATAGCTGAGGACTGTGAGCCAACTTCAGCCTCTTCCCTTTATAAGTGGATTGTCTTCAGTATTTCTTTATAGTCATGGAAATCTAGACCACACAGAGCTCAGGCATAAGACACAGAGAGGAAATCTGTAATGTACAGACATGCGATCAATGTAAACATAGCATGAACATCTATATATTAAATCATCTATATATTAAATCATATAGTAGGTCAGGTCCAAAGGGGTATCCTTGTGGGATATGGGAGACATGGCCTTAACTGGCCTTTTTTGTTCTTTAATAGGTAAGGGATGTAGAAAATATCCATCACATGGTCAGTAATTTTCACCCGCTGGGTCAGGTGATTCCACCCCACTCCTGGTATTATTTTTCATTATTGCTGAAGACACCCTAAACCCTTGCAAGGTAAACAGCTACACCACACTGACTTGATGTACAGAGAAGGTGAATGGGCACATGCAGGTAGTTTGTTTGCTTTATGACCCAAACTGAGAAGGATGGAGAGAAGTTGGTCCCATCAGTTCCCTTCAAGGGGACACCATTGACCTAAGTAAGGGACTTCCCACTGGAAAAAGATCCACCATCTCTGTGACAAACATTTGGGAAAATCTGTGAGAGAGTGTAGGCATACATTTTTTGCAATCTACTTTTAATAAAGATTCAACCCTCTCTAGCCCCACCATCCAGCAGAGGTAGTGGAAGAGAAAAGTTATTAGGACAGGGGGGAAGTGGACCTGTTCAGCAGTAGTTCTTTGGGGGGGTGAGCTTGTTCTTCTTTGGCAGCAGTTCAGTCCCATTGTAAACACCAAATATGACTCCGCAGCTTCAGACAGGCACACAGCACACACAAACTGGCACCCAGCACACACAAACTGGCACCCAGCACACACAAACTGGCACCCAGCACACACAAACTGGCACACAGCACACACAAACTGGCACACAGCACACACAAACTGGCAGCTTCAGTCCAGTCTTTTCTCTTTTCAGCAGTTAGACACCAGGCACAAATACCTACCAGCCCGAGGCGAGGTCACGAGCACCACAAGCTGCCACAGGAACCTCACAAGCAGTTCTTGGGCAAATTTCCCTCAATGGCTGTGTTATCACAAGTTGAGCTCAACAACTCTCTGTATGGAAACCAATACATGCATGTCTTTAGTGAAGAATAGCGAGGCAGGGCAAACCAAACCCAAGGCTCAGTGCTCGACTCCCCACTGACTGTGGGGTCATAGTTATACTCCTCCATTATGGATACGTTCACACGTTTGCTATATCCAAGCATCCTCTCACCTGTGTCTGCTTCAGGAAAACAATCTTTCATGTGTGTCTGCTTTATCAGGACACCCTTTCACCTGTGTGCCCCAGCAAAACATCATTTGACATAACTAACTTTCCAAAGAAGCCAGGAGTTTCTGCTTCAAGGGAGTTTCTAGCCTGGGTTAACTGAGGAGGGAAGACCTGCCCACCCGGAATGTGGGCAGCACCATCCCCTAGGCCAGGGTCCTGGCTGAATAACAAGGAGAAGTGAGCTGAGTGCTAACATTCATCTCTCTCTGCTTCCTGACAGGATGCAGTATGAGCGGCTGCCTCCCTGCTCCAGCCTCGGTGCCTCCACACACACACACCCGCCCCCACCCACCATGATGGGACTGTGTGCCCTTAAACTGTGAGCTGAAAATAAAACCCCTCCCACCTTGAGTTATTTTGTCATAACAAAAAAAGTAACTGAGAAACTTGGCACTGAGAGAGAGAGAGAGAGAGAGAGAGAGAGAGAGAGAGAGAGAGAGAGAAAGAGAGAGAGAGAGAGAAAGGCAGTGGAGGACCAACAGACTCATGACATTTCAGCATTTTTATCAAGAACTGATCTAGAAATTCTGGCAAGCTCTATTCTGGCGAGGAATCTGGCTGTACTCTGCCTGCATCCTGAGGACTCTGGTGAGGTGGAATTTAAGAGGAAATTTCATGACAGGGTAGCATTCAGGCTGTGGAATGGTTACTACTCACTGCTCTTAGACTTATAGTGTGTGTGTTCATGTGTGTTTGTGCAGTGTGCATGTATGTGTGTGTGCATGCATGTGTATATGTGTATGTGTGTGTGTGTGAGAGAGAAAGAAGAAAGAGAGAGAGAGAGAGAGGGAGGGGAGGATATAAAAAATGTGCAGTTTGAGAAGGAAAGGGTATGAACAGTTATAAAGCTATGGATGAGGAGTGTGCAGAGAAAGCAGCTGAATTATTTAAGAGACAAACGAGTTACAGAGAAACCTCACACTCTGGTGGGACAATAGGAAAGAAGGCAGAGGACCAGGCCTCCCCCATGGAAGGCCCCCAGTTGTGAAAATGAACATCTGTTTGAATGGAGAACAATTGAACTGAGGTTCCACAGAAGGAGGCCTCTATTCCCAAAGCAAATGCCTGGGAAAGTTATGTCACCAGTCAAACTACCAAGACTTACAAAGGCCACCATAGCTGTGGCCCAAGGCTTCAAGCTACGTCTCAAGCTGGCAGTAAGATGTGACAGCATTATCAAGGTTTTGCAGGCATGAAAAGGGGGAGAGAGAGGCTCTGGGGTGTCATGGAGGCTTGCACGCTCCCAGAAAGCCCTGCGCACAGAGAGGCCTCTTCATGAAGCTGACAAGGTGAAGTCTGTGCTGTAGCACAGAGTCCAGGATGCTGGAGAGGCCAGGACTGTGGGACGTCTACTGAGGTAAGCCGCAGAGATGGCGGGGTGCTGGCCCAAGGAGGAGGCTGTGTGTGCTGCAGGCAACTGAGCAGGCAGAGCAAGCGCTGCAAAAGCCGTTGGAGCCCGGATGATTCCATTGTGAGCCCTAGATGCTGACAAAGAGTTGCAGGATGTGGTGTTTGTCCTGCTGGGCTTCAGTCCTGCTTTGCTCCCATTTTTCTTTGATGTGCCCCCTGCCCCGCCCCGATTCTGTTTGGGAATGTTCATTTTGTGCCGTTGTATATTGGAAATATGTAAATCATTTTGATTTTATAGGCTCTCACAATGAGGACAATGCCCTGTCACAGCAACCCTGAGTCTCAGAAGAGACTTTGACCGGTGTTGGAATTGTGAAAGATTATGGGGAAATTTGAAGTTGGACTGAGTGTGCTTTGCGTGATCGGATGGCTGTAAGCCATGGGAACAAGGGGTAGGGGGTTATGGCTTAAAATGATCATGTGTAGTTGTCAAAATGGCAAATTGGTGGACCTGTGTTGTTAATATGGTGGTAAACCTGACCAGATCTAGAATCACCTGAGAGATAGCTCTGGGTATGTCTCCGAGGGATTTTCTAGATTGGGTTCATTAGGGAGGGAAGAATAGTCTTAAGTATGGCTGTCACTGTCCGTGTGCTGGGGACCTGGGCCAAATGAAAAGGAGAAATAGAGCTAGGCCCCTCCGTCTCACTCTGCTTCCTGTGACTACAGCGCGACCAACCGCCTCACATGTCTGCCTCCATGACTTACTATTATGGGATGTCATCTAAACTGAGTCAAAATGAGCTTTCCTTCTTTAAGTTGCTTTTGTAAGATTTTAGTCATAGCAATGAGAAAAGTAACTTGTACAGCTTTCCCTAAAATGCCATTCTGGGGCCCGAGCTTTGGACTTGCGCTTGCTTGGCTGGTGGGCATCTCTACTCCACAATGGCCTTCAGGAAGCAGAAGTCTCCATACATACATAGTGGGGCTGTAAGTCACTACTTCTCCCACTGGGCACAACCATTAGATACTGGGTCATGAGGTTCCAGAGGAATATATACAAGGCTTACCTCTGGCTTCTGCTTGAATGTACACACACACACACACACACACAGAGAGAGAGAGAAAGAGAGAGAGAGAGAGAGAGAGAGAGAGAGAGAGAGAGGAAATACCTCTGGCCTCGGCCTGTATGTACACACACACACACACACACACACACACACGAAATACACACAAGGCTGACCTCTGGCCTCTGCCCATATGTACACACACTCACACACACACACACACACACACACACAGAGTCTGGGAAGAAGCTAGGCTTTACCTTGTACAGCTGTAATCCCAACACTCTGTTGGCTGAGGCAGGAGGATTGCTTCAAATTCAAGTGAACTGCAATGTGAGGCCCTGTCTCAAAAACAAACAAAAGAAAACGCCAGCCTTGGAGTCTGGTGACATAACCCCTCTGGATGTGTCTATGAAGGGAAGCTTTAGAAGCAGAGACAATCGGATCTGGAAGGCTTTCATTGGATGAGTAGATTTACCCCTTGGTGGAGTCACGGTACAATAGCATTATGGGGGATGGCAGAGGTAGATGTGGGGGTGGGGTGCAGCTTGAGGAAGTTCTGTACACTGCCCTCTGCTTATAGTTGATCTTGAGAAGAAGCAACTAGTTCACCTCATGCTCCCAGGATGCTCTGTTCCTGTAGACAGGACCCTCTGAAACCAGGAGCCAAAATAACTCCTTCTGCCCTTTAAGATGTTTCTGTAGGGGGTTAGGGAGACGGCTCAGCGGTTAAAAGCACCAGTTGTGCTTCCAGAGGTTCTGAGTTCAATTCCCAGCAACCACACGGGGCTCGCAACCATCTGTAATGGGATCTGATGCCCTCTTCTGGCCTGCAGGTGTACACGCAGGTAGAGCACTCAGATACATAAAATAATAAATAAATAAAATAAATCTTAAAAAAAAAAGGTGTTTCTGTCAGGAATTACTGGGGGCAGTGAGGGCAGGAGGAAAGTGGGTAAAGTGCTCACCGTGCAAGCCCGAGGACCTGAGTTCAAATCCTAACATCTAAGTAAGAGCCCCACGTGGGGCATGGGTCTGCAGGCTTCATAGGGATGGAGACACATGGATCCTGAGGGCTCAATGGCCGGCCAGTCTACTGAAACAGCCAGCTTCCTCTTCAGAGTGAAAACTGGTTTGTTGGTTACTTTTCTGTTGCTGTGATAGAACACCTTGACCTGAAGCGACTTACGGAGGAAACAGCTTATTTTGCTTTCAGAATCAGGAGAGCCCACAACGGCAGGGAGGGCACAGCAGCAGGCAGCCTGATCAGGAAGCTGAGAGAACACTTCTCCAGCCACAGACTGAAATCAGGGCAGACAGACTGGATGTGGGGTGAGGCTGTAAGTCCTCAAATCCCACCACCAGCGACCCACTTTCTCCTGCAACATTTTACCTTCTAAAGGATGCATTGTCAGTGGCAGCACACACCTTCAATCCCAGCACTTGGGAGGCAGAGGCAGGCGGATTTCTGAGTTCGAGGCCACCTGATCTACAGAGTGAGTTCCAGGACAGCCAGGGCTACACAGAGAAACCCTGTCTTGAAAAACAAAAACAAAAACAAGAGCAAAAACAAAAACACAAAACAAAACAAGGTCTATAACCTCCCAAATAAATGACCCTCTGGGGTGCATTTCTCATTCAAACCACTACACTCTGTCTCCCCAAAATAAAGCAGGGAGCAACGGAGGAAGGAATATCTTGTTGACCCCTGACCTCCATATAGGCAGGCCTAGGTGGGCACCCCTGCACACTCACGCACATCCATCATATACATACAACACAGAGAGGGAGGATATGTATGTTTCCAGCTGGTGCCTGTCATAGTGACAAGAAAAGTAGCCACTTACGGGCAGAGGGGAGGAGCAGCCGATCTCCAGAGAGCTCTTTGGTGGCATCTGCCTCAGCTTTTCTACACCTATGACCCAGAGTCACAGGCCACTGTCCTGTTGGGCACCACGGCTTTTAATCATCTTTTTTTTTTTTTTTTTTTTTTTTTGGTGTTTTGGATTTGTTTTTTTCGAGACAGGGTTTCTCTGTATAGCCCTGGCTGTCCTGGAACTCACTCTGTAGACCAGGCTGCCCTCGAACTCAGAAATCCGCCTGCCTCTGCCTCCCAGAGTGCTGGGATTACAGGCGTGCGCCACCACCGCCCGGCTCTTAATCATCTTATAAAGTCACATCATTATAATGTGACTACCCCAAAAAGATCCTCCACCAGGTCAGGCCTGTTGACAGTGCCCATAGAAGGGTTCAGGGCACACACCTCTCCTAGCTGTGTAGTTCTGCCTCAGCTCAGGAAGTGTGTAGCAGGTGGATTGTTGATGAGGAGGGAACTCCAGATACACATCTAGTCCTGCCATTCACGTTGGAGTTGAACCCTTCAGTGATATGAGTATTTAGGGGTCACCCATGTACCTATAAGTAACCCCAATACACTCATTGGTTCACCAGGCTAGCCTGGGGTGGCATGGCATCTTTGGTTTGTCCTATCCGAAGTGAGCAGACTCTAGGGAGCTGACCAATGTGAGCCGCAGGCGTGGATAAGGAGGCCCCGTCCCTGATACTGCAGTTCATTGCTGTAATTAAGACACGTTTTAAATTCCCAGCAGCGTTCCCAATACCGTTCAGCAGTCCCAGCAACGCAAACAGCCGTGAGAGGGAGAGTGCCAGACGCACTCCAACACAGTCAGCTGATGGAGCACGCAGAAGCCATGAAGACGGACGAAGGGCCACGCCTGCAGGCCATGGCCAGCTCTCACGCTGCGTGGCGTACGGTAGCCAGACCCCAGGACACCTACTTGATTAAAAGACAGAGCTCAGGGCCGAGGGAAGGGGGCCGTGCAGCCCAGTGGCAGAAGACAGACATGTCTCATGTTTATAAGCAGGCAGTGAATGCACATCTGAAGAGGGCTAGCCTAACACATATGAAGACCTGTCTTCTTCTTAGAAGGGGGAACAGAATACTCATGGGAGGAGATACAGAGAAGTGTGGAGCAGAGACTGAAGGAAAGGCCACCCAGAGACTGCCCCACCTGGGGATCCATCCCATAAACAGTCACCAAACCCAGACACTAATGTGGATGCTAAGAAGTGCTTGCCGACAGGAGCCTGATATAGCTGCCTCCTGAGAGGATCTGCTAATACCTGACAAATACAGAGGTGGAGGCTCTCAGCCAACCATTGGACTAAGCACAAGGTCCCCAATGGAGGAGTTAGAGAAAGGACCGAAGGAGCTGAAGGGGTTTGCAGCTCCATAGGAAGAACAATATGAACCAACCAGAGCCCCCTGAGCCCCCAGGGTCTAAACCACCAACCAAAGAGTACACATGGAGGGACCCATGGCTGCAGCTGCATATGCAGCAGGGGATGACCTTGTTGGACATCAAAGGGAGGACAGGCCCTTGGACCTGAGAAGGTTTGATGCCCCAGTGTAGGGGATGCCAGGACAGGGAAGGGGGAGTGGGTGGGTTGGTGAGCAGGGGGAGGGAGGGATGGGATAGAGTATTTTCAGAGGGATAACACCAGGAAAGGGGATAACATTTGAAATGTAAATAAAGAAAATAGCAATAAATAATAATAATAATAACAATAATAATAATAATAATACCTAGCTTCAATCTCCAGTAGAGACTGGGCATAAGAGTACATGCCTGGAAGTCCTGCATTGGGGAGGTGGAGACAGGAGGATCAGGAGTTCAAGGTTATCTTCCACTACTTAGTGAGTTTGAGGCTAGCCTGGGCTATAGGGGGCCTGGTGCCACAAATAATATCGATAGTTAAAAGCAGATAACGCGGAGGACAATAGTCACAGAACAGTGACCCGTCCAGGGTGACAGGGGCTTTCAGGCTGCAGGGCACGCCTGGTTTTCAGCGGGCGTGGTCCGCTTCACAGGGTGGAAATCCATCACGCCAGCCCTGAATGGACTGTGACTTTTCTATACATGTGTTTTACTCCATTTTCTATACATGTGAACTATTTTAATTAACAAAACTAGCAGAGAACAAAGGAGAAGAACAAGCGGGAAGATGCTCCTGGATCCCAGGAAGGCGGCGCAGCAGCGTGTCATTTTAATTATCTCTGGGCTAATTGACAAATACACTTTGGCTCCGATCATGACAACAGCCGCACTGGGGAGATGGTGCCGTCAGTTAAAGGCTTGCCTGGCAGGCACAAAGACCTGAGTCTGTGAGCCCCAGAATCCATGGGAAAAGCTGGTCTTGGGAATCCGTGCTTGTGATCCCAGAGCTGGGGAGCTGGAGATGGGTGGATCCCTGGGGCTCAGTGCCCAGCCAGCCTCCCCAACTCTGTAAGCTCCAGGCCCATGGAAGATTCTGTCTCAAAAAGCCCAAGATGGATGGCACCTGGGCGATAACACCTGAGGTTGTCCTCTGTCCCCACCTATGCACAACAGTGCAAGCCCACCTGCACACACGGAAAGAGACACTCATGCACACACACAGACACACAGACACACACACACCAGTAACAGGGTTGGGGGTTTTGTTGCTGTTTTTTAGTTTGTTACTATTTTTTATTTACCCTTTTAATATTGTGGGCATTGATACAATATATTTCGGTAATTTTCCTCCACCTTTGCCTCCCTCCAATTCTTTAGAACTTTCTACCCCATCTCCCTCCCAACTTCATGTCTTCCTGTTTTTTTTTTTTCCTTTCGATAAAGCTGAGTCTAGTTAGAGCTCCCTGTGTGCACACAGGTACCGTCTGCTATCACTTGCCCATGCCTGGGTGGACAGGAACAGTTTTGCTGCTGCTAAAACAACAGAGTTGTTTATTTTAATTCATTTTTGGTGCTGACTTTAAAAAGAGGAGGGTTATTTGTTTTTTATTTGATATGTTTGAGATTTCACCAGCATGTGTGTATGTGCACCACGTGTGTGCCTGGTGCACTAGGAGGCCAGCAGAGGGATGGTCATGGCCGCCGTGTGGCTACTGGGATATGAGCTTGATTCCCTGCAAGAGCAGCAACTGCCCTTAACCGCTGAGGCAGCTCTCCAGCCTCTGTTTGTTTTGAGACAGGGTCTCAACATGCAGCCCAGGCTGGCCTTGAACTCTTCATCCTCCTGCATCTGACTCTTCGGGGCTGGGATTAAGGGCATGCCCACCATGGGCGACACAGTCCCTATGCAGGTGTGTGTAGGCTGCAGACGAGTGAGCGGGCTAGCACTCAGCATGCCTTTAGAGTTTCTGCCTCAGTTTCTGATTGAGTTCTTGCCCTAACTTCTCTCAGTGACTGATGTACTAGTGTTTCTATTGCTGTGATGAAAGACCATGACTAAAGCAACTGGGGGAGGATATAATTTATTTGGCTTACCTATCTCGAATCACAATCCACTGAGGGAAGCCAAGGCTGCAGCTCAAACCAGATGAGCACCTGGAGGCGGGAGCTGGTGCAGAGGCCACAGAGGGGCGCTGCTGACTGGCTTTCTGTCTAGCTCACCCTTTCTTCCTTCCTTTCCTTCCCTTCCCTTCCCTTCCCTTCCCTTCCCTTCCCTTCCCTTCCCTTCCCTTCCCTTCCCTCCCCTCCCCTCTCCTTCCCTTTCCTTTCCTCCCCTCTCCTCCCCTCCCCTTCCCTTTCCCTTCCCTTCCCTCTCCCTTCCCTCCCCTCCCTTCCTTCCCCTCCCCTTCCCTCCCCCTCCCTTCCCTTCCCTCCCCCTTCCCTCTCCTTCCTTCCCCTCTCTTCCCTTCCCTTCCTTCCCCTCCCCCTCCCTTCCCTTCCCTCCCCCTTCCCTCCCCTCCCTTCCTTCCCCTCCCCTCCCCTTCCCTCCCCCTCCCTTCCCTTCCCTCCCCTCTCTTCCCTTCCCTTCCTTCCCCTCCCCTTCCCTTCCCTCCCCTCCCCTCTCTTCCCTTCCCTTCCCTCCCCTCCCCTTCCCTTCCCTTCCCTCCCCTTCCCTTCCCTTCTTCCCTTCCCTCCCCTCCCCTTCCCTTCTTTCCTTCCCTTCTTCCCTTCCCTTCCCTTTCCTTCTCTCCCTTCCCTTCCCTCCCCTCCCCTCCCCCTCCCTTCCCTTCTTCCCTCCCTTCCCCTTCCCCTCCCTTTCCTTCCCTTCTTCCCTCCCCTCCCCTCCCCTTCCTTCCCTTCCCTTCTCTCCCCTCCCCTCCCCCTCCTTTTCCTTCCCTTCTTCCCTCCCCTCCCCTTCCCTTCTTTCCTTCCCTCCTTCCCCTCCCTTCCCCTCCCTTCCCCTCCCTTCCCCTCCCTTCCCCTCCCTTCCCTTCCCTCCCCTCCCTTCCCTTCCCTCCCCTCCCTTCCCTTCCCTCCCCTCCCCCTTCCCTTCCCTTCTTCCCTCCCTTCCCCCTTCCTTCCCTTCCCTCCCCTCCCCCTCCCTTCCCTTCTTTCCTCCCCTCCCCTCCCCTCCTCTTCCATCCCCTCCCCTTCCCTTCCCTTTTCTTTCTTTCTTTCTTTCTTTCTTTCTTTCTTTCAGCTGAACGTTTTTATTGATTATTTGGAAATTTCACACAAGGTACCTCGATCCCATTTGCCTTTCAGCCTTCCCAGGCCCACCCCCATCTTTATCACCTCCTCCCAAAACAAAAGAAGAGAAGAAAGAAGGAAATTATCAAGTCCAACTTGTATTGCCCATAGACTCACTGGAGCATGGCAAACCCTACCAGCCATCCCCTTAAAGATAACTGATCCCTTCTCCTCTCTGACCCAACCAGAAGCCATCAGCTCTGGAGAGGCAGGCTTCAGCATCCCTGTCACGATTTTTAAGACTTCTCTTCAATGGCTTCTAGTCTAGACTGTTTCTGTTTTGGGAATGTGGGGCAGGGGGCAGGGGACAGAGGATGTCGCAGAAGCCTTCCATGTCTCTCATTCTCCTCTGTGAGACTGCAGTCATCTACACCACTGCGAAAGACACTTCCTTGCCCTTTATAGTCAGGGTCAGCACACATCTTGGATGTCCACATGGTTTCTGGCTACAGCGTGGACCATTGCATGGCCGGCTGTAGTTTCACCCTTCTGTCTTGTGACTCCACCTTTTTAAAAAATGATTATTTAGTTTATGTATGTGAACACACTAACACCATCTTCCCACACACCAGGAGAGGGCATCGGATCCCATTACAGATGGTTGTGAGCCACCATGTGGTTGCAGGGAATTGAACTCAGGACCTCTGAAAGAGCAGTCGGTGCTCTTAACCTCTGAGCCATCTCTCCAGCCCAGTGTCTCCACCATTTAAAAGCATCTTCCCATGTAGAACTGTGAACGGCAGCCTGGTCCTGGTCGAGTTAAGGGTAGAAACCCTAGTGACCCGAAAGGGACGGAAGGCGTTTTACCCGCTTCTGGGGAACCAGGCTCCTGGCACGAGGCCGCAGACCTTCAAAGATTTGTGGCCATTAATCACGTAAGGGCAACGCCCTAAGACCTTCCACGGGTAGAGGACATGACCTCAAGACAAATCTCCATTTTAATGAGATATGTAAAGGCCTGGAGGACTTAGCCAATAAATTCTCCTTCCCAGACACTCCTCCCCGCAAAAGGTATTTATCTAGGCCCACCCTGAGAAGTGGGGTACGGTTTTACTCATCCACTTTCTGCCATGGCAATAAATGCCTTAAAACCATGGACTGCCTCTTATCAGGATCCATCCTGGCGAGCAATAGAGAAGTCTTCCCTTAAAGAGCCGCTGTCTACCCTCCCTTAGAAGGCCTCTCTATGCTCAGCCACGCCCAAGCCTGCCGCCAAAGATTCTCCCCGCAGGATTCAGCCGGAGCTCTCCCCGCTTTTCTCCACGGCCCCAGGACAGATCCAGCCCGCGGGTCCCTACCCCATTCTCAGCACTTCTGTCCGAGGCATCCAGCGATGCCTGAGAGTCTGAGAACCAGACGGCTCCCGGCTTCCTGACAAGCCTGGGAACCCCGAGCCAGCTCTGGCTGCCCCACGCCTCAGCTTGAGCTCCCCCACCCCTGGAACTGTGTCCGCGGTTTCCCCATAACTCCTGAGTCACGCCTCCCCGAGGGGCCAAGCCCTGTGGCGGAGCAGATGCGGGACCACTAACCCTACCGTCTCATGGATCTGACCTCTAGTTTTGTCGTGGACACTGTGGGCTCTGCGGCATCCTCCACCACCACCGTGTCGCCCTTCGGAGTCTCGACGGATCTCTGGGGCTCTTTGGAGCTGCTCCGAGGCAGGCGACCGGTGCCTGCTTCAGTCACAGCTATGCTTCAGGGTTTCATCCTCGGCGGTGATGCTGTTTCTGCAGCATCATAAAATGTATGATCCTTTGGGGGTCATTCTTATTCAAACCAGCACATGCCACTCCCCGGCGCCCACAGCCTTGCAGCCGTATCATAATGCAAAAATGCATTCAGTCCAACTTCAAAATTCTCCATAGTCTATTATGGCGCCAACACTGTTTAAAAGTCCAGCGTCCAAAGCGTCTTCTGGGACTCAAGGCGAGTCTTAACTGTAAACTCCGTAAGATCAAAATCAAAGAGCAGATCACATTCTTCCAACACACACTGACACAGGCTAGTCATTACTGTCCCAGAAGGGAGGAAAGGGGCCATTGTGAGGAAATTCTGGACCAAGGCAGCACCAAAAACCAGCAGGGCAAACTCCAGACTCAGCATCTCCATATCTGATGCCGAAGTGCTCTTCAGAACTCCAACTCCTTTCAGCTTTGTTGACCACAACACCTCTCTCTCTCTCTCTCTCTCTCTCTCTCTCTCTCTCTCTCTCTCTCTCTCTCTCTCTCTCAGGCTGGTTCCACACCGGTCTTCAGCTTTTCTAGGCAGATATCTAATGGCTCTGGCATCTCCAACATCTTCAGGTCTCCAAGGCAACCCAGGCCGCATCTTCACAGCTTCAGGTAATGTCCTCTCCGGGTCTCCATGCAGGGACACCCTTGACACACACCTGGTCTCAGAGGCTCTCCTGGGCGGCAGAGGGAAGTTGCAAGTCTCCTTTTTGCATCCTTGACGCTAAAGGCAGAGCTATGTAGCCAAAGCTGTTGCTCCTTGGGGCTGGAACTTGTCCCTTTCCCCTCCCCCATTCAACAGTCATTTCACCAACCAAGACACAGCTCCGCGCTGGCCGGGTGAGCATGCTCTAAGGGTGTTCTTTCCAGTACCATGTCTCAGGCGCTGAGAGGCTGGCCTCAGTTTCTCCTTCCTGTCACAAATAGTTAGACTTATGAACTTCCATGCTTTCCTGTAAAACCTCATGCCTCATGGGGTGATGCGGGGTCTGGTGAGCCACTGGGGTGTCAGGCATCTTTCAACCACTGCTGGAACCAAGGCAGGAAAAGCGACAAGGGACATACACTTTATAAAATGGTCGGATGTGGGTCTGGGGTGACACTGTTGATAAGGGCTAAGACATGTGAGGAGTTACTCAGCGGTGGCAAAGACAGGCTGGTGGGTGGGCAGGCAGCAGGCAGTGCCCTGAGCTCTAGCTATAGGGTGTCCATACCAGCGACTCGTCAGGGGACACTGGTGTCTCTACATCTATCTGTCCACACAAGCGTGTTTACGCACCAAGGTAGGAATGGCCGCTCCGTGGCTCGGGATGGCACCATCTTGGCCATCTCTCCCGGTTTGACTCTCACCTCTCAGGTGACCTGGGACTTTTAGGGTGGTGGTTTAGTTGGCCCAACAGAGAGAGCTGCGATTCAACCTCACCGGGATGCTGGGCTGTCAAAAGCGGTTCATTTCCTCCCCTAGCTCTGTTTAGGAGAGAGCAGGAGGAAGGGGCAGTGCTCCTGGGCCCTGGTGGGGGGGGGGGGGAGGAAGAGGGCAGGCGCAGTTGGTTAAGTGCTGCGCCCCCTCACTGCACCCCTCCCTCGCCCTGCTCACTGCACCCCTGCAGCTGGAGTTTCTCTCCCGAGGCAAGCTCATTCATCCTCAGCTGAAGGAGGTCGGCCTCTGTGGCCGTGACCTTGGTGTTTTTATGACTTTATAAACTGCGGACACAGGCTGCTGGGGGCTCCAGGCTGTTAACAGACCATCACGCGGGTCTTGCTCTGGCTCTTTTTATGAGGTGCTGGGCAAGACAGTTTCTCCTTAGATGCCCTCTACCTGGGCCTCTGGCTCCTCTCTGGAAACTTCTAGAAACTACTGGTGCCTTCCCGACGGAGATGGGTTCCCAGCCTCAACTCAGAGATAAAATGAGACAAGAGGTGGGAGGTGGGAGGGGTTCGGGGGGAGATGAGAAACACTCCCACCTCCAGTTTCCTGCTTCTTGCCTTGCGCATGCGCATGTGCATCACGCGGGTGCCTGGAACTTTCCCTGACCGATGAGCCTGGTCACTGGGGAAGGGATGAGTGCAGAGGGTGGGTCACTCCCGAGACCCCAGGTGGGTTCATATCTCTGTGGCCCCTGAGGAACAGCTATTCCCTTTTCTGTAGCCCAGAAGCGGACAGAGTCCTGAACAGAGGAGAACTGGGGAGGACCGGCATGGCAGGAGGTGTTGTGTTAGCCCCGCTGTCGGGGCTGGGACTCATCGTGAGGTCCTGGCATCAGCCCCTCAGTGTGGGGCAGGTTTCAGGGAGAAGCTGGAGTGTGTCTCATCGTCAACCACAAAGTGGCGGAATGCCCTGGCCTGTGACGGGGGTCTGCCGTGGCCCAGGCCGGCCTGATCCCAAAGCTTGGTCCTCCTCTTGCTGCCTGTGCAGGTGTGAGGAACAGCACAGTAGGTGAGCAGGTATGGGAACCAGCACAGTAGGTGAGCCAGTCGGGGCTCAGGCACTCTCTGTGAAAGATGGATTCAAGAATGGGCAGGCACGTTCAATGTCCGGGGCTTGTCAGGGAGACAGGGACGCAAGGGTGGGGCCATCTTTCTGGTGAGGACAGACTTAGAGAAGGAAGGCCCAGAGCCTGAGCTGATGGTGGGCCTAGCCTCACTGGACCCAGCTAGAGCCCGAGTATCTAAGCTCTTCCGTACTGACCGCTCTGCACGGCCTGGTCCCCGAGCTTCTCCCTGGGCCCTTCCCCCAGTCTGTGCTGGAGAAAGTGGCCTTAATACACCTGGGCTCCGCCTCCCTCCTGTTAAACTTGTTCCAGGTTCAGCTAGGGACCTGCAAATGGAATCTGACGCCAGCCGCCACCAGAGGGCAGCAGAGTCAAGGCTCTGTGTGGCTGGGCTGTGCCGCTTCTCTTCTGGGGTCTAGGATCACTAGGGTGGCCCAGGGGATTGCAGTACTGACCTGGCTGTGATGTTGGCCAGTCCCTGTTCCTGGGCCTTCCGAGACTCAGTGTCCCCGTTTGTATCAGGGAGTTCATTGGCGTCTGAAGTGGGCAGGGAACCCACAGAAGGGAGGGAAGGCTGGCGGGCGTCTCTGCACTCGCAGACCTGGACTCCAGCTCCTTAGATTTATTTACGTGGGAGCCCAGGCTCTGGGCTGAAGAGGGCTTGGCATCTCTCTGGGGCCTGCCTGCTGGACAAGGGAGGTCTGAGCTCCTGACTGAGGCCTCCTTCTGCTGACATCTTCTTCCCTGTGAGCCAGTAATGAAAACGCAGCGCCTTCTGGGAATGGGGAGTAGTCAGCTGTCCAGGCCTGCAGCCCTGCCTGAAATTGCAAGAAAATTGTGTGTGTGTGTGTGTGTGAGTATATATGTGTACATATATGTATGCATATGCATATATATGTACACACATATACACATGTAGTATATATACATATATACATCTACAGCTATGTATGTATGTGTGTATGTATCTGTCTGTCTGTCTGTCTGTCTGTCTATCTACATGAAACAGAAATAAGATGGGTGAGTGACTTGACCTGAATTAGCAGGCATGGGGACTTTGGAGTTCAGCTGTGGTCCTAGGATGGGTCCTAAGGACACTGTTCCCTGAGGCTGTCTGCTCTTCTATCTGGTGACATTTGTCCCTTGGTCCTGTGGTTCTGTGTATGTCTGGTAGTTGACAGCATCTGGGTCCTGATGCACCCGAGGATGCAGCAGGACAGCCTGTAGACATCTTGACAGACGTGACCATCTCTTCTGGCACGTAACAAGCACCACGACGTTTGGTTGACTCCTTTCCTTCAGAGTGAACCCACACCTGAGACGAAACTATTGTCTCTAATTGCAGGTGGACAGACCGAGACCTTGAGGCTTAGACAGATGGCTGACAGCTGTGATGTCCTCAGTGGCAGAGGCAGGATCTGAATCCAGGTTTGGGGCACTAAATGCTTTTCTACTCTATAGTAAAAAAAAAAAAAAGGTTAAGTGAATTAATGAATGATTAAGTAAGTGAATGAATGAGTGGGTCCCTAACCTAGTGTCTTAGGTTTGTTTTTATTTTTACTTTACCATTGCTGCAATAAAATACTCGGACAAGCTGAATGAGGTGGCGCTCACCTTTAATCCCAGCACTCAGGAGGCAGAGGAAGGCAAGTCTCTGTGAGTTTGAGGCCCACCTGGTCTATAAAGTGAATTCTGGGTCAGCCAGGGCTACCTAGTGAGACTCTGTCTCAAACAAAACAAAACTCAGACAACAACAACAACAACAAACAACTTAAAGGAGAAAGGGTTTTACTTATCTCAGCTCCCTGTTCAAGGCGCAGCCCATTAGGGTGGGAACATCGAGGTGGTCAGAGGTTGAAGCAGCTGGTCACCCTAATCTTCAGTCAGAGGAGGACAGAACAAATGCGAGAGCTCAGCTCACGTTCCTTCCCTCACAGAGTCCAGGATTCCCTGCCTAGGGAATGGCGCCGCCCACGGTGGGTGAGCCTTCCCACCTCAATGAACATAATCAAGAAAACCACCCACAAACGTGCCCAGGGGCCATTCACCCAGGAGATATGTTTAAAAAAAATTTATGTATTTGGTTTACATCCCACTCACTGCCCCCTCTCTGTCACCCCCTCCCATAATCCTCCCCATCCCTCCCCTTCTCCTATGAGGGTTTCCCCCCCCCACCCTGGCACATCAAGGCTCTGTGAGGCAGGCGTATCCTCTCCCACTGAGGCCAGACAAGGCGGCCCAGCTAGAAGAACATATCCCATGTACAGGCAACAGCTTTTGGGCTAACCCCTGCTCCAGCTGTTCAGGATCCACATGAAGACCAAGCTGCACATCTGTTACATATATGTGGGGAGGTCTGGGTCCAGCCTGTGTGTGCTCTTTGGTTGGTGGTTCAGACTCTGGGAGCCCCGGAGGGTCCAGGTTAGTTGGTTCTGTTGGTCTTCCTGTGGAGTTCCTATGCCCTTTGGGGCCCAAATTCCTTCCTCCTGTTCTCCCATTAAGAGTTCCCATGCTCCATCCACTGTTTGGCTGTGGGTGTCTGTATCTGTCGGAGTCAGCTGCAGGGTGGAGCCTCTCTGAGGACAGTTATGCTAGACTCCTGTCTGCAAGCACAACAGGATATCATTAATAGTGTCAGGGACTGGTGCTTGCCCAGGGGATGGGTCTCAAGTTGGGACAGTTATTGGTTTGCCATTCCTTCAGTCTCTGTCTATCCCCCTTGCCTGTATTTCTTGTAGACAGGATAAATTTGGGGTCAGACGTTTTGTGGGTAGGTTGGTGTCCCTATTGCTCCCCTGGGTCTCCTGCCTGGCTGCAGGAGGTGACCTCTTCAGGTTCCATATCCCCAATGCTGTGGGTCACAGCTAAGGGCACCCCCATTGATTCTTAGACACCTCCCTTATCTCAGGTCTCTGTCACATACTCACAAGTGGATATTAAGCCATGAAATACAGGATACCCACGCTACACTCCACAGACCAAGGAAGCTAAACAAGAAGGAAGGCTCAAGCGAGGATGCTTGCATCTCATTTAGAAGAGGGAATAAAATAGTCATAGGAGGCAGATGGAGGGAGGGAGCTGGGTGGGAGAGGGGATCAGGAGGGGAATAGGGGCTGGGGCTCAGGTTCAGGTGTGGGGAGGGACAGGAGAGATGGCCAGATGGTCATAAAGTGATGGGAACTACACTGACGGGGTGCGGAAGTGGGTGGGGGGCATCTCAAGAATGTGACACCCCGGAGATTGTAATTTCTGTCAGGCTGGCAGTTAGTGCTAACCATCACACCTGGGGAAGGGCGGTGCTGGTGGGGATGATGCCCAGGCTATGCAGAGCCCGGGGGACAACCGCAGCTTTGTCAACTGCTACAAATATCTCTTTAGGACACCAGGCTCAGGGGATAAGGCGGGTGGACATCCACCTGACCCACCACAAGGCTAAGAAATGCCAGGGGAGCTCCCTTTGTAGGATACTAAGACTGGCT
This sequence comes from Apodemus sylvaticus, assembly GCF_947179515.1. Lineage (NCBI taxonomy): Eukaryota > Metazoa > Chordata > Mammalia > Rodentia > Muridae > Apodemus > Apodemus sylvaticus. Next base: position 153,405,833 of record NC_067474.1, read on the forward strand.
TTTTTGTGGCAACTCTAGACTCAGAACCTCTTTTTTTTTTTTTAAGCTCAACTTCATGATTGATTGCTCAATTGATTAGTTGACTTATTCATTTATTTACCACGTACTTATTGAGTGCTCTCCGGGAGCAGGGAGCAGTGTGAACAAGAGAGACAAGTCCCTGCCCTGAGGGTCATATGTCAGAGATGCAGTCAGAGAGCCAGCAGAGAGCCGGCAGAGAGCCGCGACAGGGACAGAGGCTGTGTAAACAGAGGGTAAGGCAGGGAGGCGTGGCAGGGAGGGGCGGGCACTGCTTCTGAGGCACACTGAGACACACCTGAGACACAACTGAGCAAGTTTACCAAGCCAAGAGAATAAAAGATACAAAAAGCTGGAGACAGAAAGGGATGATGGTGGAAGACAGGGGAGAGTGTGTGAAAATGCCAAGAGTACGCCATGACAGTGGCTTGGATTGCCATGGGCCTGAAGAGGCAGGTTCATTCATTTATTTAATTTTATTATTTTTCTACACAGACGGGAAGGACAGGAGGTGACATAGGCCTGGCCTCTCCCTGTGACAAGTTGCTTCAAGGAAGGGGATGACAAGGTGGGTTTCCTGAAGGGAGAGGGCCTCCATCAGGATGGAGAGAAGGGTGGAGAAGTCTTGGAACATAGGGGAGTACAGAGGGCTCCCCTAAGAACAGATGTCCCATCAGGATGGAGAGGGCAAGAACAGAAAGGACTGGTACCCATAGCTTGCAGAGGGTTAGAGCCCCGCAGCACTGGGGGCAGAACCGGGCCTGCACCTCCTGGCTCTGCACCTCAGGCAAGTTCCTTGACCCTGTGAAGCCACCGGAAGACCTAGCCTTGGAGACAGTTCTCCCAGAGGCAAGCAGGGCACATTACTATTTAGTTTGCATTTGCATCGAGCAATCCCTCTAGCAGGTTCCAGGCAAGACTTCCCAGAGGCAACTTGTGGAGACCAACTTCCCACCCACTCCTTTCTGTCCCGTTCAGAAGCTCTTCCCCAAGCCTCCGCTCTTCTTGTATGAGTGGTCTTTAGTAAAAGGCGAAAGATTTATACGATCTGAAGAGAAACCAGAGTATGTGTGTGAGTGGTCTTGACTGAAGGAAGCCAGCCTCTATGCCACAAAGACGGAATGAGTTAGCATAGCAAGGCAGGTGGAGATCTGTGACTGGGATCTAGTGACAAGATTAGTCCTCTCCAGTGACTTTATCTGCTGTGGGGACAGACAAAAACCAAGCCAGGGCTGCCTCTGGGTGACTAATCAGACCCTTGACAGTGTTGGAAAGGAGTCAAGGCATAAAGTCTGACCGGGTGGACCTGTCACCATGCCTCTGTCCCCAGCAGGTGGCAGCAGGTGACTGGGTCCTGGTTGCCAATTCGCCAGCAGCCTGGGCTCTGCCAGTGTCCTCAGGAGTGGCCTCAGTTCCTGTTATTCATGTCTTCAGCTCTCTGCTCTCAGACCCTGGGCAAATAACCCGGTGGCAGGTCTGAGCACCTCATAAGGTAGGAATGGGGCTCACCCAGACAATCCAGAGGTCAAGGACCAGAGCCAGGGAGGCAGCAGCAGTGAGCCCAGTCCAGGGCAGCCCTCCGGATCCCCGTAAAGGAAGCCAGCACCCAAGGAGGTGACAGAGGCCATGGGTTCCTCGGTTTAAATTCAATGTCCAGTCTCTGGAAACCTGTGTCAGATCGGGGCTTTGCCACTTGCAGGCTGGGGGCCTCAAGTGACAGACCCAGTCATCCCAGGATCTGAAAGCCTTGGAGAGCCTCCAAGTGCCTTGGAGACCCAGGCACTCCCAAAGCAATGACAAGGATCTGAAACCTCTGTACACAGAGTACCCACAGTATGGGATAAATCCTGGCAGCTGCCACCAGGGACCTCCTAGTCTAACTAGAGGCTTACAGCCCTCAGGAGCCTCCCAAGCCTCCCACCTCAGGCTAAGTTTTGCAAGATAACAGTGACTAGTTTTTGAGACAATGCCTTGTGGAGCCTATTCTGGCCTCACACACTGTGACCACACCTACTCTGGAGTTTCCCACAGTCTATCAAAGGTGCCATGCCCTAAGTGTGGGTATGAGTGCAAATACAGGTGTGGGTGCATGCCCCAAGTGTGTGTGCAGGTGCACATGTAAGTGTGTATGCATGCCCCAAGTGTGTGTGTGTGCAAGTGCACACTTAAGCATGTGCATGCCCCAAGTGTGCGTGCAGGTACACATGTGTGTATGCATATTCCAAGTGTGTGTGTATGTGTGTGTGTGTGTGTGCAAGTGCACACTTAAGCATGTGCATGCCCCAAGCAGGTGTGCCTGCAGGTGCACACATAAGTGTGTGTGCATGCCCCAAGTGTGTTCAGGTGTACACATAAGTGTGTGTGCATGCATGTAAAGACCACAGGGCGATCCTGGCTGTTTCCTGGATTGACTGCTTTTGTTTGGGGCTTTCGATTTCTGTACATGTATGTATGGCTGCTTGTCTGTCTGTGTCTGCAGGTGCCCTCAGAAGATAGAGAGGGCATCAGATCCTATCTGAAACTGGAGTTACAGGCAGTTGGTACCCGTCATATGAGCACTGAGCACTGAAGGTCTTCTGCAAGAGCAACACATGCTCTTAGCACTAAGCTCTCTCTCCAGCCCCCACCTTGATTTTTTGAGATAGAGATTCTGACTGGCCTGAGGCTGGCCTAGGGCTCACCCGTTAGGCTGGGCTGGCCAGCCAGTGAGCCCTAGGGATCCTATTGTCTCTGCATGTTCAGCACTGGGATTGCAAGCATGCACTACCAATCTCTGCGTGTGTGTGTGTGTGTGTGTGTGTGTGTGTGTGTTCTGGGAACCAAGTCCATGCTTACATGACAGCTTAAATAGGCATTTACTCCTCAGATTTCTGGAACACAGACATGCGATACCAAGGACTGCCAGGACTGCTGGACTCCAGGTCTGATGTTCCTGGCTTGTGGCTGGTTGGCATCTCGGTGTCTTTTTGTCACTTCTAGCTGCCTGGTTGTGTCAGGGCCCCTTTCTCTAATGATTCAGTCCCAGGGCATCAACAGCCTCCCCATTCCAAGGTGGCCTCATTCTTCTGGACTCACAATCCATAGTGAGCTGGGTCTGAAGGAAATCACACTGTAGGTCCCAGAGTTTAGGACTGAGCAAGAGGCTGGTGATACAGTCAGTTCTGGGTGCCTAGCTCTGGTCCCGACTGACTTGTCTGTGCCTCTTGCCCCTGTTTCCCTCTCTGGGTTTGCCAAAGGCTCCCGTGATGATAAAAGGCTCTGGACATACAGCCACAGCCCAGATCCCCCAGCCTCAAGTAGGGGAAAAATCCGTCACTCACTGCATAACCTATAGCCCTCCATTCTCCCTTCTGGGCTGCAGAGCCACATTGAGGCCAACACTCAAACAAGAAACCATACTTGAAGTGGTCCAGTCAAGTCCTATGAAGGGAAAGAGGTGGATAACAAAATCTCTGTTCCCCCAGAGAATCACAACAGAGCCAGAGTAACAGCCAATGTCAGCCACAGACAAGGGGACACAAAGCATGTGGCTTTGGCCTGCCAGGAGGCCACTCCAGTACTCACTGAAGTGGGGACAAGAGGAGCATGGAGAAGTTCTGTGTCAACTTTCTCAAACTAGCAGCATTCCTGCAGGATGGAGCCAGTGAATCGAATCACATTCCCATTCGGAGAACAGCATGCTCGAAACGCAGTCCTGAAATCCTAGGGAAAATGATATTTAAAGGCACTTATTAAAGACACTCAGAAGGCCGTTCGAATGTCAAACAGCTGTGAGCCATCCCTAATTTGATGATCTACGTGTTAATGAACCCCAGACATGCAGATTAAACTCGCTTTAAATTGCACGTGGTTTTAAAATGTATTTCTTTCCAGCGTGTCTGGTGCAGAATGAGGTTAGCGAAACACCTGTGAGTCAGGCCCACTGGTGCAAGGGTCTGTGACGGTTCTAGATCCAGATCCTTGCAGCCTGTGAGAAAAGAAAAAGACCTGGGTGTGGATCAGTTGGTAGTGTGCCCACATGCCCACATGCACATAGCATGTGCAAGGCATGATCCTCTGCACTTCATAAGCTGAACATGGTACACGCCTGAAGTGCCAACAGGACAAACTGGCCTACTGGGTTGCTTTCATTCAGCAAATTGATCATGTTCCCCACACAGGACTCTTGCTATTGGACACCCCCGGCTACAGTGGCGAATGTGCCAGCACCTTCTGTCACTTCTGCCACCCGCATGTTGCCAGGGAAAGGTGGCACCGGAGCCTCCCACGTGTGACAGCGTGACGGATTAGAAGTTCTGATCCAGAGGAGATGAGGGAAGGAGATGGCCTTTTCCCTGTCAGTCCTCAGCTATTTTTACTTTTTTCTGAACTCTGAAAGACAAGGGGCCTCTCAAAGTTATTCTCTGGGCTGACAGAGTCGTGAATGGTCCTGGATGCTTATCAATGTCATTGAAGTCTAAAAACCTGAGGTGCAACAGGGCTGGCGTTAGGAGAGGAGGGTTTGGGCTACCAGGTGTAGGAACCCAGGGGGTCAGATAAAAGGACTTCAGAAAGAAAAGAACTCGGGCTGGAGACATGGGAAGACATGACAGGCCTGTGGCCCCAGCCTCCCAAGGCCTGTGGTCTCCCATCCTTAAAACAGCCCTGGCTGTCCCAGCCCTCACCTTATTGTAAGACTCAGATGGGAGATGGGAATTTGCAGCCTTAACCTCGAATGTTCCATTGGATGCCCAAGAACAGGTTTGTCCTTTGGGTCCTTAAAGGACCACAGCACCCCTGATTCCCAGCTTCCTGTAACCTCCCTACTGTCTCTCCAACGTGAAGGCAAGGCCAGGCCAGAGCAAGATCACTGAGTCATTATCATCCAGCCGTGCACACCAGGCAGGTATGACTCCTCTCGTGTCTCAGTATCTGCTTTTGCCCCGTGGAGATAGCCATGCCCGAGTGTGGTCTGAGTGCCAGAATTCTAGTGCACATCACATTTGTGACTGAACACCTCCTGTGGTCAACTCCAGCAATAAGATCATCATCTGGGAAAAAAAAAATCATGGACCCAGTGTCAAGCCTGACTGTGTCTGTAAGGTCAGAATTCAGGAGGTGGAGGTAGGAGGATCAGGAGATCAAGGTCATCCTCAGCTACCTTGTGTGTGTGCTTGTACACACAGGTGTGTACACACAGGTAGGGCATGCACACACACACTTCTATTTGCACTCACACACACAGTTGGGGCATGCTGCCATTGATAGGCAGACTGTGGGAAGCTCCAGGTACTGGATGGATGTGTGCCTTCCCATGGGTGGAAGGATTATGGAGACGGCCAATATGTCCATGGACTGACTTAAGTGTGGTGATTTTCATGCATTTTCTGTCCCAATTCAAATCATTTGAAAGGATGCAACCAAGAGAAACTTCCTTTATTGGCCTCACAGGATGATGCCTTTCCCAGACACTTGGCCCCAGGCCCTCTTCAGCCCTATACTCTGGCTCTTCTGCCCCTGAGCACTGCAGACCCCCCAGGTGGCCCTATGTGGACAGCATCGGAGTTCCTGCAGGTAGGAGGGAACAGAGAGTGCCCGGTCACTGAGTGAGGCTAGGGATCAGGAAATGGGAGGGATCCAAAGTGAGAGACACCAACTGGCAACTGCTGTGGTTGGGGGAAAGGGCCAGGCAGACAGACATGTGATTGTGCCTGTTTTTAGTTTTTGTCTTGAGTGATTGACATTCTAGAGCCTCCCTCATTGGCTAGATGGCTCGGACAGGTCCCTGTGTCCTTCTGTAAGACAGATGGTGAGTTCTGGCCTCTCTGAGTGGAGAGGGAACTCAAAGATATGACACCCATGGAGTCTTGCTCCCAGGTACCTGACCTACCTAGTACAGATCACATGTATTTTCAGAGTGGACAGCATGGCCCTATGTATCCTGTCTCTGAGACACCAGCTAGCATGAATGCAGTCCTTGTCTCTTCTGGGCCACTCCCACTGTCCTGCCAGCCAGCTGTATCAGGACACCACAGGGCAGGTGAATGGCGCCATTCATCCGTGAGTGTAAAGGTTAATTTAAAGGTCAGTGTCTGGGAGATGGCCTCCTCCACCTGACAGCTCACAGCCCAGCAAGGGCATCAGAAGGGTGGCCACCAGAGTGGCTCCTCCATGGGTGGATCCCAGGAACCCTTTCGTGGCAGCCTGGACCCCTGTAACTACCCTCTTGTTCTGTACATAACCTTGACTAAGCTCCTTCCCATCTGTGTGTTGGGGCAGTGGCCCAGGTGATCCCCGAGTGTCTTCCCAGCCCACACCCTCTAAGGCTGGGTCTCTGTTCACTGGCTGTATTGTCCTGCTCCTCTGGTACCCTGTGCCCTTTGCACTGTTATGACAGAGCTTTTGGGCTTGCTATATGTCCTGCTTTGGCCACCTCCTTGTCACACACATCTGCCTTTCCGAGAGGAAAGTGTAGTAATGACTTTTCTCCTTGTTGTGACAAATTACCTGATAAAAACAAATCAGAGAAGAAGTCTTTATTCTGATTCAAGTTTCCAGAGTATAATTTGTCATGGCAGGGGAAGCCACAGTGGTGGGCCTGGGCAGCAGCTGGTCACATTGTATCCACAGTCGGGAGACACAGTAGATTCACAGCCAGGAGACACATTGTATCCACAGTCAGGAGACACATTGTATCCACAGTCAGGAGACACATTGTATCCACAGTCAGGAGACACATTGTATCCACAGTCAGGAGACACATTGTATCCACAGTCAGGAGACAGAGATGAACTGTGCTTATTGATTTCTCTCTTTTGTACAAACCTATGGGATGGTGCCACTCACATGAGGAGTGGGCCTTGTCTCTTTAGTTAAGTTTCTGGAAACATCTTCATAGTCACACCTGGAGGCATGTGTCCCTGGTGCTTGTAAATCCCACCAAGTCTACAGCCATGATTAACTACCACCTTCCCACCCCTTGTCAACTTGATATCCAAATAAAAAATTATTTGAATAATATTCCACGCCTCTCCCCAAAACCTGGGTTCATTTCATATACAAATGCATTCATCCTAATATCAAAGATGTCCTCAGTCTTTAAATAGTCTGAACACTGTTTAAAGCCTAGAGTCTTTTCTGAGTGAGACTCAGGCAAATCTCAGCACTGTGAGAGCCTAGTAAATCAAATACCTATTCCTGATGAATGATGACTCAAAACAAACATTTCCATCCTGTCAGGAATCCTGCAGCTCTGTGTCAGGCATCTGAGACTCATGAGGGAATCACCTGGGCTCCTAAGGACTTTGGCAGCCCCGTGCCTCTGGCTTTGCCGCCTTCAGAACACACAGCTTCTCTCTAGAACTGGCTCCATCCATGGCTGTAAGTGAGCCATGGTCCCAGAATCTCCAACACTGTGGGGTCTCCACTGCAACTTAGGGAATGACTGTCAGAGATTCGCACAGTGACCTCTCAGAGTTTCTCCTTGTAGGGACTACACATTGCCAAGCTCCAGTTGCTTTCTGGAATGCCAAGTTCTGCTGTCAGCTTGAGAGACAGCTCAAACCCTTAAATCACAGTTAAAGTGGCCTCTGTGTATCTCAGTGGTTGAATCTTAGAAAACACTTTTTCAGGCATTTGATTTTTGAGCAGGTGACCCCTTCCATGGAATCCTCAGGACAAACTTTCTCCATTCATACACATTTGTGTTTTCACGAGTTAGAGCCTTTTATGGTTGATGGCTGGAATCTTGATCTCAGGTGCCCCAGTGTAGACTAGGCGGAGTCTCTACCGATCAGTTCTGCTTTGTCACCTGCTTGTCTGGTGCTTTGAACACTTGTCCTCTGTTCCCCGTTAACTTGATGCAGGGTAGAGTCAACTGAAAGGAAGAAACTTCAATTGAGAAAACACCTCCATAAGATCAGGTGGTAGGCAAGCCTGTAGGGCATTTTCTTCATTTGTGATTAATGAGGAGAGGGTCTAACCCCTTGTGGTGGTGCCATACATGGCCAGATGGTTCTGGGTTCTGTAAGAAAGAAAGCTAAGCAAGCCGTGAGAAACAAGCCAGCACTTTCCTCCATGGCCACTGTATCAGCTCCTGCCTCCAGGTTCCTGCCTGGCTTGAGTTCCTGTCCTGACTTCCTTCAGTGGTGGACTATGATGTGGAAGTGTAAGTCAGATTAACCCTTTCCTCCCCAAGGTGCTTTGGTCGTGATGCTTCATCATAGCAATAGTAATCCTGACTAGGACAGAAACTGGTACCATATTATTGTGTCAGACCTGACCATGTGTTTTGGGAGAATCATGGTAGGACTTTGAAAATTTGGGCTGGAAAAGTTATTAAGTATTCAAAGCTTGGTGAGATGTTCCAAAGGACATTGGAAGGTAAGACAGAATTGCTGCAGATGACTGAGGTCTAACTTGTTAAATTTTAGAGGGAAGTTGAAACTCCTTTAATAACCCTATCAGTGTCATTTGCTATTTGAGTTCTGGTCAGATGGGGGCTGAAGAATCTGCTATGGTTAAGAACAAAGTAGGGTCTCTCCTGGATGTGTCAGTGCCTGCTTTTGATTCCACCATTTGGGAGGCAGAGGTAAGTGGATCTCTGTGAGTTCAAGGCCACCATGGTCTACAAAGTGAGTTCCAGGACAGCCAAATCTTTTCACAGAGAAAAATCTGTCTTGAAAAACAAAAGAATAATAATGAAAGAAAGCAGCATCGTTGAGGTGACGTCTTCTGGGAAGTGTTTCTTCAAGGTCAGCACATGAAAGCTATGTTCTAGAGTCAGCCAAAGTTATACCTTGTGCTAGCAGCCAAATCTGGTAGTGTAAGAGTCACCCATGTGGTACTGGTTTTGATGGTATGAAAGGGTCATCAGGAGAAGCTGGGACTTGGCACTGTGAGAAGCCAGGAGAGGCTATTGGTGCAGGTGCAGCCTCAGTAGCAATCGAAGACCCAAGTTTAAAGAGGTCATGCAGAGAAGTTGAGACTTAGTACCATGGAGAGAGCCCAGGAGAGGCTATTGGTGAAAGTGTAACATCCCAGCATTGTGGGGATGCCAGTATCATGGGATGGTGACCAAGGACAGTAGCAGCAGTGGAGTGGAGCCAGCCTGAGCTTGGATGACAAGCCCTGTACACTGCAGAGGCAGAGAAGTGACACGAGGCCTTTGGAGGAGCCCAGAAGTTCATGGTTGAATCCCGGACACTGGATGTTGAATTATTTACACTGCTGGAGTTTGATTTTGCTTTGCTCAGATTGGGGTGGCGCCCTGGCTCTTCCCTCTTGAAATACAGAAGTATTTGACTTGTTTTTGATTTTACAGGAGTCCACAGTTGAGGGACTTTAAACTTTTAAAGAGTTTTTGAAAGTTTATAAAGACTTGGGTTTTAAAGGAGACTGAATTTTTAAGCATTTGCATTTTTAAAGAACGTAGGAGTTTTAAAATTTGGAATGCTCTTATTATCATGTTGATATTCATGAGTGATTTTGGGATGAACAAGAAAGGAAAGGTTGTGTCTTAACAGTGATATGTTTGTGTGTCAAGTTGACCAGGGGTCAATTGTCCTGGCTAGTTATATGTCAAGCTGATACAAGCTGCCTCAGTTATCCCACGTGCTGGGGTTAAAGGCATGCACCACCATGTGTGAACTCACCTCCCCCATCCTTTTGTGCCACTTGTCTCTCTTTCTCATTGAAGATCTTTTTTTTTTTTTTTTTTTTTTTTTTTTTACAAAATTTATTTCATGTATATGAGCAGGCTGTAACTGACACACCAGAATAGGGCATTAGATCCCATTACAGATGGCTGTGAGCCACCATGTGGTTGCTGGGATTTGAACTCAGGACCTCTGGAAGAGCAGTCAGTGCTCTTAACCACTGAGCCATCTCTCCAGCCTTCACTGAAAATCTTGATAAAAGCAGTGAGAAGTTTGAAAGATATCTCTTCTTGAGAGTCCTTCCTCTGAGCAAATCACTCTATTGCTTGTTTTTTTTTTTTTTAAACCAACACTCCTAAACAACTCTGGAAGTAGAGGCAGGCAGACCTCTGAGTTTGAGGCCAACCTGGTCTACAGAGTGAATTCTAGGACAGCCAGGGCTACACAGAGAAATCCTATCTTGAAAAAAAAAGTTTTACCTTTTAGTTTTGTATGTGTGTATGAGTGCCTCTCTCTCTCTCTCTCTCTCTCTCTCTCTCTCTGTGTGTGTGTGTGTGTGTGTGTATGTGTGTGTGTGTGTGAGAGAGAGAGAGAGAGAGAGAGAGAGAGAGAGGAGAGAGAGAGAATGCATGGCACACATGTGGAATATGGAGAACAACCTTGGGTGTTGGTCCTTATCATCTACCTTGTTTGAGACAGTCCTGTCACTACTGTGTAAGTCAGAAACTTCAGGAATTGTCCAGTCTCTGCCTTCCGTCTCACCATATGAACACTATAGCATCCAGCCTGATGTGGGATCTGGGCATTCAAACTTAGGTCTTGTGCTGGTTTGAATGAAAACAGCCCCATTCAGCTCATCTGTTTGGGTGCTAATTCCTTAGTTGGTGAACTGTTTGGGAAGGATTAGGAGGTATGGTGTTGTTGGAGGAGGTGTGTCTGTGGGAGTGGGCTTTGAGGTTTCCAAAGTTCTCACCATGTTTTTCTCTGCCTCCTGCTTGCTGATTGGGATGTAAAGCTCTCGGTGACTGCTCCTGACATGCCCGGCTGCTTCCTGCCGTGATGATCATGGACTAACTAACCCTCTGAAACTCTACGCAAGCTCCCAATTAAACGCTTCCTTTCATAAGTTGCCTTCGTCATGGTTTCCCTCACAGCAATAGAACAGTGACTAAGACAGGTCCTCAGATTTGTCCAGCAAACACTCTACCCACTGAGCTGTCTCCTTAGCTTGTTGCTCTGAAACTTGGCTTCACTCCAGTTCTCTAAACACAAGCACCATCCAGCCGGATTCTTTACTAGACTATGCCATGTGTGACCTCTTAGTGCAGCTCCTAAGAGAGCCCTTGTTTCTCTCCGAGCCCACGAGCCTCCCCTCTCTACATTTCTCTTGGTATTCTGGTTTCCTGAACTCCACCGGAGTAGCCCATCAAACTCTGCTCACAGTGCTCCAGGGATTCTCTAGGCTACAGCTCCAGACTCTTCCACACTCCTTCTGCAGCCTGGTTCAGCCGCCTGTGGAGCACATGGTCACTGAACCACAGCAATGGTTCCTGCTCCTGGTACCGATTTCCTTGATCAGTTCTTTTTCTCACTGCTGTCAACAAACACCTGATGAAACTGACTTAAAGGAGGGTTTGCTCCAGCTCACAGTCTGAGGGCACAGTCCATCATGGTAGGGAAGGCACTGGGACAGGAGTATGAGGCAGGGGGTCACATTGTATCCATAGTCAGGAAGCAGAGAGAGATTAACAAAGTCCAGTTGGTCCCGCCTACCCTCCACCCATCTCAAGGGGAGCCATTCTTTCAGAGAGGAGCCTCTCTGGCAGAGGACTTTCCTCTCTAGTTGGTGGAGGGTTTTCTTGTCCTAAGGTAAGATGGCTGAGGAAATTCTCTCTTTTTGGAGTAGAGGAAATTGGAGGATACATTGTTTCCATAGTCTGAAAGATAGATGGACACAGTATTTACCATCTTCATTTCTGCAGGGCTGGATGGAGATTGCTGGGGGCAGAGCCATGCCTCTACCATCAGACTATGGGGTTCCTTGGATTAAAGATTGAGCCTCCTCCCTCTGAGCAGTTTCCTATGCAACACCAGTTGGACTAAGCACCCCTAAATTCCACCTGCAGAATACCCCCTTTCTCCCCTGCCCCCTGTCATGTTTTGGATTGACTGCATCATTTCTACGTATAAACCAGGAGTTCACATCAACATCTAGATACACATTTTTATAAAACATGTCACAGCCGGCCACATTCCCGGAAGAGAAGTGTGCTGTCTCTGTGGGTCCTGACTCCCCTGTCACCTGACCCAGTTTGCAGGTGTCTTTAATTCTGCTCCCTTTGTGGCCATTGGCTGTGCAGAGCTGTGAGCAGGTCCAGTTAGGGTTGCTGAGCGACTGTGACTGCACCTCTGCCTTATTAGGATGGGGACAGGTTAGAGATCGATGCTTTTTAAAAATCAGATACACAATGGCTGTTACTCGTACCAGCATTTGCCTGTAACCACTCAGAACACTTCTCACCCACAGTGTACCTCTGGGAAAATGAGATGACACCACAGAGGAGGGAGAATTAATTCATCCATCAGTTCTTTAGAGGAGCCACTGAGACCAGACCCAGCCAGTGGTCTTATTGGCTTTGTGACCACTGTTATTCTGTTTCTCAGATTAGGCAAAAGTAGTCCAGAGATGGTAAGCAGGAAATGCGAGATCACACCCAAAGGAGGAGGCAAAAACAACAAAACAACCCCTCCCCATTGCTGCTTCCCAGACCTCTGGCTGAGGGGGGGAGTGGGGGAAGCCTGGCTGGTGTGTGACTTCTTCCCCAGCCCCGCCCCTTCCCTCCCCATCTCACCTGCTCCTTATCTGCATTTTTGCTATATCATTGTATGCTATATCTTTGCATGCTATATCTTTGTATGCTATATCTTTGTATGCTATATCTTTGCATGCTATATCTTTGCATGCTATATCTTTGCATGCTATATCTTTGCATGCTATATCTTTGCATGCTATATCTTTGCATACTATATCTTTGCATGCTATAGCTTTGTATGCTATAGCTTTGTATGCTATAGCTTTGTATGCTCTGTCTTTGCAAGAGACAGAAGCTCTTCCAAGGCATGGGCTTTGATCGGAACAGACGTGACCATTTCTGAAAACTTGCCCACAGCCCCCAATCTTCCTCCATCTCCCAGGGAACATTCGAGCAAGGTTACAGCTTTCCAGACCCCACAGCATGCTACCAGGGTCTCTATTACAGGGACAGGATTAGAGCTGGGTGTCCAGCCATCATTGTCTCTATGTAGCCACCTCAGGGGCCGAGCTACGAGTCATCCGAGCCAGACTCTGTGGACAAAGAACTTGAACACCACCCTGCACCTGGCTCTTTGCAGACGTGCCTGAAGCCGCCAACTGGCCTCTGCATGCCTGTACCGTTCAGTTCAGAGATGGGTCCTTTGACAAACCTGCCGGTCAGGCTGGATTTGAGCAGTCGAATGCTATGCCAATAACCAGCAAGTGAAAACTCAACCAGCTCTCTCAAAAGCCACCGGGTATGCTGCCATCAACCAGTCAGATTTTGGCTGACAGCTGCTGGGTTTGAAGCAGGTTCACTGTAATTGGCGGAGAAGCAGCAGCTTGCCCAGGCAAAATAATACATGGTGACAGTTACCCGCTATGGAACGTCTGCTAGGTGCCAGGCGCTTTTGGGCATCGCAGCTCCCCAAAGCTGGCACAGAGAGCCGTAGTTTATTGATGGCGACGTTAGGTCCAGAGAGGTCAGTTCACCTGCTTGAGGTCACACAGAAAGTATCCTGGACAATGGTGAAGTTGTATTCAGTTCCCAGATATGATAGAACTCCTGTTCTTCCCTTTCCTTCCTGCCTTTGTTTTCATTCATGTTGGAGGCTCCTCCTCCTTCGTCCCCCAATAGACTGAGCCATTCCTGTGACCTGGTGCCACCTCCTTTCAGCCTCTCCCATTGGGTCATCAGATAGCTCCAACTGTCCATACACAGAGCAAAGGCTGTTGAACTATACTGGTTCAGGTTTGCCTTCAAAGGTGCCACGGAGGCTGGAGAAATAGCTCAGTGGGCACAGTGCTTGTCACGTGAACATGAGGACCTGATTTTAATTCCCACCCTCAGAACCCACATAAAAGTTAGGTGCAGTGGTCTATGGCTGCCTGGAATCCCAGTGACCGGGAGGTGGAGACAGGTGGGTCCCTGCAGCTTGCTTGTCTAGCTGTTTGGTGAGCTCTGGGTTCAGTGAGAAACCCTGGCTCAGAGAATACAGTGGGGAACCATCAGGAAGACATCCATGTATCCATCAACCTCTATCAACACACACACACACACACACACACACACACACACACACACACACATACACACTACTACCACTACCACCACCACCACTTCTCCCCCTCCCCCCAATAGCTTTATCCAAAGCGCAGAGGCTAATCCAAAAATCCCAGTCCAGAGGGTCTGTTTAGCTTAGGAAAAACAGGGGAAAGTTAATAGTGAATTTCTAATAGATGACAGAGAGAGCGCACCTACTATGTGCATGCGTAGATCTTTCCCAGGCCTGGCCTATGGTGAACTCATGAGCCACATGGAAGCCATGCTGTGAGTTTGCCATTTGCCTTGGGTGAGCCACTCAACCTCTCTGAGCTTCAGTTTCTTCCTCTGTTGTGAGAAAAAGTGGAGGCGCACAGGTCCTAGTGGGGAACAGGGCTGTTGTCAGCACTCTGAAGAAGGGACTCACCCTCCTGTATTTCCTTTTCTTTTGAGAAGATCTTCATGAGAACCCCAGGGGCCTGTGAGAGTCCCTCTGTGTCTGAGAAGAAGCTTCAGTTAGCTTGGCTGCCACCAGCTGGATTTGTTGCTTGGTAACCATGCAAGAGTCTTGTGTGTGGGTCCTGTCTCCAGGTCCCTCTCTTTGGCTGGCAGATTCCCCTCCTTAGTGTCAGTTGACTTTAAGAACATCTTTAAGCTAAATGCACAGGAGGGAAGCCAAGGCCTTGAGCAGGCACAGCCTGGCTGGGACACAGGAACCTACTATGTGCATGCTGCCCAGAAGCAAGGAACTAGGTCTCTCCTTACACGCTGCCTGCCCACTCATTCTGAGAGGCCTTTTCCCGGGAGTTTTCCTGCAACATGGGACACAGGTGACCAGGGCCTGGTGACAGATCATCAGAGGGATGGGAGCCAGTCATTGTCTGTTGACTAATGGTTGAGCAGGTTATTTTTCAGCCAGATGCAGAGCTGGGCCACGGCCGAGACATCTGTCAGCGGGGGGCCTCATCTGTCTGAGCTGGAGGCCATGGGGGAGCTGCAGGCACCTGGGCTGGGGATGCTTCTTTCCACAGGGGAGAGGCTCAGGGGATGTTCCTGGAAGAGGGTCCGCAGAGGACCTGCCCTGGCCTAAGCTCTGAGCTGTGTCCTCCTGCCTGAGGTCCCTTCAGCACACTTACACATGTCCTCATTTATACTATTTGTAGTAGAAAAAGAAACTCAGAGAGGGCAAGCCATTTGTTAGGAGTCACACAGCCCAAGAGTGGCTGAATTCTTTTGGGGGGCCAGGTTTCTTGGTCTTCTCTCTGATGTTCGGAATGGGGTGTATTGAATAAAAAAACACATACATGCACACACACAAGCACACATATCTATTTGCATATATAGACACATACATACCTGCATCCATATGCATGTATACACACATACATATACATAGATACATATACACATATATATACACACACAATTATAATACATATATACACACACAAAATCCCACAGACATATTCACACACACATACATATATACAGATACATAAACACACATTCATACATATACAGGCAACTTCAATACATGTATATACATAAAAGTCCACATACATTCACACACCCACACATACATATACAAGATCCAGACACATTTACACATATACACACATATACACAATTATACATACATGTATACATACAAAAGTCCACAGACATATGTATACATACATATAAACACATACATAATACCACACACATGTACACACACAACTTACCCACACATATAACCATATGAAATGGTTTACCTTTTCTTAGTAGTCCCAAACAATTCAAAAACAGCAACTGTATAAAGTTCAGTCAGGCATAAATTATCTATCTAATATAGCACATGCATATATAATTTGTCTCCTCATTAACAAAACATTATCTATTGCATATAGAATCTCTCTGAGGAATGCACTATACACACAGCCGTGCACAGTCACATGTCACTTAAAGATGGGAAAACATTCTGAGATCCACCATGCTAGGCCACTTCGCCGCCGTGAGAGCAACGCAGGATGGCCTCTTGCACACTGAGAAGGCCGTGGGGTCACTGTGAGGTCTCTGTGGGGTCACTGTAACAGCTGAGTGTTATGGTCAGCCACAGGGCCATCTACACAGAGGCTCTCTGAGGTAGATCTAGTCAGTGTGAGCTAGCAAACCTGAAGGGCAGCCTCAACACTTACTGTGATAGAAACTCTTCCGTTGGGGCTGATTTCGGATAGTTTCTGATGGCATGACTGAGCTGCCACTGGTGTGAATTTACTCAGCTTCTTCCAGAATCTCTCTGTTTCTGCTGACCTCAGAACCTGAGGATCTCCAGGATGCCTCCATGTAGGGCGGGGGGTGCAGCTCAGTGGAGAGAGCTCTTGCCGGGGAAGGACAAAGCCCCAAGTTGCACCTCCAGGACAAGAACGCATAATGAAGCAAACACATAGCCTTTTGGCAGAGACACAGGCTTGTGCGGAGAGATGGAGTATAACTGTTGCCCCACCTCAGGGAGTGCCGTCTCAGCCTCTCACCTCAGTCTCTCACCTATCCAGACCCCCACCCATCCCTCTGCTCTATGATACTGACATTTGGGCTGGGCTCTCTTTTTGTCTTTTGGGGTACTCTTGCCTACTGGGTATGCAGGTGGGCTTGGTGATAGCTCTTTTCTGGGTGTTTCTTTTCCAGTGGCAGGTCCCAGGTCTGCCACACAGCCGTAGGCAAGCCAGCTTGGTCTTTATGGGAGAAAGCACCTCATGTCCTTGAAGAGCTTACTTCAGGCTCAGTGTTTGTGCTTGAAAGTTTGAGGTGCATCCTAGCCAGGATGTCTGCCATTTCTGCATGGTTCCCCCACCCCACAGGACTGCTGTGTCTGGGGGGGGGTCTCCCCACCCGTCTTGGGTTTGTCTCCGACTAGTTTTGGTCACAGAAGGCTGACAGCTTGGACGGTTTTGCTCTCTAGACCTCTCTTTGCCCCTCTGAGGAAGGGCAGGTGGCTCTCATAGACTCTGAAATGACCAGAGATTTTGGCAAAGGCCTTGAGATTTCTCTTTAAAACTTATGAGTATTTCAGCCTCAACCCATATTTGTTTGGATATAAAAATAATACATTAGGGACATAGAATCTTCCACCAAACAGAAGCTCCTGGAGAGGATTTCTCATCTTCTGACCTGGTCAGAAGGGGTGGTGTCTGGAGTCACTGGCCATTCAGGCTCTGCCTGGCCTGGCAATTTATCCTCTGGGTGGCCTTAAGCAAGGGATGTTCTCCCCCCCCTCCCCCTCCTCCTCCCCCTCCTCTTCTCTTCTTCCTCCTTTTCCTCCTTCTCCTTCTTCCCCCTCCTCTTCCTCCTCCTCCCCCTTCCCCTTCCCTTCTCCCTCCTCCTCCTCATTGTCTTCCTCTTCTTCTTCTTCTTCTTCTTCTTCTTCTTCTTCTTCTTCTTCTTCTTCTTCTTCTTCTTCTTCTTCTTCTTCTTCTTCTTCTTCTTCTTCTTCTTCTTCTTCTTCTTCTTGAGACAGGGTTTGTCTTGAAGCCATGGCTGTTCTAGAACTAGCTCTGCAGATCAGGCTGGCTTCGAACTCACAGAAATCCACCTACCTCTGCCTCCAAAGTGCTGAGATTAAAGGTGTATGCTACCATGGCTCAGCAAATAGGAATTTGTTTGCTTTTTCTTTTTCATTCTTTTGATTTTTTTGAGACAGGATTTCTCTGTGTAGCCCTGGCTGTCCTGGGACTGCCTCTGTAGACCAAGCTGGCTTTGAACTCAGAGATCTGCCTGCCTCTGCCTCCCAAGTGCTGGGATTAAAGGGATGTGCTACTGCCACCTGGGATGTTGTACTTCTGAGCCTCTGAGAACAGGAGAACAGTGGACCCTGATGTGGAGTGGTTGTGGGGGTGGAATGGGTGGTGATTTTCTGGGCTTGAAACTGCACAGGAGCCATGAGGACCAATGGCTGGTAGCCACTGAGATTTGTAAGGGCTGAGGCTGGGACAGACAGCAAATGGCTCCTTCTTTTGTCCCTTTCCTTCCCGTCCACCTCCCGGCTCCTGTTCCCCCTGGTGCTCTTCCCCTCCTCACTCTCTTATTCCTCCCTCTTGTCTTCCCTTTTGTCCTTCTTCTTGTCGAGGTGAGGCCTCCCTGTATTGCTCACGATGGCCGGCCTAGGACTCAGTAAATAACTGTCCTTGAGCACAGCACATGGCTATCCGTGGCCTCAGCCACATGTTCAAGGCTCAGCCTCTTAAGTGCTGGAATAAAAGGTGTGAATCCCCAACCTCTAACTGCCCACAGTTACATCAAACGGGTTACCTGGAAGGGAAGCTGGGGATGTATGGGAAGGTGGCAAAAAGAGATGGAGACCAAGACAACACCTGCTATTCAAGGTCTCCAAGTTTAATGGAGAAGTTCAAATATATAGGCAGGGGAAAATCCTTCCCCCAAAGGCTAGAAGCTTCTCTGAAGAACACTAGCTCCACAGGTGGCTAGTGTTTCTCAGGAAAATGCAGGTCCTTGAAGAACAATGGGCGTCACTTTGGTCTGAGCACTCCACCCTAGGTGGAGGGGATTATGGCTAACACAGGAGATCCCGCTCAAAGGCTGGGAGAGGAACTTCACATTGGTTGATGTCAAGTTCCTGCCAGGTGGAATGGCATCCCAATAAGGCTCTCTACACCAACCTGATTCGGTTTGGTTTCTTATGTGGTATTTATCATTTGCTGTGTTTCAGAGGGAATTGTTTGAGCCTTGCCAACCTATACTCAGAGACCACTGATTGGCTAGGGTGGGATTGTTGGGATCACAGCAAGATCCTGGGTGGTGTCTCTGAGCAAATCCTTGTCTGTCTGTCTGTCTATTATCTATCTATCTATCTATCTATCTATCTATCTATCTATCTATCTATCTATCACTTTTGAGACAGGATGTAGTGTAGCTCAGTCTGGCTCTGAACTCACCCTGTAGTTAAGAATAGCTTTGAACTTTTGTATCTCTTTCTATCTCCCAAGACTGGATGCACAAGTGCCCCCATGTTTACTGGGTGTTAGGGATGGAAGGTACAGCATTGTGTGTGCTGGTGACGGCTCTGAGCTACATCTCCAGCATGAACAATAGATTTAAAATGGTTGCTTTGCCTTTCCCTTTCTGCATCTCCGGTGACCTCTTCTGGTTTATTCTAGCTTCACACATGCTAAGCCCTGATACCCCACCCCCTCTTCATTTAAAGTCATCTCTAATAGCTCATCACTCACCAATGGCTACTTCGCCATGATGCCTATTAATGACTCAGGCAGAGAGAGCTGAGAGTGGTTGTACCAGTAGGTACTAAGCCTGCTCAGGGACCGCCAGATCATCTGACCAGCATCCTGCAGCTTGAGGTGACACAGGGTGGATATCCTGACTGCAACAGTGGGTGAGTTCTGTAGGGACAGACCTAATCAAGTCCAGGGCAACATAGCCTGCAACCTGCGGTGATGGGGGCCACTGAGACAGAGGCTGAACTCCACTGGGGGTCCTAGAAACCTAGAAGCCTGCCCTGAGTCCTGTCCCCTCCCTTTTCCCCAATTTCCCCTTCGGTAAGCCCAGGCCTACCCTAGCAATGCTGAGGTCAACCCTTGATATCCAGGGTCTGGCTGCTGCCTGTGGCTTCTGACACAGAGGCTGACCTGCCAAAAGGAGAAATATATCCACAGGTTGGGCATAGGATGCTATCAAAGTTGGGGTGCAGGATCAGGAGCACAGAGGTCCAGCACAGAGGGTTTGCTGGTCAGACTACCATCTCCTTCCCAGCTGTATTCCTGAGCATTCACCACTATGCTCCCCTGAGCCTCGGTTTCCCAGATATAGGATGGGGATAGTTTCTGCCTAGACTCCTCACATGGGATGTGGATTCTCCATGGTAACCCCTAGAAAGCTCTACGGTGTCCAGTTCATCCTCTCTCTCTGTCTTTCTCTCTGTCTCTCTCTCCTTCCTTCACCCCCCCCCCCCCTTGGCTGGAGAGTGATGTTGGAGCCCAGAACTGAGAATTGCTGGCCAGTGGATCCTCACAAGTCTGTTACCTGGGAGCCACCACTGTGGGAAGACATGTGATTAGATTTTAAGGCACACAGCTGTGTTCTGCTCTGAATCCAGCTTGGGGCATGCTGGACCAGCCATGGGGTCAGGAGCTTGCAGCAGGCACAGGCAGCCAATGAAACGCTAGGATTCTGGGCAGAATGTGGTGTGGGGGAGGACAGTGGCATGCCATGTGTGGGTCTCCCTGGTAGTTGGTTTCATGAGGTGCAGCACTGTCTCTCTGACTTTCCTCTAAGAAGTCCCTAGTGGTCTCTCCCTGGAGCAGCTGTGCAGAAATGTGGATGTCTCCAGAAGCAATGAGCTGTTTCCTCAAATAAAATCTGATACACTGTCAGTTTATGTCCAGACAAGAGCCAAGCTTTAGGGTGACAGAAATGTCCTTCAGGGACCTGTACTGTCTGGGGCGATTTTCTATAGTCTCTGTGAAGTCTGGGGATTCCCCAGGACACAGCACGAATGCTAGTGACCTAGGACACTGCTTTAGACCTTTCTTTACCAGGTTTGAGCACCACGCTCAGTGTTTGAATCACCTGGTCTACAAAATGGGAATGTTGTAAGTGTGAAGATAAACAGATAACCTATGTGTGGCCAGTTGGTGGTGGCTCACACCTTTAATCACAGCACTTGGGAAGCAGAGGCAGGCAGGTCCCTGTGAGTTTGAGGCTAACCTGGTCTACAGAGTGAGTTTTTGAATGGGCCCAGCTACACAGAGAAACCGTGTCTTGAAAAACCCAAGCAAACAACCCTACATGTAAATGTGTAAATGCATATATGCATGTGCATGTATGTGCCCACATGTGTACATGTGTATACAAGTGTGTACATACAAGTACTTATATATTTGGATAAATATGTATATATGTGTATCCATGTACATACATGCTTGTGTACATATCTATTCATGTGTGTGCATGTGCATGAATGGCTTTGTGTGTATATGTATGTGTGTGTTGTGGGTAGGTGTGAAGTGGAAACTTCTAGTTTCTTTGGAAAGTCAGTTATGTCAAATGATGGTTTGCCGGGGCACATAGGTGAAAGGGTGTCTTGCTAAAGCAGACATGAGAAAGATTGCTTTCCTGAAGCAGACACAGGTGAACGGATGTTTGGATATAGCAAACACGTGAAAGAACCTGTGATGAAGGAGTATAAACATGGCCCCACATACAGTGGGAGACGAGCACTGAGCATTGGTTTGGTTTGCTCCGCCTTGCTATTCTCCACTAACAACATGCTTGTACTAGTTCGCCTTACAGAGTGCTGTTGAGCTCAACTTGTGGTAACACTGCCATTGAGAGAAACTCACCCAAGAACTGCTTATGAGGTTGCCGCATCAGCGACCTCGCCTCAGGCAAGTTGGTGGCCTTGTGGTTTCTTCAGGATTGAACTACAGCTGCCTGGGGTCTGCTTGCTGAGAGGACTGGACCACAGCTGCTGGTTCGTGCCTGGTGTCTGCCTGCCTACAGGACTGGTCTGCAGCTGCTGAGTTGTATTTGGTATTTGCTCCGGGACTGAACTGTTGAGAAAGAAGATCGAGTTCATCCCCAAAGAACTATAACTGAGCAGATCCACTTCCCCCATACCTGATAACTTTTCTCTTCCACTACCTCTGCTGGGTGGTGGGCTAGAGGAGAGGTTCAATCCTTATTAAAAGTAGGATGCAAAAACTGTATGCTGTTCTTACTCTCACTTCCTACATGTTTCTCTCTTGCCCTCGTGGGCTCTTCCCTTCCCCTTCCCCTTCCCCCCTCCCTCTACTTCTCTACTCTCTCCCTCTCTCTGCCTTTCTCTGCCTCTACTACCTTCTTAACTCCCCTCTCCATGCCACCTTCCTAACTCCCCTTTCCATGCCCTGAATAAACTCTATTCTATACCAAAAAAAGTATGCCTACATAGGTGTATAAATGTGTATGTGTGTATGTATATATGTTTATGTGCATGTTTATATATGCTTGTGCATGTTTATATATGTGTGTATTTGAGAATACCTGTATACTTATATGTGTGTCTATGTGTGCTCAAATATGTGTGCACATACATGTACCCAGGTTTGTATCTATATGTGTGTACCTATATGTATGTGTCTGTATGCACATATGTATATGTATGCATGTGCAGGACTGTGTATGTACGTATATATGGTACTAGGTGTGTACATATGTGTACATGTGCATGTATTTGCCTGTGGCCTGGAAAACTGTTTACACACCCATGTGTGTTTGAGTGTGTACCCATTTCTGTACTATTTGCATATGAGCATGTATACACTTGTACTCGTGTGTCTGCATGTACATGTGCATGTGTGTTTGTATATGAATTTGTGTGCATGTGTATGTATCTCTAGGTGTGTATGTGTGTATGTGTGTATTTATATGTGTGCACACGTGCCAGCATATGTGGATTGTGGATAAGTGCATGTATGTATGTTATATATGTGTTTCCTTGTTCTAGTGTTTGTATGCATGGATGTATGTACACACACATACACACACACACACACACACACACACACAAACACACACGCACGGCCCAGAGTCAGCTGTGTCAGTGAACTTCTCATCTCCACACAGGCAGCACTCAGGAAACCTCATCCCTGGGGCTCCTTACAGTCCTTGAAGGCAGTTGTGCAGGTCAGAGAATCTCCTCTCCCCAGCCATTGTTCCCGGTTATGTAACTTAGGGAGGGGCCTTGGGAATCCTGTTAGCTTTAGGATCTTCCTGAGATGCACGAGTTTCTTTAACTTTCTGAGCTTTGACTGAATATTTTCAATTTGGGAGCAACGACCACACAAGTGGTAGGTGGAGGAGGCAGAGGAGCCAGGTGCAGGTCAGGAGGCCAGGGTGGCGCACAGGCCCTTCACGGAAGCACCTCAAGCATGTCTTCTTAAGGACGTGGGGTCTGGCTGTGTCAGGCAAGGGGTGCAGGAGCTGACCTTCTCTGGGCGAGCATTGCCAGGACAGGCCCTGGGGGTGGTAAGCTTCTCTGTAATTGCCTCTGCCGTTCGTTTTTCCGTTCAGGGGAGTGGATGTGAGCCAATTAGCAAGCGGGCTGGCTTGAAGCTGTCACTTTTCCAGCTGGCCAGCCTTGTCCCACTTCCGGAGACAGTGCGACTCTGGGCTTCGCACCTTTTCTTTTCAATCAGAGCACCTGGAAAGGGCACACCATTTACTTCTCACCATGCACCAACTTGACAGATGAGACCATCACATCCGCTCTTCCCGAGTGGTCCCTCCAGAGCAGGACGCGAAGCTGGCGGCAGCGGCCAGTGGGAACACCTGGACACAGGGAAGATGGACACTGTCTGAGGAGCCCAGAGCCATCCCTTCTCAGCCTCTCTCTCTTCAGAGAGAGGACCTTTGACTCCTTCTCCCCAGCTCCACCTCTTATCAGAGCAGGGGCTTGGTCCAGACATTCAGCAGAACTACCCCACCCTCCTCTCCCTGCCTCGGTGCCTTCTCCACGTGAGCAGCTTTCTGAAGAAGTGTGTGGGTATTCCGGCTTCGTGGCTCCTTCGCCCACCCCCGACATACAGTGTTTCGGCTCCACAAAGGGCTCTAATGAGAAGGTGCCAATTAGTGGGACCCAGGGCCGAGCGGAACTTGCAGTAATCAGCCTTGGTCGTGTGCACGGCTGTGTGGGGGACGGTGTTCCACACAGTGACGATTAGCCCAGGGATGGCGGCTGTCCCTGGGGAAGGAGAGATTGCTGCAGCAGCAGTGCTCTGTCTGTCTGTCTGTGTCTGTCTGTGTCTGTGTCTGTGTCTCTGTGTCTCTGTTTCTCCCTCTCTCTTCCTCTCACTCCCTCCCTCCCCTCTCCTGTATGTGTGTGTCTGTGTATGTATCTCCTCCATGATCTGCAGAGGAACCACCAAGTTGGAGATCATGACTCTGCCCTGGGACTTTCTCTCTCTCCGTATGTGTGTGTGTACGCGTGTGTGTGCGCGCGTGTGTGTGTGCGTGCGCACACGTGCACACGTGCGTGCATGTGCCCGCATGCACGCATGTTTCCCCTCTATGGCCTGCAGAGAGAGGAGCCACTATGCTGGAGTTCATGACTCTGCCCTGGAACACACTCTCCCTGTCTCTGTCTCTCTGTCTCTCTGTCTCTCTGTGTCTCTCTCTCTCCTTTGTGTGTGTGTGTGTGTCTGTGTGTCTGTGTGTCTGTGTGTATCCCCTCCATGGCCTGCAGAGGGAGGAACCACCATGCTGAAGTTCAGGACTCTGGCCTGGGACACACTCTCCCTCTGTCTCTGTCTCTCTGTCTCTCTGTCTCTCTGTCTCTCTGTGTCTCTCTCTCTCTCCTTTGTGTGTGTGTGTGTGTGTGTGTGTGTGTCTGTGTCTGTGTCTGTGTGTCTGTGTGTATCCCCTCCATGGCCTGCAGAGGGAGGAACCACCATGCTGACGTTCATGACTCTGGCCTGGGACACACTCTCCCTCTGTCTCTGTCTCTCTGTCTCTCTGTCTCTCCGTGTCTCTCTCTCTCTCCTTTGTGTGTGTGTGTGTGTGTATCTGTGTGTCTGTGTGTCTGTGTGTATCCCCTCCATGACCTGCAGAGGGAGGAACCACCATGCTGAAGTTCATGACTCTGGCCTGGGACAAAGGTCTTGGAGACATGGTGGCCCTGAGCCATGAAGCTTCCTCTGCAGCCTTGAGAGCAGAGTCTCTCATCTGGAAGACATCAGTAACAGCTGCCTCTGTCAAGCTCCTGGGATACAATGTACAGCGAGGGGTGTGGGGCTCCTGTCCCTCTGCCTGTGTCATCCAATTTGGGAAGTGACCAATGTTTAATCCCACCACTGTGCCCTTCCTGTAAAAACCACCCTTCTTGAGTTCCAAGAAGCCCTCTTCAGGAAGCTGAGTGAGGGATGTGCTGTCTCCGGGGAGGGAGGGACCTGGCCCAGCACAGCCTGTCTCTATAATGATTGATGGCCCTTAAAACTCCAGACCAACTTCCCCAAAGGACTCCGGAGCCCAGATGTCCACAGGCCAGATGGTAGTGCGATGGTGGAGGCTCAGGCTGCCGTGTCCAGTGTGTTGTGTGAACGCGAGCATGTCAGTGTGCGAGAGTGTGTGTGAGTGTTGTGAGAT
Organism: Apodemus sylvaticus; assembly: GCF_947179515.1. Taxonomy (NCBI): domain Eukaryota; kingdom Metazoa; phylum Chordata; class Mammalia; order Rodentia; family Muridae; genus Apodemus; species Apodemus sylvaticus. The sequence goes on from NC_067474.1 coordinate 153,430,956, forward strand.
TGGAGGATCTAGTTGCTACTCAGGACACAACACAATGTTCTTCTACACACACACACACACACACACACGGCACTTCCTGAGATGTTGTTAGTCCCTAGATAACAGACTCTCAGGATCTCTACCCCAGAAAGTGAGTTTACATCAAAGCAGGTATTGACAGTGCCTTAGTTACGGTTCTATTGCGGTAAAGAGTCACCAGGAACAAAGCAACTCTTATAAAACAAACATTTAATTGGGGCTGGCTTACAGTTTGAGAGATTTAGTTCAATATCATCATGGCGGGAGCATGGCAGCGTCCAGGCAGACACAGGACTGGAGGAGTTGAGCTCTACATTTTGACCCACAGTGTGCAGGGGATTGTGTACTGTGCTAGGTGCAGTTGGAGCTTCTATGATCTCGAAGCCCACCCCCTTGGTGGTGCACTTTCTCCAACAAGGCCACACCTATCCCAACTAGGCCACACCTCCTAAAAGTGCCACTCCCTAAGGCAAAGTTTTCAAACATAGAAGTCTGTGGGGGCCATTCCTATTGCAACAGTCCCAGGTGACCACACACCCTGCCCCACGCGCCTTGCCTGTCAACAGAGGGCTTGGCTGCAGGTTTATGCTGTGAGACCTCTCTATCCTCAGAAGGATGGAAGAAGACTCTTCACCTCTGCTACTTGAACATGGTCCTTCTCTTCAGGGTCCTGGGCCACACTACTGTCTGTCTTTCTGTCTGTCCATAGCATTAATACATTTTAAAATAAACTCGTTTCTTCCCAGTAATCCATCCCGGTGTCCCTCTTGAACCTCCCCGTCTGAGACCTTTCAGGTGTGAATGTCTGTGAATGTGAATGTGTTGTACGTCTTGTACATGCATGTTAGTGTGTTTATGTGTGAGCACACATGTGTTATATGCATGTGGGTATATGCTGCAGGTGTGTAATAATGCATAGTTGTATGTGTGTGCATATATGTGCATTCAAAGTGGTTTGTGTGTTATATTCACTTGCAAGTAGTGAATAAGTGAATCTGCATGTGATTGCATAAATATATGGGAGTGTGAGAAGGCTAAGTGCATGTGCTTGTGTGTGTGTGTGTGTGTACATTTTTTGAATGCCTGTGTGGCTCCCTTGCGGGGAGCTCTAGTAGGTTTGTCTCCAAAGTGAACCTTTCCTTGGTTGTGCCGGTTCAACCTCCGGTTTATTAGTCGGGAGGTGAGCTCAGACTCTAAGCATCTGTCAAGTTCTGTAGTGTAAACTCCCATCCATGGGGCCTGGAGCTACAGGGACCCCGGAGAGGTGCGAGTCCTCTGCAGCTGCTCCTGGCTTCTCCCCTTTATCTTGTGGAGTTTGAAGGCCCCATTTCCTGAAACTCTCCAGCCTGGGCTCACTGCAGCCAGGGCCAGGCTAAGGCAAAGTGGGCACAGAGGTTTCAGGCTATTTCCTGCGAGGCCCTAGAACTGGCGCTGATGGTCGGGTAGGTGGGAGGAGCCTGTGGCTGGCCTTGACAACTGCTTCGGGTGGGTCCGAGGCTGCTAAGAACCTACTGGTTGAGCATTTAGCCAGGGAAGCACAAGGGCGGCTGAGGCACACTGGCAGGGGTGGGGCCTGAGAGGAGGCCCCATGGAGACCAGGTTCAGGACATCATTACTCTTGAAGGCCCCTCCTGGATGTCCCCATGGTGGGATTCTTGAGGGAGAATCCGGAGCCCATGGACGTGACTAATCCAGCTGAGAGCTTGCCTCCAGGATCCCCTACCCACCCTTACCCCGCCCCCACCCCCTCCACCCCCAGTGTGCCGGGATTTCAGGCAGGCTATACAAGCAACGTTGGGTAGCATTGGGCTGGGATGCTGGGGATATGAACTCCGGACCTCAGGCTTGAACAGCTGGTGTTTTATCTGGTGAGCCATCTCCCAGTGCCGCCCCCCCCCCCCCCGTTTCAATGACAGCTCCTCATTGTCCCCATGACTGCTGTGACAGGGCCACAGACCATACTGGCTTGGACACAATGGAAAGGTGTTTTCTTCTGGCTCAGAATGCCAATAGTTTAAAAATCAATACCTCTGGCTCCAACCGTAGCAGTCTCTCCTGGGTCTCAGAGGAAGAGCCTCTCGCAGAGCTGCCAGTGTTCCTTAGCTTGGGGTTGCAGCAGTGTTGTCTGCGGTGGCCGAACCTTCAGTCTCTCTTCTCCATGTATCTCTTGACTCTCCCACTACCTCTATCTAAGGGCATCTGTGATGGCCCTGGAGCCTCCCAGATGGTCCAGGACATTTTCTTACCCCACTGTCTTCTGCTAAATCCCACCTACAAAGGCTCCTGTTCATTTTGCCCTGGAAGGTGACAATCTCAGGTTTCAGGGCCTAGGCCATGGGTATCCTCTGAGGACCTCTCTCAGCCACCACAACCAGGCACCATCATTTCCCTCTTGTAGCGGAGGTTAAGTCATGTGATCAGGGTCCCAGAGAGAGGACACAAAGCTGTTCTTGTCACATGTGTGAGCAGATGTGTGCACCTGGCGAGGCCAGAGGTTGACACTGCGTGTACCTTCCTCCATGGCTTTCCACCTTAATTTTTGAGACAGTCTCTTAATCCAGAGCTTGTCAATTTGACTCGATTGGCTAGTCAGTGAGCTGATGGTCTCAGCCTGTCTTGGCCACACACGCTGCAGCACTGGTTACACACCCAGCTTTTTACATGTGCTGGGAATCTGAACGCAGGTCCTCACCTACCAAGCTATCTTTTCAGCCCCTATTTTTGTGTTAATTGCACGCGTGTGCACACACACACAAGCTCACACACACACTGTCTCACATACACATACACACTTACATGCATGTGCACATACCCATACATGTACACGTACACATACACATACACGCTCACACACATGTGTACATACACAGACACGCTCACACACATGCGTGTGTGCACACACTCACACATACATACACTCACACATACATGCATGCATACACGGAGCAGGGACAGAATGAGCAACCTTAAGGTCTGTGGGTTGGGGGGAGGGGGCCAAGCTGTGGCTGCCATTGACTTTTTAGAGCCTGGCGGCCAATGAGAGCCCATTTGGTATCCTCCCAGCGACTCCTGTGTGAGCTGAGCAGGTACTGAGACGCCTGCTGATAGGAGAGGCAGTGAGGAGGCCCTTCTGTTCTTATTCTGAGCTTTCAAACCCAGTCAGCCTGAAGGCTAATTTCCAGCAGCGTCCAGCCGTTCAGCTCCATTTGTTGTGCCTGACACCGTGAAAGCTTTTGCTATCGATCCGGGACTAGATTCACGTTCCTCCCCCTCCCCTCCCCCGTTCCCCTTCTCCGGCAGAGTTTGGTCCAGCAATTAGGTATCAGCGGGGACAGTGTGGGGTGACCATGGCTGCCTTTCAATTACCGTCACAGTAAATACAGCTCCATCTCCGCCACCGTGTCCCCGCCGCCCTCCGAGGAAGAGAGAGCGGTGGAGCAGACTCTTCCTTTCTACTTGACATTTGCTACTCCAGCTGATCGATGCCTCCCTCCGTCATCCCAAAGGGGTCCCCCAGGGCCACCTGGCCTTTCTAATTGGCTCCGGGGATGGCTGGCCAGGGAGGGTGTGAGTGTAAGTGTCTATATAAGGGAAGACAAAGAGGAAGGGAAGGTGTCTGAGGGATGAGGAACCTCCTTCTGCGGGGACTAAGGTGTAGAATTTCTTGTCTTGGAGCAGCCAAGTTCACAAACAATAGTTTGTGACTCTTTCAGATGAAAGTTGTCAAGGAGAGAGATGGTTTCGGGGGCTGAGAGTGCTCAGCGCTCATTCAGAGGACGGACTGGAATTTGGTTCCTCATGATGGCTCCCAGATCCAGGGGACCTGGTACCCTTTTCTGCCCTCCTCAGGCCAAGCACACGCCCACACATAGACACACATACATACACATAAATAAAATCTCCAAAGATAAAATTGCCACCAAGCAGGGAGACACACCGTGAGTCTGTGAGCAGAGATACGCTCACACCCACGGGGCGCACCGTTGCTGCTACCTTGATGAGCAGTGTAAGGCTTCTTCCCTTTGTGTGATAACTGGCTCCCTGTCTCTTTATCATGCCTTCGAGTATCTGGTCACCTTTTAAAGGCAGATGGATGGGAGGGGGCTCTGAGTGTGTGTGGCTTTAGCAGTCAGGAAAACCCTGATGCAAACTCCTCACTTCATTTCACAGGGAGCAGTGACCTTGGGCAGGTCACGTGACTTCACAGTCTGCAGTGCAAAGACACCTTGCAGCTTAGCGAGTGGACCAAGAGGAGCGTTAGGGAGCGGGGAGCCCGCACTCTGGCTGATGGCGGATAGACTGATGGCGGTGCTGGTGAAGGGAGTAAAGCGCCCAGTACTGTGATGGGTGTTTGGTTGCTGGCTATTTCCCTATGGCTAATCTATTGTTTCCACTACGGCTAAGATAAGGGAGTCCAGCACTCAGTAGCTGCTCATTAAATACTGAACACCCGAGAAAAGGAGTGTGGGCAGAAAATTGCACCTTCAAGACGGCAGAGCAGGAGGATGAGAACCGCCTGGAGGGATGGATCCCACTGTCTGTCTGGACCCTGCTGTCTGTCTGTCTGTCTGTCTGGACTCCACTGCCTCTGACAGCCTCAGGCTCCACAGAGCTCTCTCTGTGCAGACAACAAAGAGAGGAGATCATGTTCATTTCGGAAAGCATTTCCAAACAAAGTCCTGGCTGGAGTCAGGAAGGGGCTGGCCAGGTCCAAAGAACTGGCTTCTTAGCTGACTAAGGTCACTGCCTATACCCAGGCTAAGCCAGCTCTTGGCTGGGTGATCTTGGAACTGGGCAAAGGCCATGCCAACCTGCTATGGGGTTCTTGTTTGTGGATGAAACACTTTCTTGGCCATGGATACAAGCCTCTGGGGCCTCTGGTCAGCAGGAATTTTCAGAGTCTCATGATGGTAACATCAGCTACGTGAGCTGCTTAAGAAAATACTACAAGGCTCCAAATCACCAGGGCTGAATGGGGAGCCAGTGTGGGTTGCTTTCCTGTGAGGAAAGGGGGGGGGCCTCAAGACGTGGGAGATGGGGGGACAGGCAGGCACAGGCAAGTTCTCATGAGGACTGCTGTGCCCACTAGGGTCCTGGGGCTACAGATCGTGGCTGACATGGGGCACTCTCACCAGGAGGGTGAAAAGGGACAAATCCTATTAGATGTAATCATCCTGTGTGCTGGGCTCTGGGTGCAAAGGTGAAAATCCAGTCTGCTGCTGCGAGCGGCCTGGGGGGTGGGGATGAGAAGCTTGTCTCGCTCCCCAGCACCTACGCAGTTTCCTTTCCTCTGATCATCCCTCGGCTCCGTGCTCCCTCCCTAGGTTGGGAGCACGGGATGCTCCTCTAATGGGGAGGGCATGCTGTCTGCTTGGTAGGTTGAGGTTTGAACAGTGACTTCAGTGTCCATCCAAGGTCACACCTTCAGGGACTGAGTGTGACGGACCAGTGTCTTCCAGCTGAATGAGATCGCTGTTATATAGAATCAGAGTGAGCTTTGGAGACCCCTGCAGGACCCTCACTGCTGACTTAATGTCCTCTTAAGGGCTCAGTCCCTCCTAAGGAGAGGGACTGGGGACCCTTCAGTGGCCCTTCTGCCACTGAGCTTGTTGTTCTGAGGGTGCGACCTATGGCGGGGTAGCTTCCTGGAACCCCCCTCACTCCTGTGAGGACCCCCCCCCCATAAGTCTATGACTCATCAAACAGGTTTTGGGTGGGGTCTTTCTTTGATGGGTGGGTGTCCTCTTTCTCTAGTGTGAGTGTCCTCAGAAAACGTCACATGATGCTGAGCCTGGATGGGAGCCAGGTAAGTCTCAAACCGCCTTTCCAGGAGGAGCGGCTGGTCTGCCTCGTGTTTCTCTGACGCTGCCTGTTTGAGGCCACTTCACACTGAGTGAAGCCAGGCTCACAAGCTGGGACAGCCACTACAAGCTCGTTCAGCGTGTGAGCCCGGAAGTGCCCTGTGTGCCCCGTAAGTCAGAGGTGATGCTGGCAGGAGCGGGATGCCAAGTTTGCCCACAGGAGGTCTGGAGCCGGCTCTATTCTGGGATGAGACGGGCTCCCCAGCTGTTCCTTTCCAGCGCAGGTGACATTACACGAGCTCTTTAATCGGCAATATTAGCTGCTTTGTTTAGTACCCAGGCTGTGGCTGACTCTGCAGCCTTTCACCTGAAGCAGCAGTAGCAACCCTAGGAAAGGTTTTTGAAATCAAAATGTAATTGCCTACTGAATCAGGTAAGATTTCATCCGGATGCAGGGACCAGAAACCCAACAAACAGGGCTATTTTTTGCAGCGAGCCTGGAGTCAAGAATTAAGCAGTTCAGGTGCAGGCAGGAAGGCACTGCCAGGAACATATGCCTGTCTTTTCTGCCTTCCTACCCTGGGCATGTGACTTTCATCCTCTTGAGCACAAGATGGCTGCTGCACTGCTAGACATTGCGTCAACATCCAAGGCCAGAAGCAGGAGTGTAAGGACGGTATGGTTGTTAATCTGACTGGATCTGGAATCAACTAAGAAACAGGCTTCTGGGAGGGCTTGAGATGGAGTTTCCTGAAAGGGGAACTGGTCACTGGTTGGGGGAAGGGGCTGAAGGCTTGGTCCAGAGAGGCATCCAGGCTCTCAAGCCTCTTTGGTGTGTAAATAACCATTGCTGGACTGTCTATAGTCCCCTTGCAACATACATTCCCTCTAGAGGTTCTGTTTCACTACACACAGCTCAAAGGCTACAGTGCCTCAGGTCCACAGTGGGCTGTGATGAAGGCTGGAACCTGGCTGGTCTGAAAGACAAAGCAAAGAACCATGGGCCAGGAGTGAAAGAGGAGCTTCCTCCTCCCTCAGCCCTCAGACTGCGAAGTGTGACTGTTAGGTAGCACCTGGTGTCGGAGGTCCTGAGGGAAGGCTGCTTTCAGAAAATATTCCGATGAGCGGAAGATGAGACCCAGAGAGCATGACGGGTCTGTGAAGGCAAGATAGCTGAACTCCCAGCATGGGCGAGCATGAGTCTGTGAGGGTATGGAGAGAGGAAAGCGGGTGGGGCGGAAGAGGAGGGGGGTGAGACAGGGAAGAGGCAAACTGGAAAGGGGAGGGGGAAGCAAGGAAGATGACTTCCATTCATGCCTGGGCAAACTTTTCTGTTGTTTTTATTTTTCAAGACAAGCTTTCTCTGGGTAAGAGCCCTGGTTGTCCTGAAGCTCACTTCGCGGTCCAGGGATGGCCTTGAACTCATAAAGATCCGCCTGCTTCTGCCTCCCAAGTGCTGGGATTAAAGGCGTGCACCACCCGCCACCACCCTGAGGCTGAGCAACCTTTTAAGAGCAGGGAATGATGGGGCTGGACAGATGGCTCGGCAGCTCAGAGCACTGGCTGTTCTTGCAGAGGAGCTGAGTTCAGCTCCTAGCCCTTGGGCCTGACAGCTCTCAATCCCCAATAACTCCAGTTCCAGGAGATTCATCACCCTCTTCTGGCCTCTGCAGGCACACAACACATACACACACACACACACCTCACATGTCCCTCCCTAGACCTTTGGTCTAGTCTGTTATTTCAATGACTAGGCCCTTTGGGAGGTTGTGGCTGGCAGAAGAGAACAGTTTAGAGGGGGAGATGCGGCCAGGTGGAGGGGTCGGAGGGAGGGGGCTGAGGCGGTGGCTCAGTTTGTTAAATGACGGCTGTGTAAGTGTGGGGGCCCGACCTTGATTCCTAGCACTGCATAAAACGCCCAGCGTGGAGGTGCACACCTGTAATCTCGGTGTGGGGGACACAGACACAGGTTGGCTTGCTTGATGGCTGTCAGATTCAGAGAAGGATTGTCTCAAAAACAAGAGGTGCGATGTCTGAGGAACAACACAGGAAGTTGACCTCTGGCCTCTACACGCACGTGTGTCAATTCTTATGTTCGTGAACACACATGCGCATTCCTCCCACACAGATGTGGTCTGCTAAGCGACTAGGACTTGGTAGCAATCTTGGGAAGGGCACAGGCCTCTGAGAAACAGGATGATGATGATGATGATGATGATGATGATGATGTGTGTGTCTGTGTGTGTGTGTGTGTCAGCCACCCAGTGCTGCAGAATAACCAGCCCCAAACACTGAAGTTACAACATCTATTCTGCGGCTGTTGGGCCGGGCGCTTTTGCCTGCAGTTTGGAGGTGACACTGGCTGTCATTGACAAAGTCAGGATGGAGCAGAGGACAGTTTCCTAGTCGCTCTCAGGGCGGGCATTGGTTGTTTCTCTTTTTCTCTTTGCCCAGAAGGATTATGAAGTCACTCTGAATTCCCGGAACATCAGACCCAAACAGAAGAACAAAAACAAATTCTGGAGCCAAATATAAATGCGTTTTTAATTACCCGCACGGCTGCTCCCTCCCATTAGCGCGGGAAATGAAGGGTTGAGCGTTTAGCACTTACAGTGATAATCCCAGCGCAAAACTTTCACAACAGCCCATTGATCCCCACGTCCGATGGCTATGAGCCTGCTTCAGGTGGCCTGGGCTAGCTCGGAGGCTTCTTCACTGTTTTGGATGGAATGGCTGGCAGGAAACCAGAGGGTGACAGGCTGGGACCAGTTGCCTGGGTTGGGGGATTGTGAGGGACCTGGGAAGTCCTGGATTTCCCAACTTGACGACTTCCTCACTGGGCAACCTGGGTTAAAGCGATTTGCCTCTCTGTGCTTTTGTTTCTATAACAGCAAAGGGGTGGGGGAGGGGCATCTATTCTCTTGCTGGGAGGATTGAGGGGTGTGGCATGGGCCTGGCTGTTTTATTATGGCTTTTTTTCTATCATCTGCCTCCTCTCCCTCCTCCTCTCCTTCCTCTCCCTCCTCCTGTCCCTCCTCCCCCTTCTCTCCCTCCTCCTATTCCTCCTCTCCCTCCTCCTGTCCCTCCTGTCCCTCCTGTCCCTCCTCTCCTTCCTCCTGCTCCTCCTGTCCCTCCTCCTGTCCCTCCTCCTGTCCCTCCTCTCCCTCCTCCTGTTCCTCCTCTCCCTCCTCCTGTCCCTCCTGCTCCTCCTGTCCCTCCTCCTGTCCCTCCTCTCCCTCCTCCTGTTCCTCCTCTCCCTCCTCCTGTCCCTCCTCTCCCTCCTCCTCTCCCTTCTCTCCTTCCTCCTGCTCCTCCTCTCCCTCCTTCTGTCCCTCCTCTCCCTCCTCCTGTTCCTCTTCTCCCTCCTCCTGTCCCTCTTTTCCCTCCTCTCCCTCCTCCTGTTCCTCCTCTCCCTCCTCCTGTTCCTCCTCTCCCTCCTCCTGTCCCTCCTCTCCCTCCTCCTGTCCCTCCTCTCCGTCCTCCTGTCCCTCCTCTCCCTCCTCTTATTCTCCCGCCTTAACCCCTCTTCCCTTTTTTCTCCTTCCTCCTCTTCCTCCACCTTCTCTTCTTCTCCCTCCTCCTCTCCCTCCTCTTCTCCTTCCTCCTTCCCTCCTCCCTCACCTTTTTCTTTTTTCTCTCCATCTTCCTCCCTACCCCCTTTCTCCTCCTCTTCCTTATAACAGTGATTTTGTCCATCTCGAGCCCTAGGCGTCTGGTTAATAGATACATTTAATCTTGCTTTGCCAACTAGGAAGCTCAAACCCAGCAAGCAACCCAAGCCCGGCAAACCACACAGAGCCGGCATCCGGGATGTGAAAAGACATTTTGTTCTCGTCCGACTTCGCTGCGTCCCCACTCCGTTCTATTCATCGTCTCTGGTTACACATTTGAAACTTGCCTCGAGCTCCCCTGTCTACTCGTGGAACAAGACAGGGATATAAAAACACGTCAAAGGAATCAATAGAACCAGAGTCTGGGGATGGATTTAAAAATAGAACATTCTGTGTGGCTCTGTGGAGGGAGCAGACTCTGTGTGGGATGCTGCTGGGTGGTGAGTCCCGCAAAAGCCGCTGGCCCCTGGTTTTACTGCCAGCGGACTTTAGATTCTGGTCCTGCTTTTAGCTAACTGGCCAGACCTGGAAACCTGCCCCAGGGACACTCACTGGATGGGCCGGTACTTTATGGAGTCAGGTCAAGTGTTCCAGAGCCTGGCAGCCGGGACCTGTCTGGTGTGTTGCATGACCTCTGCTTTCCTCGTTAGCTTCAGAAGGTTTGACGAAAGCCAGAGCCCCCCCCCCATTTTCATCTGGGGGTGCCATCAGGGGTGGCCCCTTGAGAGGCAGTCTATACACTTGGCTGCCAATTGACTGAATGAGGACAGAGCTGCCCACTGACCATGCACTCACCTGCTAAGGAACTGCCTTGGTGAGCAGAGGCCAGGCCGGGCATCCCTTTCACTCACAGCCGCAGCTGGTCCCTGGGAAAGTCCTGTTGCTGGGCCCCAGGGCCTTTGCATGTGCTGCCCTGGTACTGGGGACATGCTAGCATGGTACAGAGATCAAAGGCCCAGGAGTTGGAATCCAAGCTAGCTTTCATCATTTATTATATCTATGCCCTGAAGTGGGTTCTCTAATGTCCCTGTGCCTCAGTTTCCCTTTCAGGGATAGAGTGATGGTTGCAATGCCCTTGCTGGGTTCTTTGGAGTCTTGAGGGATATAAAACATTAGAAAACCATCTGCAGTGGACTGGGACGGACCCGAGTTTGATCCTCAGAACTCACAGGACAAAGGCTCAGCACTGGGGAAATAAAGGCAGGTGGATCCCTGGGGCTCACCGGCCAGCCAGCCCAGCCTAATTGGTGGCACCAAGCCAATGAGAGACGCTGACTCAAACAATACGAAGAGCAAGGTACCTGAGGAACAACAACTGGTCTCCACGTGGACAGGAGCATGCATGTACATGCACCTACACATACATGAAATCCACCCCCCCACCAAACCTCACGAAACATTGGCAGTGTGGTCCCTAGGCGAGTGCTCCCCACCTCGTAACCTTCTGCCCTTCCTTGACCTCTCCCCGACTTGAGGCTGGGTAGGATCCACCCTCTAGGCTTCTGTAGCCAAGCATATAAATTCTCAGCTTCTACATTTGACCTATGCCTTGCCCCTCCGGGCTGACTGAGCCAGGACTGCATCCGCCACGGTGACTCAGCCCAGCACTTGGTACAGACAAAGCACCAGGGAAGGGATAGAGGGTTCCACAGCACAACAGGACACCCGGATGACAGTATTGTCACAAATGAGGGTACCATGGACTTCATCTGGCCCCAACCATCTGCCCAAAGTGCCCCGGAGATGCAGACTATAGAAGCTCCTTCCTCCCTGGAGGTCTCCTTCTCCCCCAGAGAGACACAACAGAGCCATGGTTGCCTGCTGTTACTCCAACGGGAATGTATCCAAACCCGATTGTTCCCGGGGATCCCCCAGGCAGGCACATGGCATCTGTTGTGCACGCATAACTCTCAAGGGGCTCTGTGGCGAATGCCAGGCTCCGGTGCTGGGGCTCGGGGCTCACTTGTGTCCCCCGATTGGGCTTCCTTTCTTCTTCTGAGATGGTGGTCAAGACACCAGCGTCCCAGGAATCCCTCGAGGATTAAAGAACAGGCGTTTGTGAAGCCCTGGCACTGGGCCTGCTGCAGAAGCAATCGCTGGGAGAGCGGTGGCCCATACGATCGCTCCTGTTAAAGCTGAATCTCTGTGGAGGACTGGAGCTCAGCTAATGAGGACTTTTTGCCCTTTCTCTTCTGTGCTGAGATCTGACCTGTTTGTTCTGATGCCACTGTGCGAGAACGTGCTGAGCTCAGGGCTCTCTTGGTGACATCTGTACACCCATCCCCTCTCCCACTGTATGTGTATGTGTGTGCATGTGCACATGCGCTTTAGTGGGAGTGCGTGTGCTCAAGCGCACATGTGTGTGCATGTGTGCTTTGGTGTGCATGTGCTTGTGTATGTGTGCATGTGTGTACATAAGTGTGTGCTTCAGTGTGTGCATGTTTGGGCATGCATGTGCATATATGTGCATGTGTGTGTACATGAAAGAGTGCACGCATGTGTGAAGGCTGGAAGCTGAGGTTGGTTTTCCTCTGTCACTATCTACTTTACTTCTTGAGACTTCGTCTCACTGAGTGTGCATCTCACTGGTGACTGGCCTTCAAGCTTCGTCAAGCTCCAGGGAGTCTCCTGTGTCTGCCTCCCTCCCAGTGTTGGGATTGCAGGCTTGCACCAGCACGCCCAGTTTTATGTGGGTTCTGGGGATCTGAACTCATGTCCTCATGCTTGTTCAGAAATGCTTAACAACCTCTTTATGTATATGTATATGTATATGTATATGTATATGTATATGTATATGTATATGTATATGTGTATATATACGTATATGTGTGTATCAAACACACATATATGTTTATATTATATATTATATATGTTTATATGTATATGCATGCATATATAAAACAAACATATATTATATATGTTTATATATAAACATATATACACACATATATACATATAAACATATATAAACATGTTTATATATATCAACACACAAACGCACACACACAAACGCACACACACATACACACACACATGTTTGAGACAGATTCTTGCTCTATAACCCAGGCTGGTCTTAAATTCATGGTCTCAAATTCATAATCCTGCTGCCTCAGTCTCCCCAGTTCTGAGATGACTGGTGGATGCCCCACACTCAGATTTCTGTCCAAGTGCTTTCTGTTTGGCCATCTACTCCTTTTGCTGGGCTAGTCCATCCCGCCCTCCCCAGAAGTACTCGGCAGTGCCAGCTGGGGACATTGACAGATAATTTTAACAAGTACTCACCCACTGAATGACCAAATGTCCCCTTACATGAACTGTCATAGCAGATATTTACCCTGCAACGACCAAAAAGGTCTCTGAAGCGATACGGATGCACAGCGTGGAGACCATGGGTTTCAGAGAAGAAGTCAAGATGCTATTCTATCCACCCTGCCCTGGTGGCCCAGGGCCCACTGGTGGGCACAGCACCCAGCAAGCCTTGTAGAACAGTGATTCTCAAGCTTCGGAATGCTTCTTTCAATACAGCTCCTCCCATTGTGGTGAGCCCCCTGCCCATAAAATTATTTCACTGCTTCTTCATAACTATAATTGTGCTACTGTTATGAATCATAACGTAAATATCTGATGTGCAGGCTATCTGATATGTGGCCCCAAGCAAGTTGAGAACCACTGCTATAGGGAGTGGGATAGTTCAGTGTGTTGACCCAAGTCTAGAAAGGGGAGGGTTCATAGGCTTAACTACCTTATGGGCTAGGATATACTGTCCCTGAGGTTCTCCCACAATCCCATGGGCGTCCCTTCTGAAGGACGCAATGCCAGCCATCCTGGAGGTGTGCTGCCAAGCCGGCTCTGTTCTTTCTCCTGATAGCAGACACCTGGTGCTGTCCAGGGCTGGGTGAGAGAAAGCGGAGAGGTCTTTTGGGGAGACCATCCTGGAAAGGAGCCCTGCTCCTTGTTAACCCCGACATTTGTCTTCCACTCAGACCCTCGTGCCTGAAGTGCGGCTGCTCTCCCTAAATCAAGGTCAAGGAATTGCAGAGAGCCGGGCAAGGTGATAAACACCGGTACTTGTAAAGTGGGTACAGGAGGGTTGGGAGTTCAAGCCTCAGCCATAAAATGAATTCTAGGCTAGCAGCGCTACATAAGAACGTATCTCAAAAGAGGGAAAAAAGTAACGACAGACGAAAGAAAATTGGGGTCCACTTATGCTTCCAAGAGCAGTGAGTGAGCTCTCAGGAACCTCACCTCCGAGATTCTGAGAAAAAAAAATAACACTAGAAGGTGCTGGGTATATAGTGGTACATGCCTATAATCCCAGAACTCAGGAGGCTGAGGCTGGAGGATTTGTACAAGTTCAAGGCTGGCTTGTAACATAGAAAGGCCCTGTCTCAAAATAAAGGAGCAAGCAACAGCAACGATGGAAACAAAGAGCCAAGCCCCGACGAGGGTGGTAAGGTCCTCATGTGTACAGAGGCTCCAGTAGACACGAGACTTCCTCACCGGATAGGAAAGACTGCCCTCTGGTTGTTCTGGTAAGCACCTGGTGTGGTAGTGGCCCCCTGGCATCCGTGAGGTAGTGGCTCCCTCTTGTTGATGAGGTGAGAGCTAAGTGGGACTGAGTGACCGGGTGGGTGGGAAGGCTGGGGGGAGGGTCGCAGGTCCACAGCTGCAAGCAGCTTAGTGGAGACAAGGGTTTGGGAGAGATGACAAAGTTAAAGCTCAAGTCAGGATAACAGAAGGGACAGTACAAATATGAGGACTTGGGGGATGGGTAGGAAATCAGTGGCTGACAAGGATGGATATGGATTGCAGTGTTTTCTCAGCTCGCCCTCCAAGCCAGCATCAGCACCAACTGGAACATGCTGGGATGCAGGGTCCTGCCCCACACCTACTCGTCAGAAGCCCTGAAGGCGTGGTTAGCAGATGATGCTGGAGAACAGGCTCAAGACCTGGGCAGTGGCCATGTCCTCCCAGCAAATCACCTGGCCTCTGTAGGGAACAGAAGCTCAGATTAGCCCCTAGGATTCATGGAAGGCATTCTTAATCTGTAGGAGGAGGATGTGGGAAGCCCACATTTTTGCTTTCTTCCGCTACGGAAGGAGCTGAGGGCAGACTTGAGGCCGTGAATGTTGACCCAGCTTTCTTAGAAAGACTAAGGGAAGGAGGCATATGTTTGCCTGCATAGCCATCCACAGAGAGTCGGTGGCAGCGCTGCAGTCTGACAGGGTCTTTAATTGGGAATCGTCTCCCTCTTTTCCCAGCTGCTAGCTCCTATCTTTGGAGAAATGGTGAGCTGACAGCCACCGCTGATCCGGCAGCATCCCTGCTCCAGTTGAGGTGTGGGGACCCTGCCCTAGGCATTCGATGCCATCCGAGTAGCCTGCCCGCAGTGGGGAGAGCCATAGGGAGCATCCCAAGAGCTGCCATCTCGGTCTGCCTAGCTCAGGAGTTCCACAACGCCTTTGTCGCCAGTCTGGCACGAGGACCTCTCCCGGGAGCTCATTTAGTAGCAGTGTTCTTGGCAGGAAGCAAGCTCCTGGAAGCTAAGTGTTCTGGATGCACGCTTTCCCCGGTGGGGTCTTCCCATTGGAAAGATGAGGAAGCAGTTCCATTTAGGCTGCAAATGGCTCCAATTAGTTTCTGAATCCCGACCTTCATTTATTCTGCATGAGGTGAGGAGACTGAGGTGATTTATTCTTCATGAGGCACGGAGGCTGACGTTGCTGTCCTTCTGTCCTTCCCCACAGCCCATCTTTCCCTGTCCATGAGGAATCCAGTGTTGTCTTCTCTCCTGACTCCCCATCACCTTCCTCATCTGTCCCATCTCTCTATCACCATAGCAACTGCATCAGTACCGACCTCAGTGTCTGTTGTGATGGCTCCTTCATGGCGTCCCAGCCTTTCATCCCCAAGGCTAACTAAGTCATAGGGCACAGCAGATATAGTTCTAATCTACCACAAAAATATTTAATTTATTTCAAAAGTAGAAAAGAGGAAACTTTTAAGCAGAAGAAAATAGTGCATGTGTCTGTGTTTGTGTCTGTGTGTATCTGTGTGTCTGTGCGTGCACACAATGTTGGCATGGATATCCATGAGTGCACATGTGTAACCCACAGGTTAGCATCAGGTATCTTTGAAACAGGGTCTCTCAGCAAACCTGGAGCTCGGTGATTGGCTAGACTGGCTGGCCAGCAAGCTCCCAGAATCCTTCTGTCTCTGCCTTCTTAGCCCTGGGATTACAGGTGCATATCACCATGTCTGGCTTTCTATTTGGGTCCTGGGGATCTGAACTGAGATCCTCACTCAGTAGGATTACCCAGTCCCCAAAGAAAATATTTTAACATATTACAATATATTTTTTTCTTCTGTGTTTTGTTTTGAGACGTATCTCACGCAGCTCTGGCTCGCCTCCAACTTGCTATGCGGCCAAGAATGATCTCAAACTCCTGATCCTCATGCTTTAGCCTCCAAGTGCTAGGATTCCAGGTGCGTGCCACCACACCCTGCATTTATCACCACACCCTGCATTTATTTCTTCACAAAAGTTCCCTTGTGGGCCTTTCTCTATCTCCAACAGTGTTTTATTTGATGCAAGGAGAACCTACATCTTTGTACGGCCGGTTCAGTGATGATGAATAGCAGAGCAGCTGATCCCAGCCATGGGTACTGAGCCAGCGGGGCAGAAAGCCGGTGAACAGTGTGTCTTTCCACCCTGGTCTTTCTACTGGGGAAGCTGTGCCCAGCTCAGTGTCTCTGTGACTAGGGGCTCTTCCTCAGAGGTGCCGTGACAAACCCTGGGTTCCAATGTCTTTAGGCAGCAGGCATCGAAGGCACCTTTTGCGGAGTCCTGGCTCCTTGCATCTGGTGCCCTGGATCTCCTGGAACTCACTCTGTAGACCAAGCTGGCCTTGAACTCAGAGATCTGCTTGCTTCTGCCTTCTGAGTGCTGGGATTAAAGGTGCGTGCCACCATGCTGGGCTGAGAAAAAGATGCTAAATGTTCTGTTCAAGCCTCCCTAGTGTTAGGAGATGCTGGCATGTCTGTTATGCTGGCGCATGACCCAGAGCACCTGCGGATGTCAGAGGACAACTTCATGGCGTGGCTGCTCTGCCACACTCTCAGCCTTTTAAGCTGGGTTTGGGGAATCTAACTCAGCCTCTCCCGATTTCCCAGCAATCTCTTCCCCTGCCTAGTCATACATCCCAGCCCCCTGGCTCATCTTGTCCCAAGCCACGCCCCCAGCCCCTGGCTCATCTCGTCCCAGACCACGCCCCCAGCCCCTCTTGCCCCAAGCCACGCCTCCAGACTCTGGCACGTTTTCCCCTGAGCCACGCCCGCCCCCAGCCCCATCGCTCAGCTTTCTATCTGGTGGGGCAGGCTCTTATCTCTAACAACTTGTGATTAATGTCAGAATCAGTCTGTCAAAGCCATAAAGTGCCCTGCCCGGTTGGGACAGCAGTGAATTCATAGATTAAATCTCATAGTCTCCCCGAGCGTGAAGGGGGAATATTTCTCCATCCTCCTGGGTCTCCTCTGACGTCTTCGGTGACTTTCATAATTCTCTCCATAAAGGTCTGGGATATCTTTCAGTGGATTTATTCACAGGTAACTCAGTTTTTCTTGCTTTGATGACAGGACACTACCTTTCACTCACACTTCCTAACTGATTTCTGTGGGCACGGGGGACGTGAGCAGACTTTGTCCGGAGCTTCTGCTGAAATGAGTTCTCTACTTCTACTTGTGTATCCATGATTTTGGATTGTGTCCATAAGCAACTGTAGTCAGTATGCGCTGGTATTATATTCTCTCCCTCCCTCCCTCCCTCTCCCTCCCTCCTTCTTCTTCTTCTTCTCTCTCTCTCTCTCTCTCTCTCTCTCTCTCTCTCTCTCCTCCCTTCTTCCCTTCCACCCTCTCTTTTTCTCTCCCCCCTCTTCCTTCCCTTTCTTTCTCCTCCCCTTCCCCTCCGCTTTCTCTCCTCCCCCCCTTCCCCTTCTGTTCAGGATCCTACAATGTAGCCTAAGCTAACCCAAACTCTTGTTCCTTTTCTTTCAGCCACGAAGGATCACCACCACTGATAGCTGATCTCCCCATCTTTCTGCCATGTGGGGTCTCCATGACAAGACTGCATAAAAAGCTGGGACAGATGGCTGGTTCCATTTTAATTTGTTACGACTCCTTTTGTGGTTGCTAGAAGCCAGGGCACTGGGCATATTGGGTGGAAAGGCTCTGCCACAGAATTGTACCACTCCTTTAATTTCATATTTTGAGACAGGGTCTCCATAAGTTGCCTTGGTTGGCCCTGGACTCACTCTGTAGCCCAGGCTGGCCTTGAACATGGCAATCCTCCTGCCTCAGCCTTCTCAGCCTCCTGAGTAGCTGGGATGATAGACCTGCAATACAACCCTTGCTCCTGCCTACCTTATTTGGATTTACTTACATTTTAAATACCTGTTACCCACTGCATTATTATGTGTAGCCCATTGGTTGCCCCGTGCTATAAGAAGCACTCCAGTCCACTGTGTATTCCACAGCAGCTGTGCCAAGACACAAAGCTGTGCACCGTAAAGCTCGCTATTGTTTAATGTTTTTTTTTTTTTATTCTTTAGGTGTTTTTACTTTTATTCCAGAATCAGGCAATACTTCAAGCTACAAAATGCAATGTGTTCTATGTATGTGAGCAAAGATTATCTGCATATGTATGTATATGTATAAATATGTGTATATATGTATATAATATGTGTGTATGTGTGTATATATGTGTACATCTGCAGGCCAGAAGAGGGTGTCAGATCCCATTACAGATGGTTGTGAGTCACCACGCAGTTGCTGGGAACTGTACCTCCGTCCTCTGGAAGAGCAGTCAGTGCTCTTAACCGCTGAGCCATCTCTCCAGCCCTGTGATATGTGATACACACACACACACACACACACACACACACACACACACACACACACACGGACCAAACCCAGGACCTTGCAGCTGCAAGGCAGGCACCTACCACCTCATTCCAGCCCCCATTTTCTTTTTAAGAGGTTCTCTGTACCCCAAGGCTGGCCTCCAGCCACCTAGAAGGCAGAAGCAGGAGAATTTCAATTTGAAGAAAATGTTTTAATTTTCAAACTTTGCCTTCGTCTGATCAGGAGGCTCATTTCTACTCTGTTCTAATCTTTAGCACTTGACAAGATTCAGACAAAAAGGATCATCACTTGGCATCATTACCTCAGTAGGATCCACCTCCAGTGGCTCCTACAGATGGCGCTAATGGCAAGACTGTCATTTTTAGAACACATTTTTTTTTGAGGTCAAATTATAATTATATAATTTTCCCCCTTTCCTTTCTCCAAACCATTCCATACACACCCACATGATCCCATCCAAATTCATAAGGTCTTTTTCTTCAGTTGTTGTTTGTGGTGGCGGTGTGTGTGTGTGTGTGCGTGCGTGCGCGCACATGTGCATATGTGCTTGTACGAATTTCTAAATATATAAATACAACTTGCTTAGCCCGTATAGTGCTTCTTGTGTCTGTATGATTTTGGAGCTGATCAGTTGTTAGATAACTGGCTTCATCGCCATGCTGGAATATTACAGGCAGGCCACACCCACCTGGCCCTCCCGTGGGACCTGGGGATCCAGACTCCCAGGTCCTTATGCTTTCAAAGCCACTGAGCCCTGTCCCTGACCCTCTCCAGCATCTCTGAAGATTCCTTGTTTGTCGTCCGCCCTCCAGCCTTCTGCTCCGACACCCACTTCAGAAAGCTCAGTCTTCTTTGAGACTGTCACCCTGCCATCCCACCCCCCACTGCAGTCTCCAAACATTGCGGATGTATGTATGGTTATTGCAGGTTTGGGTTAAAGTCATTTGTGGCGACTGGGTAGATTGCTTAGTGGCTAAGAGCACTGGCTTCTGTATTGCTCTACATATCCTAGCTCTCATGCCAGGCAGACAGCTCACAACTGCCTGTAAGTCCAGTCCCGGGGGCATTTGACACCACCAGCCTTTGTTGGTACCTTCTGGCCTGCACATGTGCGCGCGTGCACACACACACACACACACACACACGTGCGCGTGCATACACACACATCCACACATGCGCACACACATATGCACGTGCGCACGCACATATGCGTGCACACACACATACACACATGCACACACATATGCACGCACACACACATATACACATGCACACACGTGCATGCACACACACACACGTGCGCGTGCATACACACACATCCACACATGCGCACACACATATGCACGTGCGCACGCACATATGCGTGCACACACACATACACACATGCACACACATATGCACGCACACACACATATACACATGCACACACGTGCATGCACATACACACACACACACACACACACACACACACACGCACACACACACCTTTCAGAATCACATCTGGAATATTGTCTGCCATCATTTCTTCAAATGCCTTCCCTTCCTTCCCTTCTCCCCCGGGACGCTGGAGCTGGTATGTTGGCGGGCTGATGGCTTCCTGCAGGACTCCGGGCAGCTCCTTCCTGTTCTCTCTCCGTCCACAGAGGAATCTCACTCAGCCTGTCTTCTAGTTTGCTCATTGTTCTCTCAATGCAAACCGACTACAGAGCATTCCAGAGAATTCTCCTTTCCAGTTATTCATTTCAATGCCAGCATTTACATTTTGCTCTTTTTTTTAAATCCATGCCCCCACCCCTGTATTTTCTGCTTCAAGAATCGTAGTTAGCCCAATTTCCTTTAAATTCTGTAGAACATATTCCCAGTACTGTCAACAGACTTCTTTAATAAGCCCAGCATGGGATCTCGAATCCTTCAAGGACAGTTTCCATCACAGAAAATTTTCCTCTGTGGAGACTGTGGCTTTCATTTCTTCACATGACTGAAAATTATTTGTTAAAACTGAACACCTTGCCAGGTGGGTGGTGCACGTCTCAGATCCCAGCACTTTGGAGCCAGAGGCAGGTCGATTTTTATAAGTTCGAGGCCAGCCTGGTGTGTGTACCGAGTTCCAGGGCAGCCAATAATACAGAGACTCCGTCTCAAGAAAATCAGACCAAGCAAGAACAAAAGACTGCAAACCAAATACCCAGAGAAAAAATGGAGACACTCCAGGAACACAGTGTGGCAGCGGGATTCCTGCTCCTCCCCTGCCCCCCAACATTTATTAATGTGTTTTTATTTTTTTCTCTTCGTTGGTTTGTTTTGTGACTTTTCTGAACTAATTCTCTCAAGCTTGTGTTTTTTGCTGTGTGTGGGCCCCAAAGTCTCGGCTCATACATGATGAGGAATGAAGCCTGTGTGCTTCCTCCAAAGCTGCCAGCCACAGGCCTCTGCGTGTGCTTTCAGTTTCTGATGTGTGGCACCTCAAGAGATGAAAGACTAAGATCTCTGTAAGCTGAAGCTAGTTTTCCAGGATGATGGACGCTTCCCAAGCTCCCTGTGGGCTGTTTTTCTGTATATAATTTTTCATGTTAAAATTATTATTATTATTATTATTATTATTATTGGATTTGGTTTTTTTTTTCCGAGACAGAGATTCTCTGTATAGCCCTGGCTGTCCTAGAACTCACTCTGTAGACCAGACTGGCCTCAAACTCAAAAATCTGCCTGCCTCTGCCTTCCAGAGTGCTGGGATTACAGGCATGCGCCACCAACACCTGGCTTTTTGTTGTTGTTGTTGTTAAAGTTATTTTTAGTGTGTGTGTGTGTGTGTGTGTGTGTGTGTGCATTACAGAGCATGCACATGGAGGTCAAATAACCACATGTGGTTCCTAGGATTGGACTAGTGTGGCCTGTCATGGCAGCGAGTACCTCTTCCCTCTGAGCCGTGTTCCCAGCCATGGACCATGATGCTAAACTGTTGTTAGTTACACACCACCACCACCATCAATAAATATTCTATTATCATGTTAGTATTATTAACATATTGCAAATGCTCCTTGGGGCTTTTCCCACACAACAAACAGAGTCAGATTAAGCAACAAGTCTTGCTGGTAGAGCTTTCCAGACAGATACGCGCGTGGTTGTTCTCTGGGGACAGACTTTGTCTCTGAGTCCACATCCAGTTGGGTCCCCAGTGGTGCTGGGCTGCTGTTCTCACGGCTTCTCCATAGCGAGTCTTCCAGCTTTCAAAGCCAACAGCCCAGGAAAGAAAAGACCAAGAAAACCCAGGGACCATGGAAATGCCCCAGTGCTCCCTGACAGTACCATGCTCTTGAATCTGGCTTTTGGCTGCACACCACGCACAGAAAGTCGATTTTAAGTGCTGTCTCACTGGACTCTTATTGGTTCACAGAGGAGCAGACTCCTGGAAGTCAGGACCACCGTTTTCTGTTTAAAAAGTCATGAAGCACATTACGTCTTTTCTCAGTGGTTCTCTGCATCTGCAAGGACGAGCCCATGATTGCTGAAGCCGTCCCCATGATGGGTGATGGGTCTTCCGGCTCTGAAGAGTGCCGGTGAGTTCTCAGGGCGGACACTTGACTTCCCTCTGTATTTGCAAGTGGAGATTCCCAGGATTCTCAGCCTGGGGGAAAACCTTCAACAGTTTAATGGACTCTGACTGTGGAAACAGTCAAACAGGCAGAAACCCCACCCAGTCAGGAGGCCTTACCCTCTTAAATATACACCTGTGCTTGGTTTGATCCTGTTTTTTTTATACAATTACATTTTTATTTTTCAGAAGTACTGGCTGGACATTGTGAGTGTGTAGGTATGTATCTGTGGTGTGTGTGTGTGTGTGCGCGTGTGAGTGTGTGTGCAAGAGAGAGTAGGTATGTGTATGTGAGTGTGTAGGTGTATATGAGTATGTAGGTATGTGTGTGTAGGTGTGTGTGAGTGTGTAGATGTGTGTGTATAGGTATGTGTGTGAATGTATAGGGGTGTATTAGTTTGTAGGTGTGTGTGTGTGTGTGTGTGTAGGTATGTGAGTGTGTAGGTATGTGTGTGAATGTGTAGGTATGTGTGTGAGTTTGTAGGTATGAGTGTGTAGGTATGTGTGTGAGTTTGTAGATATGTGAGTGTACAGGGATGTGTGTGAGTGTGTAGGTGTGTGAGTGTGTAGGTATGTGTGTGAGTGTGTTGGTGTGTGCATATGGGCACACCATCATGCCAGTGCTAGGGATGGAACACAGGTCCTTATACCTGTACCAAAGGCACTTCCCCAACTGAGCCATTTTCGCCAGCTCCCACAATTTGTTGATATTCTATTTAGAATACTCAGTACCCACGTAGAAGTGTGAACTTGATTTAGAATGTGCATCTTTCACTGTCCTCGTCTTGTTTGGGTGTCCTAGTTAACACAGCCTCAACACAAAACGAAACAGCCTGGAGCTGGTTCTGTCAGGAAAGTGCTTGCCTTGCAACCAGGAGGACCCAAGTTCAGATCTTCAGCACACACATGAAAGCTGTGCCTGGCGGTGCACGCCTGTAGTCCTGGTGCTGGGAATACTGAGGCAGGGGCTTGCTGGTCAGCTAGCCTAGTCAGATTCTCAGGCTCCTCGTCCCTTGTCCTAAAAAAATAAGGTGAGCAACTCAGGAAAGTCATTTGGTGTCTATATCGGGTCCCCTTGAATGTTCACACACACACACATACATACACACACATACATCCCTGCTCATAAACACATACCTGTACACAAACAGGAACACACAGAGACACGTAGACATGCACACACACTCACATGTACACACTCACACACACACACACACACACACACACCCCTGCTCATAAACACATACCTGGGCACAAACAGGAATACACAGAGACACATAGACACACACAGCAACAAACAGACATATATACAAGCACAGTCGAATGCACACTCTCACATGTATACACATGCACACATGTATGCACACACACACAAACACACAGACACACACGCACACTCATGCACACCCCCCCCACTTGTTCACTGTCCCTTCCCCAAACAAAGTAAAACACCAAGGTAAACATCTGAGATCAGCCACTCTGCAGGGGCTCTGAAGAGAAAGAGGACAGATGCACCTTGGACAGAGGAGGTGGAAGTGGCCAGCCCCTGTGTTACCTCAGCGAGAAGGCAGGCCCATGGGGACTAACAGCAACCCTGATCTCTAGGACCTGGGCGTGTCCTGGGAAAGATGCAGCCCCCTTACTTGGCAGAAGGATGTGGGCTTGGCCCCTGTGGTCCGAGCTATTCAGACCCTGAAACCATCTCGAACCTTGGAAGGGAATGGGAGATCTCCATAGCCGAGACTCTATTTCCTTCCTGTGAGGCATCGGGAGACAAGAAGTTCAATCCTGACTGGCAGAGTTAAGAAAAAACAGGGCTGAGGAGATAGCTCAGTGGATAAAGCATGCATTGTGCAAGTGTAGGGACCAGGATTCGAATCCCCAATACCCAAGTAAAAGCTGAGAAGGTATGGAGGCCCGGCTGGCGCCCCAGTGCCCAGGAGAAGGAGTCAGGATCCCTGGAGCGAGCTGGCTGTCTAGACCACCTGAGCCAGTTAGCTTTGGGTTCAGCAAGAGAGACCGTGTCTCAGTAAAGTGCAGCCTGGGTGACGTAGATGCCAACACTTGATGTCTACCTCTGGGCTACACATGCACACGTTTCCCCCCCCACACACCACACGCATGTGAACACACGTGTGGATGCATGTGAACACACGCGTGGATGCATGTGTACCGTGTACTCCACCTGCTGTGGAGGCTAAATTACAGTCTATATAAGTCAGCGTGCTGTGGCTGTAACAAATAGCAGAAAAGGAAGGAAGGCTCTGGATCTCTTGCTTTTGGACGTGTTGTGGGCAAAAGCATCACAGAGAGAGCACGAGACTGAGGAATCTGTGTGCGTCAGTGCAGCTGAGAAGTGAGAGAGAAAAGGGAAAGGGCCGAGACGATAGGTCCTTCAGTGACCTAAACCTCCTACACCAGATTGTCTCCAGCGTTTATAAAGATTTAATTTTCTTTTACTTAAGGCGTGTGGCATTTTGATTGGCCTGGATATCTGCATACCACGTGTGTGTAGTACCTCTAGAGGCCAGAGGAGGGCGCTGGGTCACCGGGAACCGGAGTGACAGATGGTTGTGTGCTGTCCTGTGGGTGCTGGGAACTGGAACTGAGTCGGGTACAAGAGCAGCCAGGGCACTTAACCACCGTGTCTTCTTTCTGGCTCTAGTTTTGAGACAGGGAGGGTCCTTCGCCCAACCTGGTTTAGTTAGGCAGGATACTCAATACGCCCCAGGGATTTTCCTATTTTAGCTTCCCCAGAGCTGGGATTTCGAGTCTGTGCTGCCACATCCTGCCTCCCCCACTGAGCCATCTCCCATCCTCCCACCAAACCGTTTCCTGCTGTTTTATTTGCTTCTTTTCTACTTATTTGTGCCCTTTTGTAGCCCAGGAACTCTAGCAGGAAGCACACCCAGCTTCCTTCATCTCGGTAGGCAGCTTTAAACAGCCCCCCTGCCCCCGCCCTCACCTACCCAACAAGCGCTCTTCCTAAGCCCCCGGTGGAGCTGAACAGACAAACTCTCCTCTCAGTGAGCTCAAAGCCCCGTTTCTGACAGAGGCTTTCAAGAAAAGAACCGCTCAGATGTGGAGAGATTAGCGGGAGAGGAGGATGCCGCGCGCTCGCTTGTTTAACATTTATTCCAACCTCCTTCACGCGTGCCTTTTTATACCAAGAAGCTAGGAAAAGAAAACCAATTTCCCTATAAACCTCTTGCAAGGAAGACTTTCAGATGCGATTCAGTCTTCCCCAACTAGAGTCACGCGAGCAGGACGGGCTTTGGAAAGAGTTTAAATGGGAAGAGAGATGGGGCGCTTGCTTCTCTTTTGCTGGTGTGGTACCGCTTAAGGAGCTTCCTGATTTGTTGGTTTCCCTGGTAACGGTGGAGGAGACCCAGAAGGATTCTGGGGGACTGGAGGTTTTCCCTAAGGCTCAGTTCACAGCCTGCTTCTCCCATCTAGGAAGGTTTGAGGGCTACTAATGCTCCCTGCTAGGGAGGAGCATCCCTTCGGTTTAAACTACAGAGGCGCCTTCCACTATCTCCGATGCAAATCTCAGAAGGTTTTCAGAGACGGGGATGCCTGTGTTTGGTTATCTGATCTGATTCACAGCCAGCCATCGTGGGCAGCGTCTTGGTTTTGGAGTGCTGTGCCTCCAATGCACAAGGCCCTGGATTCCAATCACAGGAAAATAGGGAAAATCCACGCAGTGCGTTCAACGGGAGGGAGGACTCTACGGCAGGGAGAATAGGACTTAGAACCACTTAACCGCTACCCCAGGCTTGTTGACTGTCAGAACAAGGGCAAGGAGGGTTGGGCTGGGAAGATGATGGCTCAGGGGGCAAAGTGATTGACACTCAAGCCTGACAACTGGAGTTCAGAACCCCAGAGCCCGTGTACAAACTAGACGCAGCAGTGCAAACGTCTGTAATCCCTACTAGGGCATGGGAAGCAGACACGGGGGAATCCCCCATGTACCGGCTGGGTTTGTGTGTCAGCTTGCCACAGGCTCGAGTTATCACAGAGAAAGGAGCTTCCATTGGGGAAGTGCCTCCATGAGATCCAGCTGTGGGGCATTTTCTCAATTAGTGATTAAGTGGGGAGGGCCCCTTGTGGGTGGTGCCACCCCTGGGATGGTAGCCTTGGGTTCTATAAGAAAACAAGCTGAGCAAGTCAGGGGAAGCAAGTCAGTAAGGAACATCCCTCCATGGCCTCTGCGTCAGCTCCTGCTTCCTGACCTGCTTGAGTTCCAGTCCTGACTTCCTTTTTGTGTTGAACAGCAGTGCAGAACTGCAAGCTGAATAAACCCTTTCCTCTCCAACTTGCTTCTTGGTCATGATGTTTGTGCAGGAATAGAAACCCTGACTGAGACACCCCAGAATCTGGCAAGCCAAGGAGCCTGGCGCATACACTGGCAAAGAGACAGGGAAAAGGTAAGGGTTGACACCTTGTCCTCTGACCCTCACGTGCATGCTGGCCTTGCTGATGATGTCATACTCTGCCAGGGGTGGTGGGGGGCACAGAAGGGGTGTGTCCTGGACCCTTGACTGCAAAACTCCGTTTCACCATAATGGCCTACAGAGGAGTGGATCCCTTCACAACCACTTGGGCTGGAGCTCTGAATAGCCCAAGATGCAGAGACAGGTGGCCCCCTGGCCATGTCCATCCTCATACCTCTAGAAAGAAGCACACATCTACTAGTACAAGTCGGAGGAAGGAGGGACATAGCTCACAGTTCTGTGTGATGGATAACGCGGGCCTTGTCAGAGATCTGTAGCTGACTAAGGCCTCCTCTGCTCTCCACGGGCAGGCACTGAACACTGGCTGCGTTCTTTGACCCGGAAGGTTGCCTAACCACAGTGCAACTGGCCTCTCAGCTCCCAAAGACCTCTTTTATTTTTCATTAATTTATTTTATTCACTTGGCATCCTGATCACAGCCCCCCTCCTCCTAATCCTCCCTCACACAGCCCCTCCCCCTACTCCTCTTTCCTCTTCTCTGAGAAGGGGGAGGGCCCCCTGGGTATCACCCGACCCTGGCACATCAAGTTACTGCAGGACCAGGTGCATCGTCTCCGCGGAGGCCAGACAAGGAGGCTCAGTGAGGGAAATGGGATCCACAGGCCGGCAACAGATTCAGGGACAACCCCTGATCCAGTTGTTGGGGGACCCACATGAAGACCAAGCTGCACATTGATACATATGCGCACTCAGGGAGGGGCTAGATCCAGCCCATATAGCCTCTTTGGTTGGCAGTTCAATCTCTGGGAATCCCCAAAGGTCCAGGTTAGCTGATGCTGTTGGTCTTCCCACAGACCTCTTATCACAAGGGGAAGGCATCCGTTGGAAGGTTGGAATCTGGAATCTAGAGTCCTGGGTTTTTCAGTGGCTTTTATTGCCTGAAGTGGTCCTCAGGTCTAGATCCCAGAGCTTGCAGAATTTGGAAGTCCTGGCCCAATTCCCTGGTGAGATACTACAGTTCTGATCCTCTCCTGCTAAGAGTTCCCTGCTCAGGGCTTGGTTTCCATGGACAGTGGTGTGACTAGTGAATTAGTGGAAACCTCAAGAGGCGGGGCTCTCTGAGGAGATGCCTCAGCAGGCACAGGCTCTGAGTTTGGGTTGGCCCCATTGTAGGCATGGTGACACACACTTGCAGTCGTAGCACCAGGACGTGGATCCCTGGGCTTCCCTGGTCAGGCAGTCTAGGCAAATCGGTTAGCTGCAGATTCAACGAGAGATTCACGCCTGTAATCCCAGCACTCTGGGAGGCAGAGGCAGGCGGATTTCTGAGTTTGAGGCCAGCCTGGTCTACAGAGTGAGTTCCAGGATAGCCAGGCTACACAGAGAAACCCTGTCGCGAAACAACAACAACAACAGAGAGAGAGAGAGAGAGAATAAGGCTAAGGGTGGACTGGGACTGGAAATGGCACGCGTGAACCACATGGCGTATAGCATTCTGTCAGCAGATCACAATTATTGCTAAGCTTATTACTCCAGCTAGGTAATAATTCCTCACACAAAAAAACAAAAACAAACAATACCTCAAGCTTAGGGGTATTGACAGACAGCTTACCTGGAGATGCTTAAACTTCACTGTCAGCTTGACTGGATTTAGATTCACCTAGGAGATTGGTGAGGCACACCTCGAGGCGTGTGTGTGTGTGTGTGTGTATGTTTAATATGGTGGCTGAGGAAACAGACAGAATGAATAAGAGAAAGGAGGCATTCACCTGAGTACTGGTGAGAGTTTGTGGCCCAAACCCCGAGCCACTGTAGGCTGAATCTCTCCTCAAGTTCTTTCTGCCAGATATTTGATGATCACAGTAATGAGAAAGGTCTCTTAAGGCTGAGATATCACATCACAGCGGCGGCTGTCGTCAATTTTCCCTGCTCCACAAAGATAGCCCTTGTCTGTTCTTTTCCTTTCAAGAGGTGGAACTTAAAACAGGCGTGATGATCTCAGGCCTTGGGAGGCTGAGATAGAGGATTTCTCTGAGTCAGATGCTAGCCTGGGCTACATAGCGTGACCCTTGTCTCAGTCCCCTGCCCCCCGCCCCCCAACAACAAGAGGCAGAGTTTGGTCTTCCTGCCTGCGTAAAGGTGTATCTGTGGTGTGCTGTCTTTAAACAACAGAACTCGGCAGCCACTGCATTCCAGGGCCTCCAAGGCCAGGTCTGAAGCAAGGTGGCAAATTGTCTTTCCTCCATTTCATTGTCACCCAGGATTGAGCCGTCCTGGAGACATGCCTATATACTAGGCATGGTTGGTGGCACCGTATGCTTTTCCAGTTCTTAGCTTGTGTGTTAGCAACAACTCTCTTCCAGATCCACAGTATGGGACCAACACTAAGTACACAGAAGCCTTTGGAGGATGCAGAGGAGCATGCTCAGTCATCAGCAGGCCCTCTTCCTCCTGTGAGCCCCTGCCCTGGACCCTCCCTGCTCTGGGAAGGATCACAGAGGGAAAATAAACCACCACCATCACCCTCAGCACCACCAGCACCACCAGCAGTACCACCACCACCAGCAGCAGCAGCACCAGCACCAACAGCACCAGAAGCAGCAGTATCAGCACCACCAGCAGCAGCAGCACCAGTACCAGCAGAAGCACCAGCAGCACTAGCAGAAGCACCACCACCACCACCACCAGCAGCAGCAGCAGCAGCAGCAGTGCCAGCAACACCAGCACCAGCAGCAACACCAACACCAGCAGCACCAGCAGCACCACCAGCATCAGCATCACCAGCACCAGCAGCACCAGCAGCAGCAGTACCACCAGCAGCACCACCACCACCACCAGCAGCAGCAGCAGCAGCAGCACCAGCACCAACACCAGTAGCACCAGCAGCACCAGCAGCACCACCACCACCACTAGCAGCAGCACCAGAACCAGCAGCAGCAGCACCACCACTACCACCAGCACCAGCACCACCAGCACCACCAGCACCAGCACCACCAGCACCAACACCACCAGCACCAGCATCAGCAGCACCAGCACCAACACCAGCAGCACCAACACCAGCAGCACCAGCACCACCAGCATCACCAGCAGCATCAGCACCAGCACCAGCAGCACTAGCAGTACCAGCACCAAAACCAGCAGCACCAACACCAGCAGCAGCACCAGCAGCACCACCAGGAGCACCAGCACCAGCAGCACCAGTAGCACCAGCACCAGAAGTAGCAGCACCAGCAGCACCACCAGCACCACCAGCACTACCAGCAGCACTAGCACCAGCAGCACCAGCAGCAGCAGAAACACCAGAACCAGCAGAAGCACCAACATCACCAACAGCACCAGCACCAGCACCAGCAGCACCAACAGCACCAGCACCAGCAGCACTAGCAGCACCAGCAGCACCACCAGCAGCAGCAGCACCAGCAGCAGCAGCACCACCAGTAGCACTAGCACCACCAGCAGCAGCACCAGAACCACCACCAGCAGCACCAACACCATCAGCAGCAGCAGCAGCAGCACCAGCAGCAGCACCACCACCAGCAGCAGCACTAGCAGCAGCACCAACACCAGCAGCAGCAGCAGCAGCAGCACCAGCAGCAGCAGCAGCACCAGCAACACCAGAAGCACTAGCACCAGCAGCACCAGTACCAGCAGAAGCACCAGCACCAGCAGCAGGAGCACCACCACCACCAGCACCAGCAGCACCAACACCAGCAGCACCAACACCAGCAGCACCAACACCAGCAGCACCACCAGCAGCAGCACCAGAACCACCACCAGCAGCACCAACACCATCAGCAGCAGCACCAGCAGCACCATCAGCAGCACCACCACCAGCAGCAGCACTAGCAGCAGCACCAACACCACCAGCAGCAGCAGCAGCACCAGCACCACCACCAGCAGCACCAGCAACACCAGAAGCACTAGCACCAGCAGCACCAGAACCACCACCAGCAGCACCAACACCATCAGCAGCAGCAGCAGCAGCACCAGCAGCAGCACCACCACCAGCAGCAGCACCAACACCAGTAGCAGCAGCAGCAGCAGCAGCACCAGCAACACCAGAAGCACTAGCACCAGCAGCACCAGTACCAGCAGAAGCACCAGCACCAGCAGCAAGAGCACCACCACCACCAGCACCAGCAGCACCAACACCAGCAGCACCACCAGCAGCAGCACCACCAGCAGCAGCACCACCACCAGCAGCACCAGAACCATCAGCAGCAGCACCAACACCATCAGCAGCACCACCAGCAGCAGCACTAGCAGCAGCACCAGCACCAGCAACAGCACCACCACCAGTAGCAGCACTAGCAGCAGCAGCAGCAGCAGCAGCACCACCACCACCACCACCACTACCAGAACCAACACCAGTAGCACCCGCAGCACCAGCACCAGCAGCACCAGCACCAGCAGCACCAGCACCAGCAGCAGCAGCAGCACCACCAGCACCACCAGCAGCACCAAGTCACAGATGACCCTGTATATTAGTCAGGGGTTCTATTCCTGCACAAACATCATGACCAAGAAACAAGTTGGGGAGGAAAGGGTTTATTGAGCTTACACTTCCACATTGCTGTTCATCACTAAAGGAAGTCAGGACTGGAACTCAAGCAGGTCAGGAAGCAGGAGTTGATGCAGAGGCCATGGAGGGATGTTTCTTACTGGCTTGTTTCCCCTGGCTTGCTCAGCTTGCTTTCTTATAGAACCCAGGACCACCATCCCAGGGATGGCACCACCCACAAGGGGCCCTCCCCCCTTGATCACTAATTGAGAAGATGCCCCACAGCTGGATCTCATGGAGACACTTCCCCAACTGAAGCTCCTTTCTCTGTGATAACTCCAGCCTGTGTCATCCAGCCTGTGTCAGGTTGACACACAAAACCAGCCAGCACACCCTGGCATCCTCAATGTCACCTGTCACTCTCTTCATGCCCCCTCTCTCAAGCACACACTCTAGCATCCACCCTCACAATAGCCTTTGGGGGATCTGTGTTATTAGCCACCTTTCATAGAAGAGGAAATCAAGTTAAGAGTAAGCAAAGATGACCCGCTCCCTGGGGATCCTTTTGAAGTGAACTTGGGGACCTGCTGCCTGTCCTAACATCAGATGGAGGCAGGGGAGATGAACAGTGGCCCCGTGGATGTGCCCTGCTTGAATCTATTTAGCATGCCAGTGCGGTACTTTCCAATCTCATAGAGGAGGGCCCAGGGTGGGGCGCTGGGGTTGTGGCTCCCTTAGTAGAATGTTTGCCAAGGGGAAATGAGACCCTGGTTCAGCCCTCAGCAAGAAATAAACTGGGTGTGGTTGTTACATACCTATAGTCTGAGCCCTTAGGAGGCAGAGGCAGGGGGATTAGTTTAAGGTCTACTACACAGCATGTTTAAGGCCAGCCTGGAACACTTGAGACACTATGAAGTAAAGAGGAGAGGGGAGGGGAGGGGAAGGGAAGGAGGGAAGGGGAAAGGAGAGGAGATTGTGCTCACCAGAATCTAGTCAAGATAAGGGAGGAGTGGAGGGAGAAAATGATTTGACTGCCAGAAGTCAGTCTAGGAGTCGATGGCAGCAGATTCCACAAAAGCATCATAGATGATAAACAACCAAAGGTGAGGGACTTGAACTCCTCTCCTTAGGTCATTTGACACTGCCGCATGTCACCTTACCCTACTGTACCTGTGAGGAGTAAATACTACTTACTGTCAGCTACAAAGAGTTGGTCATTTTAGAACTACCCCGGAGAGCATGGGGAGGTCCTACCGGTGAGGAATTTCCTACACGGGTTAACTGAGGTTGGAGGACCCTCCCTGAGTGTTGGGGACACAAATTCACCAACTGGGTCCCGGGATGAATGGAAAGGAGAAACAGCACTGAACCCCAGCATCTATCCATCGCCGTTTCCGACAGGCGGGTGTGACCAGCTGCCTCGTGCTCCCGCCTCTGCCTCTGCATCTTCCCCACTGCAATGAGCTGCACCCTCAAGCTGTGATCTAGAGCAAACCTTCTTTCCTGAAGTTTCCTTTTTTTTCCCCTCAGCAATGGGGAAAAGTGGCAAATACAGTATTCTGCACCTATGAACACACAATATGTGCCCATTAAAAATACAAAGAAATTAAAAAGAAGTAAACTTGGCTCGTTAGAAAATTAAAGCCCAGATAAAAAGGGTGTTTGCTGCCGCACACACGTCTCTTCTCTTTCCATCAGCCTCCAAGAGCTAATGACTACCGAGGGCTCTGGGGTGTTTGGGATGTCAACAACGTTATTAAGCTGCACTCCAAACTTCAGCGAGGAGAACATCATTCTTTTGGGGGCTGAGGGAGTAAAAAAAAAACCCTCTGGCATCAGAAGACCCACAATGAGGACTGCATCTGACGTCTCCACCCCTTCAGTCATGGGCTGGGGCTGAGGGGAAGCCAAGCTCCCATTTTGTTTGCTCTGCGTAGCCTGTCTTTTGGAGACCAGGCAGGCGCTAATTAGATAGCCACTCTCAAAGATGCTATCGCTAACTGGAAGCCGTCCAAATTGCTCTCTTTGTTCTGAGCCTTTGGAAGATGTCCCCCTTCCGCCTCCTGTCAACTCTTGTCCCGGCCCATCCTCACATGCCAAACCTCAAGGACCACAAATACAGCTAATTATGTCAGCACGGCCTCGTGCTGGTGTTCCGGATAGCATCTTTCATTAGCGTTGACCTTCCGGCTGCCTGGACCTGTGGGAGCTGGGGGGTGGGAGGGGCAGTGGTTACCCTGGTGACATGGTAAAGCAAGGGAACAGGAGGCAGAGGGCATTGATGACATCTCTAACTCACCCCAAGCTGAGAGTCCTCTTTTCCTCCAGGTCTCCTGCGCCCCCACAAGATGGCAGCCAACCTCATGGTGACCCTGACACCATGCCTCTGAGCAAGGCAGACAAATCATCCCTCAAGGTACCTTCATAGATATATTTATTTTTATGGATACCAGAAGAGGGCATCAGATCCCATTTCAGATGGTTGTGAGCCACCATGTGGTTGCTGGGAATCGAACTCATGACCTCTGGAACAGTAGCCAAGTGCTCTTAACCTCTGAGCCATCTCTCCAAACTGCCCCCTCCCCCACAGATGGTCTCTGGAGTGAGTTTCATGAATGCGCATGTGTGTTGGTTCACGGGTACACATGTGGTCATGCATCTGGAAGACAAAGGCCACACTCTCAGCCTCTGACTGATCGATTCTAGGCAGGCGTCCTACCACGGACTCATGTCCCCTGGTGGATTCTGGGTCAATACTCTACCACTGAGTTAAACCCCAAACCCCCATCACTAGGAGAGTCTAGACAGGCACCCTACAACTAAACTATGTCCTCACTCCTCACTGGTGAATTGTAGGTTAGGTCTACGGCTGAGTCACACAACCAGCCCCTCACTATAGGATTCTAGGCAGGTGCTCTACCAAGGAGCCACACCCAGGCCTCTCACTAGTAGATTCAGTTCTACTGCTGAATCATCACTAATAGGTCACATCTAACAGGAGGGTGAACAGGAGTTGCCTGCTACTTCCTGTCTTCACCTTTCAAAGTGGTTTCTCTTACTGTCACCCAGGGTCACCAAAGCCATGTGAAGGGACCAGTCGCTCATCTTCCTTTCCTTACCAGCAGTTTTGAAAGCTCTGTCTCTACCAGCATGTACCTTCCTGCTTCTCATCGGCCTGTCAGGGCGTGTGGGAGTGCTTCCCAGGCCGCCCTTCCTTAGAACCAGCCGTCTCATCAGAAACATAAGATCAGACTTCATTTACATGAACAATAATGCTTACACCGTTGAGAAAAGGGGTTGGGATTACGACGACCAAGACTT
This sequence comes from Apodemus sylvaticus, assembly GCF_947179515.1. Taxonomy (NCBI): domain Eukaryota; kingdom Metazoa; phylum Chordata; class Mammalia; order Rodentia; family Muridae; genus Apodemus; species Apodemus sylvaticus. The sequence goes on from NC_067474.1 coordinate 153,465,173, forward strand.
GTGGAAACTGACAAGCTGTGGAAGCTATGGTAACCTTCTTCACTCCAGAGGGCTGACTGATGCTGACAGACAAGAGAGGAAGATTTTTGTTTCTTCTGTTGCCCAGAATATTTGGCCAGCATCCCAGCCGCCTCTGCTGGGTAGAAGTCACTTTGAATATGGTTCCCTCTCTTTGTTCGTGAGAGTCACTTAATAAAAGAAGGAACGGTCGGTCGGCACTCTGCTGGCCCAGATCCGAGCGTTTCCCTTGATTGGATCAGGGATGTGTTCTGTCAGGGTTCCTGTGAAGTGAATCCCATGCTAGGTGCCAAGGACAACCTGAACTTGCCGGTTTGCACGAAACCCGTGGCGGCCGCTGAGGGCAGATGGTGGTTCAGTCCTGCACATGCGCATAAGCATTTGGGGCTTTGGGGCCAGGAAGGCCCAGCCATTTCTGTCGGTTCCAACAGCTATTGCGCGCTGTGTTCCAACAAACCGGGCCGGCCTTGTGTTGGCTTCCTCATGTGTGTTATAATCCTCAAATCACAGCAGCCTGACAGACTGAGCTATGGCCATCTCCGTGCACGCCCAGGGTCAGTGTCCAGGGCTTGGGGACAATGATGATTTTTCTGGAAGTCACAAAGCAGTTGTGTCAAGACATCACCTGAGCCTTTTTCAAGGAAGACATGACACAAACATCTGTTCACCAGATGGGAAACCCACGAGAGATCACAAATAACAATCCATCCACGTCCAGCTTGGTGGACGAGTGAGTTTGTTGGGGTTCCCACAGGAGTGTAGGTGAGGGGCTACTTTCGGAGCAAGAAGAACTCCAGGAGAGCTGCGTCGCCCTGGCCTTGGTGCCTTGTCTCGGAAGCTGTGAGCCTGGCGCTCTCTGTCTTACGTATAGGAGTTGGAGAGTGTCTGCTGCTCCTGTAACCTTGGGAGGGCGTTGTGGGTCCTGTAAGCTTAGGCTCCCAGACTCTGAGAGATTTGTTGACTTCCTGAGTATTCTCTCTCCGGGAGGGAATGTTCTAGTTCAGAGAAATTGCTAAACATGGTATTTGCAGAATTTGAGTTTCTCTGTCTCTCTGTCTGTCTCTCTTTGTCTCTCTCTGTGTCTCTGTCTGTGTCTCTGTCTCTGTGTCTGTCTCTGTTTCTCTGTCTCTGTCTCTGCGTCTCTCTGTGTCTCTGTGTCTCTGTTTCTGTCTGTCTATCTGTCTGTCTGTCTGTCTGTCTGTCTCTCTCTCTCTCTCTCTCCTGCGCTGTCCTGTTTGCTCTATGGTTCCGGGGTTGGAAGGATCAAGTCCCCTGGAGCAAATGAGTCCACAGGGAGCACACAGGCGATGAGGCCCCCCGGGATGAGGTGGGCTGACTGAGTTCTTGTTAAAGGATCTACCTCCTTCCTCCACCGTTTTCCTGCTTTCTGTTTTAGTGACCAGGAAATCCGTGCTGTTTTCATTCAGGTGTTTGTCTGAAGGGAAAGTCAAATTGTGTGTTCCAGGGAAGAGGTTGAGCAGACAAAGGCTGCTCAGACAAGACAGGTGGCATTCAGGAGGGCGGGCGTGGCTAAAGACACAAGTGTCTCTGGTGGCAGGGACCTTCCTGCAGCCACATGGGGCCTGGGCTGCTCCAGGGAGGTGGAGAATGGGGCAGGTCTCAGTGGTGCCCCCCAAACTTGGGGCGATGTCTCCTCACAGAGGAGCTTTGTGCCCAGTGTTGTTGAGAAGCAAGAGGAGATGTCGCGTGTCTTGGAAGGGTCTTGTCTGAGTATTTGCCCAAGCCTCTTTTTAAAAAATGCAAAGCAAAAGCTAACTTCTCGGGTTCCACAGTGGGTGTGGCATGGAGCTCAGCCTCAAATTTAGAAACATTCCCCATCAAGCCGAGAGCCCTGCATTGGACAGGACTTATCTGAAGTTTGCGCGCTCACTCAGTGTGCACTGGTTCAGTGTGTGCTGGCTCACTATGTGCTAGCCTAGTGTGTGCTGACCCAGTGTGTGCTGACCCAGTGTGTGTTGGCTCTGTGTGTGCTGACCCAGTGTGTGCTGACCCAATGTGTGCTAGCCCAGTGTGTGCTGCCTCAGTGTATGCTAACCCAGTCTGTGCTGGCTCACGATATGCTAGCCCAATATGTGCTGCCTTAGTGTGTGCTGGCTCAGTGTGTGCTGACTCCCTATAGGCTAGCCCAGTGTGCGCTGACTCAGTGGGTATTGTCTCAGTGTGTGCTGGCCTCTATATGCTAGTCTAGTGTATGCTGAGTGTGTGCTGACCCAGTGTGTGGTGGCTCAGCGTGTGTTGATTCTGTGTGTGCTGCCTCAGTGTGTGCTGACCCAGTGTGTGCTGACCCAGTGTGTGCTGCCTCAGTGTATGCTGACCTAGTGTGTGCTGACCCAGTGTGTGCTGCCTCAGTGTGTGCTGACCCAGTGTGTGCTGACCCAGTGTGTGCTGGCTCACTATTTGTCAGAAGCACTGTCTGCCCTCTTCTGGATCCTGCTCCTGCAGGCACCGCAGACCAGGGACCTTCACTCTCAACTCCCTGAGCAACAGAAGGCAGCACGGGAAGGAGTAGCTTTTAGTCACGGGAATTAAAGGGTTAATCTTGATTGTCCACTTGACCAGGTTGAGGGCACTGTGGAGACAACCCTCTTGAGCGTGTCTGGGAGGGAGTTTCCAGATTAGGTTACACACCCAGTGTTCTGATCTACAGCACTGTAAGACAATACATGCATGCTATGGTGATGGCAACAGAGGTGGGGATGGTGATGATGGTGATGGTGGTGGTGATGGTGGTTATGGTGATGTGGTGATGCTTTTGTCGTTTTGGGGATTCTACGGTCTCAAGCATTATAGGCTCCTTCTCCCCACTGACCTATAGTCTTAGCCCTGTTCCTAGTTTTTATTTTGAGACAGGATATCAATGTTTCCCAGACTGGTCTTGAACTTGCTTTGTAGCCCAGACAGGCCCGGAACTCATGATCTTCTTTCCTTAATCTCCTGGGATGTCTGGGATTAGATGTCTCAGCATGCCTGTTATTGTAAATAACAGGGTTTATGGTCATTTGATACTGCAACAGGAAATGAATATACACCCTTAACTGCTGGGCCATCTCTGCAGTGCCTAAATTCCTTATCATAAAGTGTATAATATTCTCTGTCTGTCCCTAACTCTGTCTCTGTCTCTCTGTGTCTCTCTATCTCTGTCTCTCTGTGACTTTCTGTCTCTGTGTGTGTTAGCACACACATACGCATGCGTGTGCACATGTGTACACACATGTACATACATTTGCGCGCACACATGTGTACACATGTGTGTTCCTGCCTGTGTGGACACACGTGGAGGGCAGAGGTCAATGTGGAGAGTCCTCAGTCACTTCTCTATGCACTGTATCATCTGAGGCACAATCTCTCACTGAGCCTGGAGCTTTGGCGTTGGGCTAGATTGGCAGATGACTAAGCTCCGGAGGCCCTGCTGTCTGCTCCCCAGAGCTGCAGGTGCTGACCCGCAGCCGGCTTCTAGGCAGATCCCGGGCATGGAGCTCAGGTGCTTTGCCCTCTGAGCCATCTCCCAGTCCTCACCCACTGGTTCTTGTGTAGTCACAGAGTCCCCTCCACCATTGCCACTATTTAATTCTAGAACATTCTCCCCAGCCCCCAAAGAGGCTCAGCACACCCGAGCAGTCACTCCCCATTCCCCTTAACGTCCCAGCCCCTGCCAGCTACTAATCTGCTCTCTGTTTCTATGGCCTCCGAACAGGCTGTGGAGATGGAAGTGCACACTCTGGCCCTTGGTTTGCAGTGCTCCCTCTGTTTAGTGCAGTCTTTCAAGGCTTACACACTGTGTGGCTTAGACTCGTCTTTCGTTCATTCTGATGGCCACACCATGTTGTCCATGCCTGTGGGCCCCGTGCGGAGGCCCAGCTGGGGTGAGGGTTCTGGCAGAGGGGGAAGGCAGGGGAGTTGCTTCCACCATGTCTGCAGTCTCTGCTGCTGCTGCTACTTCTTGGTCACCAGTGCTGCTCCAAGCCCAGTCAGGTCTGAGGCTGCTGAAGGCTGCCAGCCAGGGAGGATTGCCATGGAGTGACTGGTGGTATTTCAGGAGAGAGAACCTCTTCCCAAGTGTTACAGCTCTTGTGACAAAAACTCCCAGATGACGTCGTGTTCCTCAAGCACCCTTTATTAAACTATAGGATTCAAGATAGGATTTATATACGATTTGGGGGTGCTCCAGGGTTTGGCAGCAGGTGCTTCTCACTGGCTTGGATTGAGAGCTTGGGGAAACCTTATTTACATGTGGGGAAAGCTTGGTGCTGCAACTATGTGACTGACAGCCACCTGTCTCTCCTGCAGGGGGTTGTGGGAGCTGCAACTGCCTCAGGGGCGGGGCCAGGGGGCAGTGACTGAACTCCTCCCATTCCTTGCAGGTGGAAGCTCCGCCCACAAGGTCATAGGTGGAAGTCATCCCCCATCTCCTGTGTTCAAAGTCATTGCTCTACCTGAAACCTCCCGACGCGTGCCTTTATCCCTTGATGGGCATCTGGGCTTGTGTGAGTGAGGTTTGGCCCTTTTGGACATTTCCTCAACTTTACCTCTGTTTCTAAATTGATATGTCCTCCAGCGAGTGTCCTGGTTAACTGTCAGAACAGCGTGTACACGAATCCCTACAGTGGCTCCATCTTACATACCTACTAGCATTCCATTTATTTTATATGTGAATGGGTGCTTTGTCTACATGTACGCAAGTGCACCGTGCACATGTGTGGGATGCCCTGGGACTGGAGTCACAGAGAGTTGTGAGCCACCACAATGTGGGTGCTGAGAACCAGACCCAGGTCCTCAGCAAGAGCAGCCAGTACTCTTAACAACAGAGCCACCTCTCCACTTGTCCCTTCACGGTAGCACATTTGAGTTTTCCATATTCTTGCCACATGGTAGCTGTCCTCCTGAGTGGGAGGTGCTGGTCACAATTGCATTTCCCTAGTAACTAATGACACTAAGCATGTTCTCCTGAGCATATTGGCCATTTGGGTATCTGCCTATTCAAACAATTTGCCTATTATAAATTGAATTGCTATTATTACTATAAATAATATACTATACCAATTACTATAAATTGGACTGTATTACTGTTGGGTCATAAAGGATCTTGATATACTTTGGGTAGACATTTTTATCCTTTTGGGCAGCGTTATATGGTGTGTGTGGTGTATGTGGTGTGTGTGGTGTATGTGTATGTGGTATATGTGGTGTGTATGTGTGTGTGTATGGTATGTGGTGTGTGTGTGTGTGTGGTGTACATGTGTATGGTGTGTGTATGGTGTGTGTATGTGTATGTTGTATGTGTGGTGTATGTGTGTGTGGTGTATGTGGGGTGTGTGTGTGTGTGTGTGTGTGTGTGTGCTTATGCATGTATACCATAGCAAACGTGTGGAGCCCAGGAGCTGAGATAAATCTTCCCTCCTTTTAAGTTTAAACTCGTTTTAAGTTGGACTCTCCTGATGCTGTCCTTACATAACGAGGACTCCTCCAAGGTTTGAGATGAGGTTTTTCACTGCTTTGTGCTGTGTGTGCCAGGCCAGTCAGTCTGTGAGCCTGCGGGGATCCCTCTGACTTACCTTCCATCTTCCCATAGGAGTCTCTGCATTACAGGTTCATGCGACCACATCTGGCTTTATGGGAATTCTGGAGATTTGAACCCAGGTCCTCATATTTGTACAAAACACACTTTACCTATGAGGCAGCTCCCCAGCCCCAGACATCTGTCAGTATATGCCCACTTCTGTCTCTGTCGCTGTCTTTTATCATGATCTTTCTGCGCCTTTCTCTCTCTCTCTCTCTCTCTCTCTCTCTCTCTCTCTCTCTCTCTCTCTCTCTCCATCCTTGATTGTCAGTTGGTAACAATGCTTTCCATCCACCCTCTTGATTGCATCTAAAGCAGGGAGAAGGAGTGTTTCTAGCACACTCTGTCCTTGCACTGGATTTGGGGATTTTATTGGACTCATGTGCACTGTGATAAAATATCTGAGAGTACAACTTAACAGGAGGCAAGCTTCATCTCAACTCCTGGGTTCCGAGGGTTCAGTCTGTGATGAGAAGGAGGGTCAGGGCGAGCAGACAAGTTCACAGCATGACCTCCAGGGGTGCGAGGCAAAGGAGATACAGAGAGAGACAGACAGACAGAGAAACAAAGACAGTGAGTTAGAAGCAGATCTGGAGACAGAGGCTAAGAGAGGTACAGACATAAAGACCCAGAGTAGGATGAGGACAGAGACACAGAATCCAGTGTGCAGGGCTGGCCAGCAGCCACCAAATGAATTGTATCAGTGCTGGGGCTGGGGCTCAGTTGGTAGGGTGCTTTTCCGGTATGCCTGGAGTCCTGGGTTTGATTCCTGGTACCACCAGCACCACCACCATCACCACCATCCTCACCACCACCACTATTACCATGCCCCCACCATCATCACTACCACCACAGCAACAACAACAGCAGCAACAACAACAATAACAACAACACAGGCTTGGTGGGTACAGGCCTGTAATCTTAGCTCCTGGGAGGTGGATCCAAGAGGATCAGGAGTTCATGGTCATCTGCAGCTACACAGAGTTCAGGGTCAGACTGGGCTACATGATACCTCAAAAAGCAAAAAGAAAATAAAACAAGATAAAATAAAAAGGTGCCGGGCATGAGCTGGAGATGTAACTCAGTTGTTAAAGTTCTTAGTGTGTACGCAAACATACACTCACACAGAGACACACACATGGATTCACACACTCACACTCACAGTCAAATCCACACACTCATGTGAACACTCATGCACACACTCACAAAGTGCACACTCACATACTCAATGTGCACACCCACACAAATTCACAAATTCACATAGACACACATGTTCACACCCAGCCTCTTAAATACCCATACATGTCCATAACTCACACTGATACAATTGCACAGAAGCACATCTATACATACTCCCACACACTCACACACACTGGGTCACATTCACACACCATGTACAGAGACTCAAACATATATACTCTCATACACACTGACACATGTGCAAGTCATGCATACACATTCACACACATACACACATTTACACACACATGTTCACACACTCATACATTCTCACACACATTCCCAGCCTCAGTCACTCACACTCATACACACATACTTACGTACCCCAAACCACACACGCTCGTGTACATAGATTCAGACACGCACAAACTCACAAACACACGTTTCAATGCACTTATAGAAGCATGTTCACACATATATTCACCTGCTCACATCTACACAAACACACACATACCAACACAGCTCACATACATGCACACACACACACACACACACACACACACACTTGCACGTACACAAATGCATATAATTGCCCACTGAAAGCCTTAGGTCTTCACCTTCTCGCTTTGGTTTTGAGACATGGTTTCTCTAGTTTCATCTCCCCTCTAGTCTATGAGTTTCCAGATAAATTTCTCATCTCTGCCTCCCATCTCCCTGGAATACAGGTACGCTGCCATCTTTACATCTGACCTAGGGATAAATCTCAGATCCTCAGGCTTGCCTGGCAGGTGCCTTTACTCATGGAACCAACCCCTCCCCTCCCCACACACCTGTATGATCACTTCTTTACCTGTGTGAATATAGCCACCTTGGTGTCAACTGGGGTTAGTTCCAGAACACTGCTCTGTGTGTGAGTGTGCGGAACCTAGAAGGGTGTTCTGGAATCCCTCTGCAGCCCATCTCTCTCTTTTTCTTTTCTGAAAAGGGTATTTGAGGTCTTAATACCTCTTTGAATTTCAATTTTTTGGGGGAATTTCTGGGCAGGCAAAGATCATCACCCATGATGTACCTATTATGAATCTTTGTTTTTTTTTTGTTTTTTTTGGGGGGGGGTTGTTTGTTTGTTTTGAGATGATCTGACCTTGAGCTCACTAGGTAACTGGAGGATGATTTTGAACTCTTACTCCTCCTGCCTCTGTCTCCCAGGGGCTGGGATCACAGGTTTGAGCCTCCATACCTGGTTTATGATTCAGGCCCTCTCCATGCTGGGCAAACACTGTACCAAGCAAGATGCATTTGTAACCATTTATCTAACCTTAAATTAGTTTATTTTGCAGGCTCCATACACTGAGCCTAAGAGAATAGAAGAAAAACATTTCTTCCTTAGTAGAATATAAATACATGTATCTAATTCAAAAGCAAGTTTAAAGATTCTTATTTGGAGGAGTATGCTTGTGTGTGTGTGTGTGTGTGTGTGTGTGTGTGTGTGTGTGTGCAGTGCCCTCAGATGTCAGAAGAGGGCGCCAGATCTACCTGAGCTGGAGTTACAGGTAGTTGTTAGCAGTCCATCATGGAGGCTGGGAACTGAGCTCAGGTCCTCTGCTAGAACAACAAGTGTTCTTAACTGCTGAGCCATCTCAGGATGAGCAGCTTCCCCAAGAATGAAACCTGGACCATAGCGGGGAGAAAATCCTAACTATTAGACTATCTTAGAATGCCCCTCTAGCTCTTAAAAAGCTTCAAGTCAGAAAGCTCATCTAGTCGGCTTATGAAACATTTAAAATGCAAAGAATTTGACTCACATTGTTCATGTTGTGAGTGGAGCCCAGGTCAAAGAGAGATGCTGGTCTCACTTCAGGAACACCGTGGCTGCCCATTCCACGCCTGCCTGTCCCCATCAGCAGCTGAGCTTCAAGTCTGTCCTCTTATCTGACCTAATTTGAGGCAAGGCCTGGGTCAATCCAACTCTGGTTTATGGATATGAACTTACCCATTGCCTCCTTCCAATGCCCCCTGTGAGACAGGATCGCCCCCACCTTAGAGATGCTGAATTCAGGCCGGGTGAGAACGAACGAGAAGTTGATCCATGGGGGACTGCTTCCAGTTAATGGCTATCCTGCACATTCCGGAGCCGTCAGAGCCCTGATCGCCTGATCTGTCCCAGCGGCAGAAAGCAGAGCTTATCTGGCGAACTCATTCACTGCTTGCAAATGGTCCTAATTGCTTAAAAACAGTATGCTGTCTTAAGTAGGTTAAACAGTCCCTTCTGCAATCTTGTTTGTACTATTAATTTGAGTAACAAACTCTTAATGAAGGCAGGCGGGTGCCAACCCAGCCAGGCTGAGAGGAGGGATTACAAGATCCTGTTTGCTGGAGTTGGGTCTGGATTGACTGCCATGTGCTCCCCAACTGTGCTCCCCTTGGGATAAAGGGCCTCCGAATGCTGCAGTCGCCTGAATTATTAAATGAAGGGCTAAAACCAAAGCTTCTTCTTGGTCTATAACCAAAGAAACATAAGATTGTTGCCAGTACAATCGTGCCAACATAAGGTCCTGCCGGGCCTGTTCAGCAAACAGATAAGACTCCATTTTAATTAGCACACTAATGGTCTCCATCAAATGAACGTGGAAAAGAGCTCAAACACAGTTTATTTTGTTAAGTGGGCTCCATGGTGCTCCCTGCAGCCTGACATCAGTGCTCCACTGCTATGCAGCCCAAGAGGCCACCATCAGACACGCATGGCTCCGTGTGAGGGAAGGAGCCCTATCCAGACCTGGCTTCTAGAAGACTTTGGAGAAATCAAAGATGAAGGCTGCTCAACTCCACCACATCCAGACTGTAAGCAATCTGAGATGACTGGGGGAAGGGAGGTGTGCGAGGAGGTGTGTAGAAGTGTTCCTGATCAGTATTAAAAAGATTGCTGCATGGGAACCTGGAGAGTTAAGTCAGTCAGCTGTGTTACTCCGTGGTGCCTACTTCAGTTCCTGCTTCCAGGTTTCTGCTCCCGGATTCCTGCTTCCAGGTTCCTGCCTCCAGGTTCCTGCCTTGTGTTCCTGCCCTGACTTCCCTTGATGGGACCGGGACTCGGGAAGTATAAGCCGAGAAACCCCTTTCCTTTCCAGGCTGTTTTGGGTCATAGTGTTTATTACACAGACAAAAAGCAAGCCAAGATACTAGTAAGTAATACATTCACCCCTGGCACCGCCCATCCATCTGCCAGGTGAGCCAAGGGACACACTTAAGACTGAAGCTGTGCTGTACGTAGAAACCATTCGTGTCAGGTGTTGGCTATCGATGTTCTTCTCCACAGGCAGGACCCAAGGCTCGTCAGAGAAAGGCAGAGCCCTAGAGTCAGCCTCTATGGTACTAGAAGCATGGTGACAGGATGTTTGTGTCACGAGGGCTGCCAACCTTTACACGCGGTTTGTCCCCCAGGGTTCCTGTATTGGACGCTTAATCACCAGGGTGGCAGTGTGAAAGGAACCAGGACCTTTAAGAGGCAGAGTGGTGTAGTGGGAGGTCGTTAGGGTACTGGGGGCATGCCCCTGGCATGGATTGGTGCTGACCTTAGGAAGGAAGTTAGTTCTTGAAGGAGTCATATGTTACTAAAGAACAAGGCTGGGCCCTGCCCCAGCCCCCCATGTGATCACTTCTACACTCTCCTTCCTACCTTTGACACCATCTACCATGAGGCTCTGGCCTGAGTCCACGTGATGCTGGTACCATGTTCTGAGTCTCAAAACTGTAAGCGAAGCAAACCTCTTTTTTTCTGTAAGCGCCTAGCTCCAGGTATTTTGTGACAGCGACAGTAATGGGTACATACAGGCATACGGAAGTCTGAGAGGGAGCTCCTGATGCCTGATACTAGGGAACTGGGTGGGGCAACACAGCAACTTGTCATGGTGAAATATCACCAAGACAGGAAGTAAGCCTCTATGTCCCTGCTGATGGATGCAGACAGAGTGGGAGAAGGGCAGGGAATTGTCCCATTCAGTAGTCTACTCCCCGGCCCCACCCAGTGTTGAAATGCTTCTAAAAAGCCAGTCTGCACTTCTGATTAAGGTCAAGGCCAGTGGTGACTCCTCAGGCTGACTGCAGGTGCCCTTGCTGAGAGGAGAGCAGCATCCTAAGTCATTGCTTTAACTCATCACTTTCCTCATCGCTGTGACAAAGCACCAATAGAGACCACCTAAGGAAGAAAAGGCTTATTCTGGCTCAGTTAGAGAGTCTGTCCTATCATGGCAGAGAAGGCATGAGGCAGGAGCAAGAGGTGGCAGGAAACATTGTACCCACTGTCAGGAAATGGGAGTGGGAGGTGGCTGGCCACATTGTATCCAGTGTCAGGAAGCAGGAGAGTGAGGTGGCTGGCCACATTGTAACCAGTGTCAGGAAGCAGGAGAGTGAGGTGGCTGGCCACATTGTATCCAGTGTCAGGAAGCAGGAGAGTGAGGTGGCTGGCCACATTGTATCCACAGTCAGAAAGTAGGAGAGTGAGGTGGCTGGCCACATTGTATCCACAGTCAGAAAGTAGGAGAGTGAGGTGGCTGGCCACATTGTATCCACAGTCAGGAAGCAGGAGAGTGAGGTGGCTGGCCACATTGTATCCAGTGTCAGGAAGCAGGAGAGACAGTTGCTGGTGCTTGGCTCACTTCCTCCCATTTATTCAGTACAGGACCCCCACCCGTGGGCATGGTGCCGCCCATCTGCATTCAGGAAGGGTCTTCCCACCTCAGCTAATTCAGTCTACAATATCCCTCGCAGATGTACTCAGAGACTCATCTCCTTTGATTTTCCTGGAATACCTATGATCCCACCTAAAGCCTCAGGCAGAACTCCACGATGGTCAGTTTTCAAAAGTCCTGACCAGTGCAACTCAAAGCCATCGTGGCCATTGCTACAGGGAAGAGTTCCCAGGGGGAACAGATTAAGGAGACACGAGGGCAGCAGGTAACACAGTCTCTCCTGGGGGATCCTGGGAGAAAAGAGGCATCAGATGTAGTCTCAGGAAACCTTGATAAAGTATGGACTTCTATCAACAAAGCTGTGCCACTGTAGGGTCTGCAGGGGTGACAAGTGAGACAGATGACGGTAACACATTAGCAATAAGTGATGGTACCCTGGTGCTGTCCTTGAAACTCTTACATCTAACCAAGTCTAACATAAAAGTGTATTAAAGAGTCCTGGAGAGATGATGGCTCAGTAGTTAAGACCACAGTACTGTTCTTGCTGAGAATCCAAGTTCAATTCCCAGCACCTTCATTGGGCAGCCCAGCACCATCTATAGTTCCAGCGCCCTCTTCTGGTCTTCTTGGTCACTGCAAGACAGCAGATGCACATGTGAATGCATAATTAAGAGTAAAAGTGAATTAAATCCTGAAAGAAAGCTGCTGGGTGTGGCAGCGCACACCTATAAGCCCAGTATGATCGGTAAGGTGGGAGCCTGGTCACAAGTTTGAAGCCAAAACCACATAGTGACATCCCGTCTCAAAGAAACACAAAACCAAACGAGAGACTAAATGTAATGACCGAATTCTCTGAAGCCTTCTAGGCAGGTTACAAATAAGACTTGCCCTGAGACCTGGCCTTGTCTAGCTAAGCACCCTTGCTTTGCTCTGGGTACCCCCCTTTCCATGCCTTGGGGGTCTTCACGCACCAGCTTCGGCGCCACTGTTAGGGAGAAGCCACCTTACACATGTCAGTCTTGTGTGCCATCCCATCCTGTGCTGGCACCTGTGCCAGTCTGCCAAGATGCTACCCCTCAGTGTCTGGGTAGCCTGTGCCTGCCCCCACCCCTGTCTTTAAGGAAGAAAAGCCAGATGCCTGCACGTCAATCACACTGACTGACAAGCGTGCCGCCCACTCTTTGAACCTCTCTGGTCCCTGAAATAAGGTACTTTTCCGGGTGTCCGCTGTGCGCCACCATCTGGCTCTTCCCATCTCCCGCTCCCGTCATCCATGCTTCCTCTGTATGTGCATGTGTGCATGTGTGTACACACTTGTGGACATGTGTGCAGAAGGCAGAGGACAGCCTTCTCTTTCATTCCGCAAATGCACACAGCAAGTCCGCGGCTGCCTGGAGTTTATTCAGTAGGCCAGCAAGCCCGATGGATCCTACTGTCTCTGCCTCCTCAGTAGCAAGATTACAAGTGTACTTGGCCTTCGTAGGATCCGGGAAATTGAACTTGTGTCCTTAGAATAGACAGGCAAGCACTTGTTAACTGAGCCACTTCCCCAGCCCTTGCCATTCTCCACAAATACAGCCCTTGGCCCCCGTATGTATCCCACAACTGGGAAGAGATTGTTACCATTTAATCACAGCCGCTGAGTTCTGCATCCCTGGGAAGATTCACACTTGCACAGTGAGGACCCACAATGAACACAGTCATTAGCATGCTGTGCATTATTCAGCTGCTTTCAAACTATATTTTGTTAAAATGCCTAAAGTAACTAACTGAGTCAGAAGCCGGAAAAAACAAGCAGGGAGTCGAGGAGGCTCCTTGTCTTGCCCGTGGGGATGAGGAGGGATGTGGTGTCTGTGAGAGAAAGTCATTCGTCAGATTCCCCTGCCCCAAAGCGTCCCGCTGACTTGGCTGCCGCGTGGTCTGTGGAACCTTCTAGAATGAATGAAAAAAACAGTCTATCTTTGTGCTTAAGGCGTGTTTCCAATTATCTGTGCTGACAGAGCAGAGTGCGCCTTCTTCCTTGGAAGAATGTTTTCCAGAGGGAATGTCAGTGGGCTCCCGGGAGAGGGGCTGGGGCTGCAGTGGGCACAGAGGTTCCCTTTGTGCTGAAGAGAACTGTGCCGTCCAACTCTCTGTTTATGAATGGCCCAAATGATAAAAATGTTATACTGTGTATATTTTACCACAATCACAAGAGACCCAGGGATACATTTTTAAAACTCAAGCCACAAAAATAGTCATAATATTCTGATAGGAGAAAAAAAATATCAGCATCAATTGTGGTGCGTGAGGGAGGGAGTACATTTTTTATTTTTAAAATCACAAAATAAAGAAATCAAGCCGGAATGGGCTGCTTCTAGGAGAAATGGGTCCCACTCTCTTTGGAGGCTGTATTTTTTCAATTATATATCCTGCAGTAAATGTTTATATATCTGTGGTAATCAGAAAAACACGTAAGGAGACACAGGCTGTGAACGAGCGGTGGACTGTGTATTTTAAAGTTGTCCTGATGGCAGATGTGATGCTCTGTTGTATTTTACCACACACAAACCTCACCCCTGTCTTTTTTCATGTGTTTATTTAGTGAGTGAGTGTATATGAATGAGTGTGTAAATGAATGAATGTGAGTGAATAAATAGGTGTGAAAGGGCGTGTGTTAAGTGTTTGTGAATAAGCGAGTGTGTGCAAAAGTATGTGTGAATGAGTGTGTGTGAATAAGTGCTTATGTGAATGAATGTGTGTGTGAATGAACGAATGTGTGTGAATAAGTGCGTGAATGAGTTTGTGAATGATTGTGTCTCTGTGTGAATACATATGTAAATGAGTATGTGTGCAAGTGTGTAAATGAGTGTGTGTCTCTCTGTGTGAATAAGTGTGTGTGTAAATGAAGGGGGCATATTCATATTCACTGAGGTCACAGGTGCTCCCCACCACAGTCAGTTTTATGTGAGAGTTGAGGATCTAAACTCAGGTCTTCACAGCCACTCAGCAGGCACTTAACTGACTAAGCTGGTTCCCCAGTTCCCCAGTTCCCTAGTTCCCCAGACCCCAATTCCCCACATCCCCAGATCCCCAAATCTCCAACTCCTCAGCTCCCCAGCTCCCCAGACCCCCACCCTAAATGTCTTTTTAAAGGGGTTGGGGTTACTAATTCAGGAGACCCATACTGCCTGGATTCTCCCGAGGCTAATTTGCTCCAGCAATCCCCCCAGCCCCTACCCCCCCCCCCCCGCAGCTGGGTCTGGGAATGGGAGGGGGCTGAGTTAAGTGGAACCCGGAGATGGAAAGAATCCGAGCCATTTAAAGCGTTTGGGTCCAATCCAGGCAGGAAAACCTTCTCTCCGGGAGGGTCAGGCTTGATTTGGCCCCCTAGGATTTGATTTAGTTACAGAAGGTCCTTGTTTTGTTTTGTTTTTGCAAGAATTCACTCCATTTATTGAGATTCAAATTGAGGCCAGGTTAAAGCCGACCCTCCTCTGATCTAGCGGGTAGCCCGCTGCGCGCGATCGAATCAAGGTGATTGTGGGAATAAATAGCAATCTACAGACGGGTAAACTGTGCTCCTGAACTGAGCAAGGCCGTATCCCTTTGACACTCATTACAAATAAAGACACATCAAACGTGGGTGGCGTTCACCACCTTCTAGCGTGCTTTCACAGTTTTGTTGATTGTGTACCAAGTTTCTCTGTCAAGGTAGCTAACTCCAGAGCCCTGCCAAGAGCTGCTAGGGCGAGAAGTGAGAAGGCGGGGCTACGGCAGCGCCGTCCCGTGTGGGTGGGGCTAGGCGGGGCTGGGCGGGGGCAGGAGCAGGGTGGTGGGAGTGATGCTAGTGCTGTTTCAAAGTCAGACGGGATAGAGAAAGAAGACACAGGTTGGCCTTAAATGACACTGGTGTTGTTTTTTTTTAAATGTTTTTTTTAACGATTTATTTATTATTATATGTAAGTACACTCACTGTAGCTGTCTTCAGACACTCCAGAAGAGGGTGTCAGATCTCATTACAGATGGTTGTGAGCCCCCATGTGGTTGCTGAGATTTGAACTCAGGACCTTAAGAAGAGCAGTCAGTGCTCTTAACCGACACTGTTAAAGGGAGTTAGCTTATTAAGCTCCCTTGGAGCCCTCTCCCCCAAGGCTGAGGTGAGAAACTGACACACCACCTGTAGTTGCCTGGAACATCTTGGAGACGCTAAAGTCTGGGCAGTGCCAAGGGTGCCCTTGGTGGGGAGAGCAGCTTTCAGTATCCTGAAGGATCTTGGTAGGCAGTGGGGTTTGCTTGTTTCCTTGACCTTGTGTGCCAATAGGGAGTTAAGCAGCGGGGTGGCAGTGGTGGTGACACAGTATCTTTCACAGACAGGAAAGCAACCTTGTGGCCCAGGAAGCAGGTTGTGTGCTGCACTGGGAGACATTTCAGGCCTCGGATCTAAGTTCCATGAAAGGCCGTGGTGGGCACGGAGAACAAGGGCAAATATTACCAGTTATTTTCTGTGGTCACCGTGAGGGTAGCCACTCTGTAGACAGAGGCCAGGCAGTGGGGGGTGCTGTGCTCAGCCAGAGAGGTCACATTCCAAGGCCTCAAGGGGTGGTGTTGAGGGCACCCCCTGTCGCAGGCAATCCTGCTCTATTGATGCTGGAGAATAGCGCCACACCCCACGCCTGGGCTCTGCTTCATGGCTGTGCAACCGTGAGCAGGTGGCTTCAGTTCCTGTGTTTCCGTTTCCTAAGATGTAAAACTCTACAGTGTCTGATCTGCACTGTAAATAAAGAGATACAGCACAGTCTGGTGGCCCAGGGTACTCACAGCCCCGAGCTGATCCCCAGCCCTGGAAAAAGAGGAAAAGTCGATGAACTATCTCAGATAAAGCGCCTGAACGATGTTAATGGCTGCTGTGTAGGGAGCTGGACTTGTGTGTGTGTGTGTGTGTGTGTGTGTGTGTGTGTGAGAGAGAGAGAGAGAGAGAGAGACTGTGTGTGTGTGACTGTGTGTGTGACTGTATGGGTGTGAGACTGTGTGTGTGAGACTGTGTGTGTGACTGTGTATATGTGAGACTATGTGTGTCTGTGTGTGTGAGACTGTGTATATGTGTGAGACTGTGTGTGTGTGACTGTGTATGTGTATGTGAGACTATGTGTGACTGTGTGTCTGTGTGTGTGACTGTGTGTATGTGAGGTTGTGTGTGTATGTGTGACTTTGTGTGTGAGATTCTGTGTATGTGTGTGACTCTATGTGTGAATGTGTGTGTCTGACTGTGTGTATGTGTCTGACTGTGTGACTCTGTATGAATGTATGTGATTCTGTGTATGTGATTGTATGACTGTGTATGTGTGACTGTGTGTGTGTGAGAGACTGTGTGTTTGACTGTGTATGTATGTGAGACTATGTGTGACTGTGTGTCTGGGTGTGTATGTGAGGCTGTGTGTGTGTGACTGTGTATGATTCTATGTATGTGTGTGACTCTATATGTGAATGTGTATGTGTATGACTGTGTGTGACTGTGTGTGACTATGTATGTGATTGTATGACTGTGTGTATGGCTATGTGTGACTCTGTGTGTATGACTGTGTTTAACTGTGTGTGTATGATTGTATGTGATTCTTTGTGTGTGATTCTGTTTGACTGTGTATGTGATTGTATAACTGTGTGTGTGTGACTGTCTGTGTGCATGTGACTGTGTGTGTGTGTGCATGTGACTGTGTGTGTGCATGTGACTGTGCGTGTATGACTGTGTGTGTGTGTGTGTGTGTGTGTGTGTGTTGAACGCCAGATGTCAGTTTTGACTGATTCCTCAGGCGCTGTCTGTCCTCCTTGTTTGGGATCCTCCCTGACTGGGCAGCAAAGCTTTGTATCTCTCTCTCCTCAGTGTTGGGGTTCCCCGGGCCTGACATCACTCCTGGTTTTTGCACAGGGGTTCAAATGGATCCGAGCTTGCGTCCTCATTTGCACGGCAGGCCCCTCTGAGCCGCTTCCCCCATACTGTGCTCTAGATCTTTCTAAGCCCCTCCTCTGACTTGGCTCAGAGCCTCACCCTGTATTCCTGGGTCCTGAAGAAGGCCCTGTCCTCCTGGAATGACAGGGAGATGAGCAGGTCCTCAGATGGGAACCCGAGCTCTAGGTCTCCATAGAGCTGAGCCGGCCACGGGCCGAAAGGGGAAGGACCCGCGCTTGACGCCGGTCTGAAGGAGGAGGCATCCTAGCTCCGCCCTCTTGCAGCTCGTGCTCTGGGGAGGGAGGAGCTACACCGTGGCTTCAGCTCTAGTTTTCTCAGCCAAAGTGCTAGCCTCAGCTCAGACTTCATAGGCTTGTGTGTACTGCTAACCCACACCTACATCCGTGGCTTAGAAGCACAGCCACCTGCTTCTCCTGTGCGTCTCTGGATGGGCAGCTGGTGCTGGGTTCAGCCCTTGGTTCTTCTGCCGGACTCACTCCCAGCATCCGTGGTCAGGGCAAGTGGGAGATCTCGCTCCCCAGTTAGGTCATTGGCAGGCTGCTGACAGGGGTGATTTGCCATGGGCCTGTTTAGTGGCTAGCCTGGGCTCTTCTCCACAGTGGCAGTCTCTGGGCCTTCTCTGAGCTACAGCGAGCGAAGTCTATTCTCTAAAGTCATTTCTGGGGCTGGGGAGATGCTGAGCAAAGTACTTGTAGCAGAAGCGTGAGAACTCGGCTCGGATGCCTAGCACCCACCTTTCAAAAGGGGGTGGGTCTGCGTGACATCGCATGCACCCGTGGTCCCCGTGTGGGGAGGCAGAAACAGGCAGAACCCTGAAGGTCACTGGCCAGGCAGCCTAGCTGAACCTATGAGCTCCAGGTTCAAAACAAACAAACAAACAAATAAATAAAGTGGGGAGTGATTGAGGAAGGCTTGACCTCTAACCTCTACATGTGTGAACACATATATGTGTATGCAACTCACATGAACACAGGCACAGATTCATATGAACACATATATAAAAACACAGACACACAGACACAGAAACACAAACAGACACACATACAGACACATATACGGAGACACGCAGAGACACAGAGACACACATACACATACACACACACACACATGCAGACACACACACAGATACACATACAGACATACACAGACACAGAGACACACACAGATATATATATACACTGAGACACACAGAGATACACACACACACAGATACACTCACACACAATCAATTTCCATGCCTCTGCTATGGCATATATAGAAGTCACACAGAGAGATCAAAGCAAGTCATGTGACCAGATTCTAGGGCTGAAAGCATGGGTGGGCAAAAGAGTGGGGATCTGCCCACTTACCACACTTTGAGAAGCCAGATGCTGTGGCATCTGCCTGTGGTCCCAGCTGCCTGAGAGGCTAAGGCAGGTGGGTCCCTTGAGCTCAGGAGTTCAGGGCTAACCTGACCAAAATACAGCAAGATCCCATGATGAAAATCTGACCCAGCTCCTGGATTGGGGAACTGGTGGGCTCCCTAGAATGGATTGGTCCCTGAGGATTCCATATTAACCAACGGGCTCTATCCTAATCAGGGATTTGTCAATGTAACCATAATTTGATGATGTTGTTGGAAGATGATGCCAAAGAAGGAGGCAAGGCCTTGTTGAGAGAAAGAGGCTCCCAGAAGGATGAATTTGCCTTTTGCTCTTGCCATGTCTTGCCACCCTGGCCTGAGCAGGTTTGTTCAACTATATAGCTCCGGCCCCGAAGCTCTGCCTTGACACAAATTCAGACACAATGAACCAAATGGGTGAACCGTCTGAAACCATGAACCAAATTAACCCTCTGCTTCTGTAAGTTGCTCCCCTGCATCAGTCACACGGAGGTACACCTGATGCCCAAGTCTCTTAAAAACAAACTAAAACAAACCCATTTAAAAGACACAAAAGGCTTAGTAGACTTGGCTGTGGTGGTCTTGGTGGCTTGGTGATTTTTTTTTAATGATTTCTTTTCAGTGCGTTGACCCATCTTGGTTTTCCTCCAGGCTGTGAGGGTGCAGCTGAGCCACTTACCCTGCCTGGGCATCGGTGAGGGAGAGTGGCTTCTGCCTCTGCTACTGCGCATGTGCAGAGCCCTGGGGCTGGGAACGCTGGTATTTCCATCTCTTTTCACACAAAGGCAACCCAGATTCCGGTACAGTCTCGTTTTTTTGTTTTATTTTGACCTGCCTCTCACTTTTCAAAGGACCCGAGGCTGGGAGCTGTTTGTAGAGTCTTCCCTTCAGGCTGTCCTTTCTTCTGCTCCCCAGCTCCCCGAAGGTGCCTCCTCCCTGGTTTCATCTGCCTCCTTCAGCGGCAGCCTCAGGGGCTGCTGCTGGCTGAGGCTGCAGCTTCAGGGGACTCCCAGGGGGCCCAGAGCCACACGCTCTTCCAAGTAAGGCTGACAAAGGCGGGAAGCGGAGTCTCACCACTTTGTACTCCTTCCTCCTACCCTGTAAGGGAAAGGTGCCACACCCTTTGGAGACTGTAGGGTCTCCAGGCTGCCTAATGCTTTCCAATGTCCTTCTGAGCTCTAAGTCATCCTAGGAAAATGGCGGCCTTCTGACCCGGGAAGCCACCAATCAGTGAGCAGGCCAGCCCTGACCGCTTCCTCCCTGCATATGTTTACACTTCCGAAACTCAGACGACCCAAAATAGGACTAGCTTTTATCTGGAGAAACCTCTGACCTTCTCAGACAAGAAAAGAGGCGCTGCAGCTTAAAGCACACAGTCTAGCTTCTGAGAGGCCAAGACACTGCGCTAGTGAGTTGGGGTGGGGGAGGGGAGACCTTGTACTTCCAGCTGGACCCTCCCTCCAGGATAGCTGGGGGGGGGGGGGTTCTTCAGGGGGCACGTTCTGAAGTTGTCCCTGGGCTGTTGGCTTGATGGGGGAATGTCTTGTTCTCACACTGCCCCCCTGAGTTTGGCAGGGACAGACCCATTTTACAGATGTAGGCATTGAGAGAAAGGGAAACATCTCTTTTGAGCTGAAGGTTCAGACACGGAACATGATTGATTGGCATGGATAAAATGGGGTTTGGAAAAAAGAAAATGAAATCCAGGAGTGACCCTGGCGTCAAGCCAAGGCGAAGCTGGCCTCCAGCACACTCTGATGTTTGTTTTGGGTTTTGAGACTGACCTCTCACTTAGTATATAGCCAAGGAGGACCTTGAATTTCTGAGCTTCCTGTCTCTGCCTCCCAAATGCCAATGTTATAGATATGGACCACCATACCCAGTTCAGGCTACATTGGAGATGTAACCCAGGGCTTTATGCCTTCTGGGCTAGCACTCGACCAACTGAGCTACATCCCCACTCCTTCTTCTAGCATACTTTAAAGAAATGAAAACTCTAAAATGTGCCTTTAGGAAAGACATTTTCTTAAACTCTCTGAGCTCAGTTTTCACACCTGTAAAGGGGGCTCTCGTGGTAGTGAGGAGTTGCATACACAAGCGTGTGCAACGTGGACAAGGTCCTTGCATGGACTGCTCCGTAGGAAAGGTGCCTGGGCTGCCCCTCCCACCTGCCAGCTCTGACTTTCTCACTGAGCATCACCAAGGTCAGCTGTGTGACTGACAGTCCAAAATGGGTCAAGCTCCAGTTCCCAGTAAACTATGGGCTATGGTTGTTTTGGCAACCATGCACTTCCAGAGAGGACCTAGACCTGTCTATCTTTTCTGGTTTGGGTGGAGGCCTCAGAGAAGAAAGAAAAAAACAAAGACCATTTATTTTATTTTTGATAGAAAAAGAAATCAACGGGGGAGGGCAGGGGAGGGGGTTGCTGGAATCCACAGGCCCAATAGGAGGGGAACGTGTTTAAATAAAGTGCGATCCATTCACTGGGCGGAATATTCAGTGCCTTTTGAAAATGATGTTTACCGAGGGTTTGTAATAACACAGGAAGATGCTTATTCTGAAAAAAACATGCCGTGTGCAGAAGGAAGCAACAGAATTGTATGTTCAGCACAAACACACCCGGGCAGAAACCAAGCCAAACAAAACCTACAAACAGAAGAAAGAGACACGAGGGACACCCCACCCCCGCCACGGCAGGAGACGTCTTGGGGTGGCAGAATTGAGAGCTTTTTAAAAGACATTTCTCTATCTTCCAATTGTCTCTTTATTTTCCTATAAAGGGACATGGACTGGCTTAAAGTGGAAAATCACCCACCCATCATCCTTCCTCCCCTAAAGCAGTAAGAGAACTCTTGTTAGGAAAAAAGCAAGGCAGATGGTCCCCAGAGCCCCCTGACGCTTTGGCCACTGAGAGGCAGAGGCTAGGATGTCCGCAGACCCTAGGCTATTCCCTAAAGAAAGTCAAGTGGGCACTAGACTCTGAACCTGTGTGAAGCAGATGCCAGCAGGCTACCCAGGGCCGCAGACTTGGACAGGGGAACCTATGTGACTCCCTTGTAACTGTCCCCAAGTGCACCCAGTCGGCTTCTCTCCCAGGGAGCAGAGGCAGAGCCAGGTCAGTGGTCTAGCCCTCTTCCGCCCTGAGATTGTCCTCCTCAGAAGCAGCCCTGTCTCCTCGCCTTTGTGGCAAGCCCCTTCCCCTTCCAGGCAAATCTCCAACCGGATCCCTCCTCGGATACATTTTGATACATTTCATCCCGGAGACCTGATTGTCTTGCAGGGACTGCTTTGCCCTTGCTTTAGCAGTTACACCGGCTGAGTTCAGTCTCTTTCTGTGCTTCCTGTGAATCAGCCTGTTCTCCTCCCCTGGGACACTGCTGCTCCGCCACTCGCAGAGCAGTGCCCAGCCCGGCCCAGACAGACTGCACGTGTTCATCTCACCAGTGAACTCTGTCCACCGTGCCTCTGCTGAGTTCCCTGGGCTACTTGACTCTTCTATAACCATTTCTACTCCCCAAACCAGCTCCTCATCAAGTCAGTAAGGACACATGCTGCCAGCTCTGACCTATGGGCCAAGACTGAGGGGCTTCTGTTTTGAACAGTTCTGAGGTCATTATAAGGGCGCATCAGGGATTGATTGGTGATGTCTGCCATATGAGCGTAATGGGTGTACAACAGCTTAGTCTCAACACCCCATCTTTCAATAAAGACTACACTCACCATCCACTAGGGTCTAGAATATAGGGTTTTTTTGGTGGGGGGGGGGTTGTGTTTTGTTTTCTTCTTTTTTGCACCTTCCCTAGTTCCTACTTTTGGTGTGCCACGGGCTTCTGGAAGTTTCCTTAGTGTGTCTCATCTTCTCCTGGGCCTAGAACCTAACCCAGACTCTACCTGGCTTGGCTGGCATCTTGTCTTCTGTCTGGCTCATTGCCAGAGGCTGCCTTCAGAACTGGGCTAGCCTGTGCCTGGAAGCTGGGCGTATCTTCCAAAAGCACCCTGCCCCGCCTCAGCCTGGCACCACCATGACAATGCCCCCTTTGAGTCTTTTTACTGAAGCCATCCCTTCCTGTGTCCCAATGTTTCTCAGAGAACCTGGCCTTGGTAGGGAGGGGGAGGGTGGGGCAGGGGGGAGAGGGGATAGGAGGCAGGGGCGGGGCAGGGGGGGAAGGAGACATTCCCTCCCTGGAGACCCACCATGGCCCAGACAACCTTTCTTGCTCAGCTTTCAATTCAAGTGCCATTCAGCTGGTTCCTCCTCCCAGGCCTTGGACCAGGGAATGTCTCCTTACACAAGCTATCTCTTCTCATCTTGTCAAAACTCCTCCTCGTTCTACATTCTAATCTCATCCTTCCTCAGTTCCCGCAGCTGCGTGGCCACCCCTGGGATCTGGGAAGGTTTGTAAAGGGGCAGTGTCCACATTCTTGTCATCCTCCTGCTTGTCAGGTTTCCCTCTTGTCTCGTCCCCAAGAGCACCATGGCTTTTCTCTCAACATCTTTGTCTCCCTCAGAATGGAGCCACAGCTTGGTAGGCGAGGTGACAGGGTGGACCAGGCTCTCTGCCTTTCTTCCTGGATGTTGGGTCCCCTTTGATGTAAAAGATTGAGGGCCTCGATACTCCAACTTCGTAGCTCCATCCTGGACCTGCCTCTCCCTGGTCCTTCTTATCCAGCCAGGGAGACGAGATGGCCGCCACACACACAGAGATCACACAGGTGAGCTGAAGAGCAGGGGGGCTGCCCTGCCTGGGCAGAGAGGATTCTGAACTCTGGGGAGACTGTTGAGGTCGGGTGGTGGTGGGCATGGTAGAGGTCCAAAAAAGGGAGCCTGGAACTGTATCTACACCCCCACCTCCCAAGACCTCAATTGTGCACTGACTAATATGCAGATAGAACTCCTGCCAAGATGGCTGCCTTTCTCCTTCCAGCACACAGAACTTGAGGTAACCACAAAGGAAGGGGGGAACTTGGACAATGTGTTCCTGTAGATGCTTTCAGCTTTAGCAGTGCCTGTCCTGCTGGCCAAACCTCAGGGGTATCCTAGGCTCCTTCCTGCTCTTGGCTAAACCTCCTCCTTCAGTTCTTTACACCTGAGCTCCAGATGCTTCTAGAAGCTTCTAAGGTGGGCTTCAATGCTTAGGAATTGGTGAGACCATTGCTTAGGAAGGTGGTCTGTGGTAGCTCACTGAAAGCCAGCCAATTTAAGAGGTACCCTGGCACCTGAACTGTGATTGGGATAAGACGATGCATCGCCCTACATTTCTGTGGGATCCTGAAATAGCCTCTACCAGGAATTCTGATTTAAAGCACAGTGCCAGGTCAATCACTCACGCGGTTGTGGGACACCAGCTGTCCTGGAATGCTAGGCCCTGGCTTCAGTGTTGTCACAGAACTGTAGCATGGATGTTAAAGAATCCTCCAAGGCCCCATAGCCTGTGGTGGAGAAGAGATAACTCTCCACTCCACAGCTGGCCATGTTTCTGCCTGCCTCTTATTCAGAGTGATGGGCAGGGAGTTTCTCTGAATCTCGATGGAGTCCAGCGGAGGGACTGCTAGACAGGAGTCTGGGGCACGTCAGGGACAGGCAGCGTCAGGACAGCAGGCAGAAGGGTGCCCCGTGCAGAAGGGAAACCCTGTAACTCCTTAGGCACAAACCTGGGGGAGATGTGGTCAGCCAGGAAGCAGAGCGTGCGCCTTCGTCCCACACAGTAGATGTGATCGTCCACCACGGCGCACTGGAAGGCATCGGGGTAAGGCAAGCGGTATGTGGCACACTCATACCAGAGCCGGGTGCTGGCACTGCAGCGGTACACGCTGATGCCCAGGCTGCGGTTGAGGTCAAAGCGGTAGAGGAAGCCATTGACAGCCACCATCTCAGCTGTGCGGTCCTTGCTGCCCCCGGTAGGGCCAGCCCACCAACGCTGTTCCTGGGTCGAGAATCGGAGCAGCAGGTAGCGCAGGCTGCCCCCGGTGACAAAGATCTCATTGGCGCACACCGTGGCTGTGTGTGCCAGGGCAAATGTGTCATTTGGGAGCGAGGGGGCAAACGTCCAGCGGTCCAGGCGAGGGTCGTAACGCTCCACTGTGTTCAGACACTCACCTCCAATGGCGTAGAGGTGCCCCTCCAGGGCCACCAGCCGGCAGTGAGGCCGGGCCTGGTTCAGCGGGCACACCTCACTCCAGATTGACGTCAGGGGGTTGTAACAGAAGACGCGGTTGGAGGGTTGGCCCCCAGGCCCCTGGCAGCCAGACACCACAAACAGATAATTGAATAGGGTACAAAGAGCACAACCCCGAGACATGGCCTCCGGGGGCAGCTGGGCCAGCGGGTGCCAGGCATCCTGCACATTGTCATAGCAACAGAGGCGGCCACTGTCTTCCTGGGGACACATGTCTGCCACCACCAGGCACTTGTGGCCACGGAACCTGCGCCTGAGGATCAGCTCGCGCTCTGCTCCACTCAGGCCCCCGTAGATGTCTGTGCTGCGGAGGACCTGAAGGTAGTTATCACTCAATACCTTGTAGGCTGCCTCCTTCAGGGCCTCCAGACCCTGCCTCTTGGCCAAGGTCAGCGCCTCGTAGCAATTGCCCAGGTCCAGGCGGACATCCAGGGCTGAAGCGGGGGTGAGCGGGATGTGGAAGAAATTGGTCCCAGCTACAAGCTGCACACGGGGCTCCCCGTGGCTGCAGGCCGAACTGAGCTGGGCTCTCTGGTCCAGGGCGGCAGGAAGAGGCGTCCTGAAGCCTTCGGGCTGCAGTTGGAGCTCTGGGTTCTCTGCGATCTGCAGGAGGCTCACTTTTCTGCTGAAGCCCGGTGCAGAGGAGGGTGGCAGAGGCTGTGGGGTTGCTGTTTCAGATGCTGGACCAGCTGTGTTAGCAGCTTGGTCACTGAAGGCTGCTCCGGTGACCAGGGGCTCTGGACCAGGACCAGGGAATGGACCATCAGCCAGGGCTGCCGTGCAGGGGACCAGCCTGGAGACAGCTTTCGATGTGGACTCCACAAAGTAGTCATACACTCTGCCCTTCAGCTCTGGTCCCTCTGCCTTCTGTATAATACTCTCCTCCATCCGGATCCGGGCCACAGATGAGAAGGTATGGGAAGCACTGGTGGTTCCTTCCTGCTGCTGTGTGGCCAAGCCCATGTCTGCAGCAGCCTGGAGGGCCCCAGCCTCTCCCCTGCTGACCCCTGTCATGTGGGTAAAGATCCAACTCTGGTTCATGTCACCATAGACCGGTGTGGGGTCAGTCCAACCGTTGGGGGCTCCCAGGTCCCCAGACCCTGTTTCCTCTGGGGGTCTGCCGTCTGGCCATGGAGAGAGCTTGTCACCCACACAGCTGCCACCCACTCCTGGGACAAGTCTGGCAGGGGAGCTTGTAGGTTCCCCTGAATGAGGGAGGTGGGGAGGGTTGGGCTTACCTCTAACATCTGTTCCGGCTTCCTGGCCACCGCAGGGAGGAGGCACCTGCTGAGAGTCTGGCCGCTGCCTGCCTTGACTTTCATCAGACCCTTTTCTTGTGGACCCTTCAGATCTAGAAGTGTCCGGGATGCAGGAGTCTTCTGGATCCTCCAAGCTGTAGTCCAGTGCGGCCCCAGCCCCTTTGCTGAACTTCCTGCGTCTCGGACCCCTCCCCAGTGGAGCCTCCTGGTAGGCAAGTTGTTCCGAGCCCTCTGTTTCATTTTCTGCCTTGTGACCCTTGTTAGTTCTCCCCGCCTGCCCAGCTAGGACAGGCCTGGACTTGTAGAGTTTGTAAGCTGCGGTTACCAGGAGCAGCGCAGCTGCGGACAGCACCACCTTACTGCTCAGCTGCATGTCCAAATGCCAGGCGTGGGCCTCTGCTCCCTTTCCTCCCGTGGGGAGCATGCTGGCCAGGGACAGAGGAATGCCAAGAATCCGATTAATGATTGCCCAATAGGGACCAGTTCCTGGATCCTGCTGTGGACTGGGAGGGAGCCCTTAGCCGGATCTGGCCAGCAGTTGCTGGAGCAGAGGTGACTTTGAGTCCTCCGAGGCAGCCACGGGGCAAGGGATGGCTAAGGTCAAGGCTGGCCTCTTTCAATCCTTCCCTGAAGGGAGGGAGGGTCCCGACTGGAGGCCGAGCTTCAGATCAGTCACCCACGGCCCCTGGCGGGCATTCAGGGTGTCCAGCAGAGATTCAAAGAAGGAGGAAGCTCTTAGCAGAACTGTCACCAGATGCCTGGTGCCTGTGCAGTTGGTCTCTGTGTGTCAGGGTGTTTGTTTTCTCTTTTGCAAATCCTTTGATTGGAAGCGTGGGGCAGCTTTTGCAGTGGTGGTTCCTGGGAGCAGGTGGAATCCCAGTTACCAGGCAGGTTGTAGAGATGGTCTTGGCTCGAAGTGAGGGGTCAGCATTTAACCAGCCAAGCAGAGAAGCGGGGGCAGGGCGGGGCGGGGGACGCCGGGCCTGGGCTGGCGGCCAGGCCACCTGACTGGGCTCTTGGCCGCCTCTGCCCTCCTTCTGTGCCCAACAAGTTGAAGAGAAACCAGCTTTGCTGGAGAAGCCAGGAAATACGGGGCCCTAACGCCCAGATAAAGTGAGACCCTAGAGATCTTCATGATCTGCCAACCTCATAGGAAAAGAGGCCTGTGGAGGAGTGGCACCTCCCAACCCTCAGCCCACAGCAGTGCTGTGGACCCCAGACCCAAGTCTGCCTGCCATTCACCAGCTGTGTGACCTTAGGCAGGTAACTTCACTTCTCTGTGCCTGCCTGAAAAGTGGCCTGGGACAGAGGGTGACAGCATTGTTACCTCATCAGGTAGTAGTCAACGTTCAGGAAACTCAGCGGGTCTCAGGCTGTTTTTATTCGCCATGTGCACCAAGGTTCTCTACCGGTTCTCAAGGGGTGGGGGGATGAGGTCACAATAGTAAGGGAGGTAAAGTCGATGAGGAAGAGTCGGTGCCCAGCCCTGCTCTGGGTAAGCCTTCATCCATGCCCGGGATTCAGTGGCTCAGATGCCCGATACACACACTCCACATGTTTTTGGTTTTTTTTTTATCTTTTTTTTTATTCGATATATTTTTTATTTACATTTCAAATGATTTCCCCTTTTCTAGCCCCCCCACTCCCCGAAAGTCCCGTAAGCCCCCTTCTCTCCCCCTGTCCTCCCACCCACCCCACACTCCACATTTTAAAGGTTGTCTTCTGATTGCAAAGTGAAAAAAACGATCCAATGTGAAGGCCCAGGAACTTGGTTTTGAGGGGTTTGACCTTGGGAAAACTCTAAACTTTTCTGTTCTGTTCTGTTCTGTTATATGTGTGTGCACATATGCACGTGTGACATCAGAGGACAACCCAAGGAGTCTGTGCTCATGTTGTGAAAATCCTGAAGCTTGAACTCAGATTACCATGCTTGCTTGGAGTTCATTTATCTCCTGAGCCATCTCGCTGGCCTCCTGGGATCCCCTTATCAGGTCCTTATGTGTGTGAGCCTCCACCCCTCAGCCTCAGTTTACCCTTCTGTGTGTGGCAGTCTAGTGTGCCCCACTTTGTGGACTTCAACAGGCCAGGCCTCCTTATCTTTGCCGGTGGGGATTTTCCGAGCTGCCCAGGTCCAGTCAAGCTCCAGGCCTCCCTGGGTCCTTCCATGGCCACCTTCCCGATCTCCCCATTCTTCCAAACCAGCTTCTCCTTCCCGGTCTCTTCTCTCAGCCTTTCTCCCAATCTTCACTATTTGTTTGTAAGCAAAGGCTCTGAACAAGGTGTCTGTCTTCTGCAGGACTGACTCTTAGCCGACCTGGATAATACAGGCTAAAGCCAGCAAGGGAGGGGATGTCAGCTGAATCCGGTGGGCTGCTGCTCACAGCTGATGCTCACGGACCCCTCTGGGAAACCTAAAACGGAGGTCTCCACCTCTCCATCGTCTGCCTGTTAATGTTTGAAATGTGGCTTTATTGTTCCTCTGTTACAGGGAGGCCACCAGAGCGGAGAATGCAGCCAAGAGAAGGGAGTTTGTCACTTGGGGTCCTCCAGAGGAGGGGAGAGGGGAGACTGACCATCACAAAGCCGGAAGATCAGAAGTCATGATTCCTACAGAGAAGTGCAGAAGGCAGACTGCAGGCCCTGCAGTCTGTCCCCGGAGGCAGCGTCTCCTTTGCAGAGAATTAGGATTCTAGCTCAGGCTCCAGCCTGGGTCTCCTTCCATCTGCAGGTGAATAAATGCACAGGCCATAAATGACAGGGTTTGGGTTTTTTTTTTTTTTTTAAAGATCTCTGTTTAAATGAAACTGAAATAAACAAATGAATATAGAAACAAAATTAAAAGATAATTGGAAGTCTATATTGGGCATCTGTGGATGTGCCTGCCCGACACCAATCTGGTCTCCTGCGTGCTCGGGCAGGATAAACTGAGAATTCTCACCATGGCTTCAGGGGAAGGCAGAGCCCTCAGATGGATGTCACACAGATCAACAGGCCCTTGCTGGGTAGTCAGTCTGGCATCTGGAGGACTCCTCCCCCACCCCCCGCTGGGCCTAGCTAAGTTTCTCAAGGTAGAGGTTCTACCCATGGTGACAATGGCAGGTGACCACAAATAGAAAACCCAAGGCTGAGGAGGTAGATAGAGAGATCTGGTAGCAGCTCTGGAACTCTGGGCAGCAGGCTGGGCTGGATCGCCCCACTCACCCAGAACGTGCCCAGCACACTTCAGTGGTGATTTTGGTTTCCACACTCACACAGGGGTAGTTTTGTGGACAAAGTGGACACGCGCTAGGCCTTGGCTACTCAGTGTCCCAGGATGGGTCCCTAGTTACAAGGCACAGACTGGCCTGCCCGCCATGCTTCCTGACTGATCAGTTTTGAGGGCTGGGAACTGAACCCAGGGCCTTGCACAGGCCCTACCTGGGTCTTGAGATGCTGAAGTTGGTCAGGTTTGGGGATTCACTCTGGGAATCCCAGCACCAAGGAGGCAGAGGCAGGTGAGTTCAAAGCCAGCCTAGGTTACCTAGTGTACTGGCTGGTTTTGTGTCAACTTGACACTGGCTGGAGTCATCACAGAGAAAGGAGCTTCAGTTGGGGAAGTGACTCCATGAGATTCAGCTGTGGGGCATTTTCTTGGTTAATGACTGATGGGGCCCAGCTCACTGTGGGTGGTACCACCCTGGCCTGGTATTCTTGGATTTTATAAGAGAGCAGGCTGAGCAAGCCAGTAAGAAACATCCCTCCATGGCCTCTGCATCAGCTCCTGCTTCCTGACCTGCTTGAGTTCCAGTCCTGACTTCCTTTGGTGATGAACAGCAGCGTGGAAGTGTAAGCTGAATAAACCCTTTCCTCCCCAACTTGCTTCTTGGTCATGATGCTTGTGCAGGAATAGAAACCCTGACTAAGACATGAGGCTGTCTCAGAACACAGACATACAACCATACTCACACACCCTCATACAGTCACACACACACACACACACCCCTCACACTCAGCCACACACAGTAACTCACACATTCACACACTCATGTTAAGGCTTAAACCCGCATGCTTGATACACACTCATACATACAAACATCTCTCACATGAACATTCAATATTCACACCAGTGCATGCATGTGTACACACACACACACAGACACACACACACACGCTTATTGAATCACATGCTAATACACTGAGTCCCAAAAATGTACTGAAACAGCCAGTCACACCCACACATTCATAAACATCCTCATAAACACACTCACAAATCACCCACACACACACACCTTCATACACACTCACAAGCAATATTCAGACAAACATCCTCAGATATACACATATTCACAGACCATACTCACACTGACACACATACACACACATCGGCAAACACAATCACACACTCACAATCACACTCATATAGACTCACACATTCCACCCTCTCAGACTCTTCCACTCACAGTCACACTAACACACAACACTCTCACACGTGCATAAGATCAATTGTCACACACTCAAATGCCAACACATGGCCATGGAGACACACAGAATATTACATATGCGTAAATCCACACACAAACTCACATCTACATGCTCTCTGATGTATATACATATAGTCTCATACAATTACACAGACACTGACATGAATTTACACAAGTGACACATATTTGTTCTCTACATGTGGTCTCACACTCAAACATGCAAACATCTCTCCCACTAGCACACTCAACAGAAGTATACAAAATCACACAATCATTCACATTCACACAATCTTACACACTCACATCACATTTACACAGTCACAGGGACACAGCCACTGCTGATGTACTCTGACACACTCATGCACTCCTACACAACCACCCTCTCACACTTACATACACATGAATTCACACAGCACTCTCTTACACCTTTCCAAGTATACCGACACCCCACATGGAAAATCATGCACTCAATTGCACACAACTGGTCTTGCACACCCATACACTATGACCCATCATATCTGATGTTGCCACACACCATCCCACACTCACACACTCACACACATTCACTCGCACACACATTCAGTGGCTTCTGGGCCAGACACACCCTAGGCAGGACAGGAGGAGAAAGAGCTGGGGAGATGATTTATGACTGTTGGGGAGAGGGTGTAGGATCGGGGGACATGAGTCAGATGATGTGGGGGTCGTAGTGACTGTTCATCTGATCACAGTGGAAGACTTACAGGTCTCTCTCTCTCTCTCTCTCTCTCTCTCTCTCTCTCTCTCTCTCTCTCTCTCTGTGTGTGTGTGTGTGTGTGTGTGAACATTCAGAGCCTCCAGGGATCCAAGTTTGCTTTCTTCCCAGTCTGCACATTAATTTTTGAGACAGGGTTTCTCACTGAACCAGGAGCTTGATGATTCGGCTAGGCCATCTGGGGGACCCCTGCGTCCCCAGGGGTCCTCTGTCTCTGCCTCCCCAGCCCTGGGATTATAGGACCCGGCCACTGCGCCTGGATTTTTGCATGACTGATGAGGATCTGAACATAGGTCCATAAGCTTATCCAGTAAGCACTATGCCAACTGAACCATCAGCCCAGGACCTATCGACCCATTTTAGTGATGAAGATGTTGAGGTTCCTGGGTCAAGGACGGTTCCTCATTCAAGGTCTCAGGTGGAGGCTAGTCTGCTCTTGGGCCTCGGAAGCTCCACCCATACGGCTGCCTAAGCCCCAGGTGGGCACAGGTCAGGGGCAGGACTCTGGAGAAGGCAAGGCACGCCGCAGCTGGCGAAAGGGTGCCTGGGAAGAGTTTCAGAAGCTTGACAGGAAGGGCTGTACTGTTTAGAAAATGAAATAAGGGCAGGTTGGGGTGTGCCTATGAATTTGACTTGGAAATGGAACGAGATGTGATTGCCATAGGAGATGGCGGCCCGTCTCCTGGTGTTTTCTTCCTGGGGTGGGAGGAGGAAATGGCGGGCACATCCTGAGCCAGTGAGGACTTCCTGTGTGGCCAAGACCCCTTCACTGTGGACCCTGAGCCCACAGTCACTCTATCAACAGTAGCCCGAGCACTGTTCACTGGATTCCTTCCACGGCGCTAGCTCTGGGCTTGGAGGACTGCAGACATCACTCCTTCAGCCGCCAACAGCTTCACCAGGCTGCAGATTTACCCAGTCTGCACTAAGTAAGCCGTCCCTTCGGCCATTCTTGAGAAATTCGCTACATTTGCCCTAAACAGTGTGGCCTAAGAGCTGGTTAGCATGCTGGGACTTGGACCCCACCATATCCCCAAAGCCAAAATCTTCATATTAGACTCTGCATGATTCCAGGGAGGACCCAGAAGTCCCTAGATTGATGCCCAAGCCACCGTGACCTTGAAAATCAGCTGCGTGAACCTGGAGATTGGGAGCTGGGTTGTTGCCCATCCTGAGACAATGGCTCTTTGATATTTGAGTTCTTGTATTGTCTATTTGCTTTTAGATTTATTTATTATTATTATTCTTTAGTCATTTATTTTAAGTGCGTAGGTGTTTTCCTTGCATGTATGTGTGAGTGCCCCATGCGGAACCCAAGAAGAGGGTGTCGGGTTGGACTACCTGGAAGTAGAGTTCCAGGTGGTTGTGAGTTGGGGACTGAACATTTGTCTTCTGGAGGAGTAGCTGGTGCTCTTAACCATTGAGCAATGACTCCACCCTCTATCTATCTATCTATCTATCTATCTATCTATATCTATCTATCTATATCTATCTATCTATCTATCTATCTATCTATCTATCTATCTAGAGATAGAGATAGAGATAGAGATAGAGATAGAGATAGAGATAGAGATAGAGATAGAGAGAGAGAGAGATATATAACTTTTTAGCTTCTGGGTTTTCGAGACAGGGTTTCTCTGTATAGCCTGGCTGTCCTGGAACTCTCTCTGTAGACCAGGCTGGCTTAGAACTCAGAAATCCACCTGCCTCTGCCTCTGCATCCCAAGTGCTGGGATTAAAGACGTGCGCCACCACTGCCTAGCTATTTTTCTTATTTTTAATTCTGTGTAGATGCATGTGTTTTCATGTGCACGTAGTGCAGGGGTCCTCAGAAGCCAGGAAGGTTGGCTCCCCTGATGCTGGATTACAGAACGGCTGGACGCTGCCTACTGTGGGAACTGGGAACTGAGCTGAGGTCCCCTGGAAAGCAGTCAGTGCTCTTCAGCATTGACCTCACATTTGGACTCCAAAGATGGATGCAGGGATGTCACCGAATGTCTTTGTCCCTCTTCCTGACGCAGCCATATTGAATCAGTCTCTGCGTTCTGTTTTTACTATTAATTTGGCTGCTTTGCTTGGCTTATCACGGGCAGGTGGCTGAACCTGGCTTGGAGGCACAGGCTGCTGTCACACCCAATCCAGTGACTGTCCCTCGTCTATGATGTCCCTGCCGCCTCCAGCCCTGCCTGTGCCTGGCTCTCCTCCCAGACCTTCCGGAACATCTCTCTTCAGCTCTAACATGCCTTTCCTGCCACATGCTGGCTACAGGACGTCTGGGGCTCCCCCAAGCCTCTCCACTCAAATCTAAGTGGCTGGCCCATTCTGCCCAGTGCCTCTGATGTCCTGGCCTCATTTGTCACTGTCTCCAAATACCCGTTCTGCTTCAGCCAAGCTCATCTGTTTACTGTCCCTTTGTCTCCACTACCACATGGGCCAGGCCACCTCTCTGCTCACGGGGCTCCTCCCCAGATCTCTGCCATTGAGCTCACATTTGCAAAAACCCAAGCCTGAAACTGGGTTTTGTCCTTTAGGTCTTGCCTCATACCAGGGAAAGAGTTCTCCACTCGGACCCAGCCCCCCGCCTCTCTGAGTGTCCCGGAAAGGGTTTGGGACATGGCTAGAAAGATGCATGCCCATGGAAGTTTCTGGAGCAATTCGGGAAGGCTCTTGCCCTGTGCTAAAGGAGGCAACCTCGCTGGACTCCGGAGAAGCCTTTGTCAGACAGGCACCTAAGGAGGGTGAAGTATGAATTTTGGCTTTTCTTTCTGCAAGAAAAGGCCAAATAAGTTTGGAAGCACTGCATTCGTAACCCCTGGGCCTCGATTTCTGGGTCTCTAAAATGGAGTCAGTGAGACTTGCCTCTAGCTGTCACTGTTGGGGTTTTGTCTAAGCTCCACCCCACACCTACCTGGCCAGGTATGCCCCGCCCCAGAGATCTGGCCCACTATAAGAGGGGCTACTTGCCCCTCCTCTCTCTCTTTGCTCTCCGCTCTCCCACATACTCTCACCTCTCTGCCCCTGGGGCTCTCCCCCCCTCCCCACGTGGTCATGGCCGGCCTCCACTCTCTCTCTCTCTCTCTCTCTCTCTCTCTCCCTCTCTCTCTACCTCTAACTCCCATCCCCTATTCTGAATAAACTCTATTCTATACCATGTCTGTGTGTATGTGGTCCCTCAGGGGCAGAGGTGCCCAGGCAAGGGCACGCCTGGACACCTTCCCCCACGCCGCCTAGCCACACTCACCTAACCCCCTATATTCCCCCCTTTAAGCCCCTTCATCATCCTGCTGCCGAAAGTCCCCACCTAGCCTCAAAGTCCTGCATTTCTGCTCTCCCATACTCTCTCACCTCTCTACCCCTGGGGCTCTTCCCCCCCTCCACGTGGTCATGGCCGGCCTCCACTCCCCCCCAACTCTCTCTCTCTTTCTCTCTCTCTCCTTTCTCTTCCCCCTTTCCTTCCCGCCCGCTACCCCTTCCCTTCTTAAATAAAGGCCACATGGAGCTATCTGGTCTAGCGTGTCTCATTGTGGTTCATGGTTCCACCGCGGCCCGGTGCCCAGGGTGCGCACGTGTGGGCCCGGTGAGCAGCGGCAGCCACAACGCAGGGAGCAGACAGGACATTCGAGCGAGCACAGAAATCAACGCAGGAACCAACAGTCACTGCTGCAAAGAGTTAAGGGAAAGGTGCCCTTGGGGCTCCTGCATCCTTGTGGAAGGCACGGGGAGACATCAACGGCCAGAGAAGCAAAGGCCTTCACGATGTTAACGCAGCCCATGTGACCCTGTGGGGCTATTTCAGCGCATCACAAACCAATGGTTTCCAGATGGAAGGTGCAGAGGGTGGTTTCAGCCAGGACTGGGGAGGGTGAGAAGACAGAGGGGCTGCCGACAGGACGGTCTAGAAGCTTGGCCTGTGCTACACAGCAGAGCCTTGCACTCAATCAGGAGGCAGCCAGCTGCAGAGAGGCCTGGTCCTCTGGGGGATCTGGTAGTGGTGAAGAAGTCAAAGAGAGCCATCAGCTTTGCAAACACCTACTATGTGCCAGGCACTGAGCTCAGGACTTCACAACGCTGGGAGGCCAGGCCAAGGGGATCTCAGCCAGCCGGCGACGCTGATCAGGTGAGTTCCAGGTTCAGTCAGAAACCATGTGGTGAAAACTGTGGTAGAGAACAACTAGCAACTGAGAAGACCCCTGATGCCAACAGTGGCCTCCACAGGCATGTGCACACACATCGGAATGCACACATGACCACACAGGGATGTAATTCTTTGTTGGTCAATCTTTATGCCAACCCTGGAGCAGACATGAGACAAATGTCCATGTGGTTATGGCTCAGTTGGATTTCCCTGGACAACCAGTAAAAAGTATATCTCCCAGGCTCCTTTGCAGCTGGAAAAGAGGTGTTTGGCTGAGTCTCCACTTGAGAGCGGTGAGGAGAAATGATCAGGTAGTTGAATCCAGGAAGGGAGGAACCCTGTGTTCTCTCCTTTCTTCTCTGTCTCTCTGTCAGTCAGTCAGTCAGTCTGTCCATCTGTCCATCCGTCTTTCTCCTGCCCTCATAGCAGGCTAGTCTCCTCTGGACTCCCAGTCCAGAAACTGCCTTGAAAATAGTCTACTATTGACTTAGGCAGTGAAGCAATAAACTTGGTCACTACAGAAGCTTCTGGGCTGGTGTGAAATTCTTTGGGGTGAGGGTGAGGTGTTCCGGGAACTGAGTTTTAAGGGATGCATAAGGCCCTTCCAAACCAAGTCTGTTTGCACAAAGGCCCTGAGGCAGGAGACTTACAGTGATTGGAATTAATTTCTAACTGGGTGGAGCGGCATGGGACCAAGCAAACAGTGGCGCCTGAAGCAAGAGAAACAGAGATGACAAGCAGGGGAGGAGTCTGAGGAGAAGACGGCCCAGTCTGAGGTGCTCGGCCTGTGAGCGTGGGGACCCGAGCATGATCACCAGAACCCACGTGAAAAGCAAAGCCCACGGGTGAACCCCGAAATCTCAAGGCTGGGAGGCCAGGCCAAGGGGACCTCAGCTAGCCGGCGACGCTGATCGGGTGAGACCCAGGTTCAGTCAGAAACCATGTGGTGAAAACTGTGGTGGAGAAAAACTAGCAACTGAGGAGACCCCTGATGCTAACAGTGGTCTCCACAGGCATGTGCACACACATCGGAATGCACACATGACCACACAGGGATGTAATTCAGTAATTCTTTTGTTTGGAACACTCCAGAAAATACAAGGTCTGGTGATCTCTTCAGCGAGTTGTCAAGAGTTAGAGGGAAACCAGAGAAATCATAGCTCTGCGTGGAGAGAATAGAGTCTAAACTGCTAGCCCTCATTCAAGGCTCCCCCACCTGCCTGGTTAGTTTGTCTGGGTCCCAAGTTTTAATCACTTCAAGTTTTGTAGTGTAAAGATGGCATCCCAGCTCTGCCTTTGGCTGTCGGCTGGGTGCTTTCTGCCCGTGGGTGTCTAGGTGGTAGCA
This sequence comes from Apodemus sylvaticus, assembly GCF_947179515.1. NCBI lineage: Eukaryota > Metazoa > Chordata > Mammalia > Rodentia > Muridae > Apodemus > Apodemus sylvaticus. The sequence goes on from NC_067474.1 coordinate 153,502,085, forward strand.
GACACACTGCCTATCTGACAGTGTCTTCCAAGGTCATGCTTTCTATCTCTGGCACCCTAGAAGAGTTCAGAAGAGAGGCCATCCCTGCCTGCCTGTGTGCCTGCCTCTGAGTACACCTGCCTGCTGGTGCATGCTGATGTGTGTGTGCCCCTGCACCTACCCACCTGTGTGCCTGCCTGCCTGCCTGCCTGCCTGCCTCCCTGCCTGCCTCCCTGCCTGCCACTGCTCCAAGGCAGCTGGCTATCCTCAGAGTCAGAGCTTCTCCAAGCTGCAGAGACCTCAGATAGCCCAACTCTGGTTCTGTTGGTGAGAGAACAGCCCATGGAGGAGGTGGCTTGCCCCAAGCCAGTGTGTCTGCCAGGACCATTGCTCCAGGCCCCTGAAGGCCTCACTTTCAGGAGGTCCCCATGTTCCCATGAGCTCCAGGACGGATCTACCCCTTGCTATTTTCCCCATCTTTTAGATAGGCACATCCTAGCATCACGAAGGGGAAAGACACTAAAGCAAAGAGAGATTTCCTGAGTTCTCCTGAGGTGGTGGAGCTGGGGTTCATGCCTGTCCTCCTGAGGGCTTCTTCTCTCAGGTGCCTTCCCCAGGAGGAGCTGAGACAGAGACAGACAGAGGAAGTGACATCAAACCAGGCAGGCTGTGCCTGCAGGCAGAGCCTGACTCCTGGCTGGTATTTGATAAATGTTTGCCGACTAAACAAAAGAGGAACTGAGGCCAGACCAAGAAATCCTTTAACAATCACCCTGGCCCTGGGCATGAAGAGCCCAGTACAGAGTTTCCAGGATCCCCTTTTGTTTCTGAAAGGCTGTGCGCCTGTGTCCCCAGAACCAGGATCCAGAGGGAGGAAGGGACGGCCACAGACAATGGGAACACCTGGCCCTGACTCTGGGAGCCGGATCATTGCTTTGCCCAGAGATCATGGAGGAAGTAGCAGGGATGAGGGGCAGGGAGGATCCTGGGAGGGGCCCAGCTTGCACAAAGGCTGCAAGGTAGGAGCCAGAGTGGTGGCAGCAGCCACACCAGGGGGAGCATGAGTGTCTGTGGCGAGGACCAATGACATGAAAGCCTTCTGGGGTCTCTGAATTTAACCATGCGTTCTCTCTAAAAGCCATCCAGAGGGTGAGAGGTGGGTAGGTGTGCAGAGCCTGGTGTCAGAGAAGGCAGAGGAAAAAAGAGAGAAGAGGCTGGGGAGGGGGCTCAGTTGCTGATGTGCTCGCTATGTAATGTGAAGACCTGGCTTTAATCCTCAGCGCCCAAGAAAAAGCTGGGTGTGGTGTTGTACATGGACATTCCCATTCCCAGCAGTGGGAAAGTAGACAGGACTGGCTCACCGGTCTACGCTGGCCAGCAATTCCCAGGTCCCACTGAGACTTTGACTCAGATAATGAAGGAACTACACTTTGACTTACACACACACACACACACACACACACACACACACACGCATGCACACATGAACGCATGCACACACACATACACACACACACACACACACACGCGCACACGCACATGCACACTCACACACACACACACATACACCGCATACCACACATACACATACCACACACAGCACACACACATACCACATACACCACATACCACACATACACCACACACACACACACACATACACCATACACACCACATACACCACACATACACACATACATACCACACGCCACACACACACAGAACACATACATACCACACACACACACACCACATATACCACACACACATATACCACACACATACCACATACACACACACACATACCACATACACCACATATACACACAGCACACACACACACCACATACACCACATATACACACAGCACACACACACACACAAGCACACAAGCACGCATGAACACATACACACACATATCATACACACACATATACCACACACAGACACACACATACACCACATACACCACATACACACACACACCACACCACACACACAGCACATACACCACACACAAACACCACACACACAGCACATATACCACACACAGCACATATAGCACACACACACACACACACACACAGAGCAAAAACAAGTGCTCCTAGCAGGCCTGAGGAGATCTGAAGACTGGAAATCCCCAAACTCAAGATCACCTTCAAAAGTAAGAGATGTGATTCTGTGATCAGTAAAGCCATGCGTGTTGGACATCAAGTGACTTCTGTTCCATAAGTCTTTATCTCCCAAACTGTGAGATGAGGGGGAAACTACGTGTTCCCCCTCTTGCCTGCATGCCTGAAGCAGGACCCTGCCAGGATTAGTGGTGGCCAATCCCAGGTGCCCAGGCTCTTGGCTGTTGGGGTTCCTGGTTAAGCCCCGCCCCACCCCATCATGACTCTGGAAGCTGTTCCTTTTGAGTAATGCAAAAACATCGCCAAATATAAACAAGGAAGTCATACCTGGCCTTATGCTTCCTGCCTCTCTCAGTCCTGAAAAGCAGCTCTGAGGGCCATACGCTATAATCACTCTTAGATAGGGAAACTGAGTCTCCAAGGAGCTAAATGATACATAGTAAAAAGGAATAGAAAGCCCAGAAGTGTCTGAAGTCCATGGCAGCTCTGCAACACGTGGAGTGAACTCTACCCGACCTGTAACCCCCAGACTGGGCACCGGGCCATTGCCTTTCCATGGCTGAGTTAAGGTCGAGCAGGAGGGTGACCAGCCGCGGGGCAGCCTGTAGAACTAGTTTTTCTTGCTGTGTGTTGGCTGGAGGTTGTCACTGGACCAGACTAGTTTTCCAGAACCTTCTAGGCACATCATCTCCTTTTGTCCCGGAGGGCTGGGGAGGGTAGCAGGAGTCTGTGTACGGATGCTTCTGTCATCTGTACAGCGTGCAGTTACGTTGGAGGCCGGGGAGCAACAGGATGGCTGGGTGGGAGTTCCCCAAACTAGAATGGACATTGACCTTGTTCTGAGGTCTCTGGATCCAACTCCTTCCATGCTGGCTTCAGTTTTTATCTGTAGGCCAATGTGTCCATGATGGCCTCCCATGGGTTCCACCATGATCATGAACACAGTTCAGGGTTTAATGTTGTGGCATGTGACGTGTGTATAGACTCAGAAGAAGAGAGGGGGAAGACTCTGTGTGCGCGCTGCTGGGAGAGCTGGGTGTTCTCCAGTCTGATGGACTGTCTTCTAAAATAAAGATGGGGCTTGGCTGTAGCCCAGTGGTTAGAGGACTTGTCTAACATTCCTAAGGTGCTGGGTTCGAAGTCAAGCAATGTCAGAAGAAAGTAAAGGAAAAAAGAAGAGGAATGGTGTCTTAGTCAGGGTTTCTGTTCCTGCACAAACATCATGACCAAGAAGCAAGTTGGGGAGGAGAAGGTTTATTCAGCTTACACTTCTGCTTGCTGTTCATCACAAAAGGAAGTCAGGACTGGAACTCAAGTAGGTCAGGAAGCAGGAGCTGATGCAGAGGCCATGGAGGGATGTTCCTTACTGGCTTGCTTCCCCTGGCTTGCTCAGCCTGCGCTCTTATAGAACCCACGAATACAGCCCAGAGATGGCACCACCCTTCCCCCTTGATCATTTTCATTGAGAAAATGCCCCACAGCTGGATCTCATGGAGGCACTTCCCCAACTGAAACTCCTTTCTCTGTGATAACTCCAGCCTGTGTCAAGTTGACACAGAAAATCAGCCAGTACAAATGGGAAACAGATAGATTCCTAGATGGACATTCGAGAAGCCAGGATCTCGTCACGATTACAGGTAGACTTCCTGTGTGTCCTTGTGTATCAGGAAAGGTGGGGCTGCCTCTATGTAAATGCAGGGGGTCTCTACAGCTGCAAAAGCATCTCCTGCAGGAGGAGCTAATTGAGGATCGCCCAGGAATTGCTAGTACAAACAATGCTAGCCAATCAGGAACTGCTGTTTAGAAGAGACGCTTTCTTGGGACCAGTCGGGTGCGAGTGGAGGGTACTAAAGGAGCTTGCAGCAGTGCTCAGATGAGCTTGCTCACAGATGAGTCTGTGTCACTGACTCTGGGCCAACTCCTCCCAACCTCCAAGACCCTGTAGGCTCTGGAGGAGAACTGTCCCAGGTACAGGCAATATCCCTGAGCACTCTGCAGGCGGGTGCTGTTTTAAAGTATCAGAGATACCCCTTAGGGCTAGCAAGATAACTCGGTGGGTAAAGTGCCTGCCGTTCAAGCATGAGGAGCTGAGTTCGAATCCTAGCACTCACATATGCAGCCGAGCATGTCAGCACACATCTGTAACCCCAGTGCACGGCGGGAAGAAAAGGTAGGTGACTGCTAGAGTCCACTGGCCAGTCAGTCAGCCTCGCCAATCAGAGAACATCAAATTCATTCTGAGACTTTGTCTTCAAAAATTAGGCTGCAAGCCAGGCAGTGGTGGCGCACACCTGTAATCCCAGCACTCTGGGAGGCAGAGGCAGGCAGATTTCTGAGTTCGAGGCCAGCCTGGTCTACAGAGTGAGTTCCAGGACAGCCAGGGCTACACAGAGAAACCCTGTCTTGAGAAAACCAAATCCAAAAACAAAACAACAAAAATAATAATAAAATAAGGCTGCAAGCAATGGAGGAAGAGCTCTGGCCTCCACCTATGCACACACAAGCATGCACACCTACACACTAATCCAAACACATATTACATACATGTACACATACAAGATGTCCCCCACTCCTGAGTCCTATTTCCATCTCAGCCTCCTACACACCAGGGTTAAATACCTCAGTCATGTAGAACTCTGAGGTTCCCCAGATCCTGAACCTGTGGCTAACAGATGAGAACCTGTACCTGTGCGTCTTTGAGTGACGTAGTGGTGAGTATGACAGGATTCCTACTCTCACAAGGTCAGTGGCTTAGTGGGGCCCTGGGAAGGGAAAGAAGGAAGATGTAAGATCCTTCTATAGTTCAGTGACATGAACATACAGTAGGGTGCAGAGGGAGTGCCCTTTGCAATCCATCCATCCATCCATCCACCCATCCACCCATCCACCCATCCATCCATCCATCTATCCATTCATCCACACACCCATCCACCCACTCACCCATCCATCCATCCATCCATCCATCCATCCATCCATCCATCCATCCATCCATCTACCCACTTACCCATCCATCCACCCACCTACCCATCCATCCACCCACCTACTCATCCATCCATCCATCCACCCATTTACCCATCCATCCACCCATTCACCCACTTATCCATCCATTCGTCCATCCATCCATCCATCTACCCATCCACCCACTCATCCATCCATCCATCCACCCATTCATCCATCCGTCCATCCATCCATCCATCCACCACCCATCCATCCACCCATCCACCCACTTATCCATCCACCCGCCCATCAATCCATCCATCCATCCACCCGTCCATCCATCCATCCATCCATCCACCCGTCCATCCATCCATCCATCCATCCATCCACCACCCGTCCATCCATCCATCCACCCATCCATCCATCCACCCATTCACCCACTCATCCATCCACTCATCCATCCATCCACCACTCAACAATCCACCCACCCATCCATCCATCCATTCATGGTCCCACTCACCAAATGTACTGAGTGCGATGCACTGGCACCAAAGACAATTCCTAAGTGCAGTGGATTTGGGTCCAGCCTTGGTGGAGCTCTGTAACCCAGGGCAGCCAGCCCTTCCTCAGAGGCCCACTCCGCTGAGGGAAGTACCCCAGGTAGCTTCACAGAGCTGCTTCAGAGAGTGAGACAGGATGAGGGCTTCCATCAGAATGTTACGTTGTTCAGCCTCAGGGGCCAGAGAACTGGATTTGGACCTGACTCTGTCTCCTTGCCGGTGTGATCTATTGGAAACGATGCCTTCCTTCATAATTTAATTCCCATTGTTTATCACCCTCTCTGACTTCCTTTGGGGACAGGTAGGAGTTACTGGAAAATGCCTTTTGGTTTAAGCCAAGGGAAGAGGAAGAGGCAGGTCTGGGCAGGAAGATGAGCTGAGTTATACCTCTGACTGCAGAGGTCCCTGGGGCTGTGGTTCTGGGATGGCTCTGCAGAGCGATCCCCATCTACAGGAAGAGAAAGAACTGTTCCAAACTTAGGAGGATCCCAAGGACTGGCTCTGTTGTGATCCGTCAGCTACAACCCCCCCCCCCACACACACACACAGCTAGAGGAGACCTAGCCTCAACCTTGCAGGGGGCGACCCAGTACTCGGTCCCCCCACCACATCACACTCTGGCGGAGATTGACAGGCACCTCCATTTTGAAGTGACATGTCTAAATCTCTATTGTTGCTGCTGCTGGTTTTGTTTTGTCTGAATGGAACCTTATGGGTGCTCGGAAAGCAAGCGGCTCCCTCCTATGTGGACATGCAAAGGCCCTGTGGTAGGAAAGAATTAAGCAATGACATGCAAAGGCCCTGTGGTAGGAGAGAATTATGCAATGTGTGACTAAGGCTAGCGTAGAACTCTTCCTTCTACCGTCACCCCTCCAGAGTTGGGGTGACCCACCTGTACCACCACACCTGGCCAGGAGGGTGAGACAAACAGAAGAAAAGCTGAATGGCTGGAAACAGAACAAGAGAACAGACGTAATGAAGACAGGAGGAAGGCGGCCATGCCACAGGTCACCAGCAGGCTTGCAGAGAGACGACAGTGTCTCAGGGAAGCCTTTCCCAGACTCCCCGGGCTTGCAGGAGGCCATGGGAGAGGCTGTAGCAGAATGGATTGTAGCAAAGAGCTGGTTGGTAAAATAACATGATTCTCTAAGGCTGAACATCAGTGCCAGGTACCCCAAGTCCCAAATCTCCCAGAATCCTTTGTGCTGGGAGTTCTTATGTAGAGCAAATGAAGGCATACAAATGGGAGGAGACAGGAACCTAGCTCAGTAGGTCAAAGCTTCGCACGGCCAGCCAGGCTAGGATCTGCATTGCATCCAGCCTGGTGCCTGGGCCCTCCTTCTTGACGGTGCAGCTGTGCCCCCAGCATGCACCTGTAACCTTTTGATGTGACACCATGAGTCTGTCATTAACGGAGCTCAGGCCTGGGAATGGCATGATCACATTAGAAAGTAAAACTGCAGAAAGAATCCTTACAATGTCATGAGTAAGCTTGTGATTTTGCGTGGAGCTGTGCTCACAGCTGTCTTTGGCAGCGTGGGCCCTGTGGGGTGGAGGGTCAGGGAAGCAACACTTGCAAGCAGAAGCTGGGCCCCAGCTGGGTTTGCAGAGAATCTCCCAGGGCGAGACTCCCTGTGGAGACACAAGCCTTGAGAACACAGAGAACACAGCCACAGAGATTCCCCAAGGCGGCTCTGAAGGGTTTCAGAACACTGCAGCCTCCCCGGTGGGAGCAATGGCGGGCTGAGAGGCATAAGCTTTCCCCTGCCCCCAGGGGCTGGAAGAAAAGCTCTCTCTACACACAGCAGGCTCTGAGAGCCTCTAGGCCACTAATGGGAAAGTGTGTGGCTCTCTGAAGATGGCAGGGTTGTAGCGATTTGGATTTGACATGCGGAACCCGTGCTGGGTATCCTGTGTAGGGAAGAAATAGCAACAGCGAACGTAGGCCAGTAGGTCAGGGTGCCTATGTGAGTCTGTCTAGGCAAAGCCAATGGATAAGGCATGTCTGGAGCGCTAGTGCCCTGCACATGAGTAACCCATTATGGACTCTGCTTTCCTTCCAAGGCTCCAAACTTCCTCCTGCTTCACAGACATTGGAGCCCTGTCTGCTTTCTGTTGGGAATGCTCTTCGGCCAGAACCTTGCATGTCTCCCTCCTTTGGTTCAATTGGACAGTCATTCAAGAATTCTTTTCAGAGACACCTTCCTTGACTAGCCATGGCAGAGACAAGACACCTTCTCCGTATGTATGCATATGTGCATGTGTATATGATGTATATGTATATGTGTATATGTATGTGCATATGTATATGTAAATATGTATTATATGTATATGTGTATATGTATATGTATAGGTTTATGTATATGTGTATGTATATGATATATACATATGTGTATATGTATGTGGTGTGTGTGCATGTGCATGGTGTGTGTGTATTTTTGTGTGTCTATGTCTGTGTGCAGATGTCCCAAAAGGCCAGAGGGGTCAGACACCCTGCGGGTGGAGTTATAGGCCAACATGGGTGCTGGGAACTGAACTCAGGTCCTCTGCAAGAGCAGTAAATGCTCTTAACCACCGAACCATTTCCCCAGCCCCAGTCCTTGTTAATTGGAAGCAACAACCCCCCCCAGAGTGTTAGCGGAGCAGCTTAGCAGCAGCACGAGGTCTATTTGCGCCCTGCCCTGAATCGAGGGATGGCTATCCCAGTCATTGCTGGCCAGTGATGCCTGAGTAGCTTCAAAGCTTCTCCCGAAGGGAGGGCCTGTGACCTCTTCTTCCAAGTGACCCTTCAGGCAACCTGCTCCGAGGGGGTGGTAAGACAGAGGGAGTGCTCACAGGAGGTGCAGTCATATTGACCTGGAGGAGCAGAGCCCTGCTGATGTGCGAGACAGAAAGACTGGGGGAGGGATGGAGGGACGGCTCAGTGGTTAGATGGCATGTATTGCTTTTCCAGCGGACCTGGGCTGGGCTCCCAGCACCCACATTGGGCAGCTCACTACCACTTACAACTCCAGTTCCAGCGGATCGGATGCCTTCTTCTGGCCTCTAGAGTCACTGCACACACATAGCAGGCAGACAGACAGACAGACACACACACACGCACACACACACACACACACACACACACACGGAGAGAGAGAGACAGAGAGACAGAGAGAGATGGGCTCCTGCATTCTAGAACCTTCTAACCACCTGATCCAGAGACCCCACACTTCCTCCCTTGTACTTTGTTATATTTTCCCCTGGTGTGACCTGACATGTTTATCCTGTTGATGTGTGTAACCTGTTTTACTGCACTATTGTGTGTTCTCTGCCTCAGCCTCATGACCAACCCAGGTGAGCGCAGGGTCTGCGCTCTCCCTGTTCTCTGTCCCCAGCTCAGTACCGTTCCCCAAACACTTGCGGTAACAGAAGCTGTGTACGCATACTCCAGACACTCGTGCTATCGAAACTGCTAGGTGCCATGCTATTTCCAGAACATTCTTACTTCTGCTCTGCCAAGGGGGAGACAAGAGCTAGCACCTCGGGGGACTTTCTGGGAACCTTAGGACCTCAAAGTGGCCAAGCTAAGATTTAAACACAAATGTGTTTTTCCAACAAATAAACTTCTCTCTGTTCTCCAAAGCAAGTATGAAATTATAGCTCTGGTAGAAAAAAAATCCAGGCTCCCATGATTCAACAGCAAGACAAATAAGCCAATTAAAAACGGGCAAAGGGATTTTATAAACATTTCACCAAAGAAGTTAAACAAATGGCCTGCGAGTGAAGCAAAAACTGCTGGGCTCCATTTGTCATCACAGAAAGAAAAAAAAATTAAAATCACAATGAGAGTGAGACTCTTCCCATGGGTTAGGAGGACTATCAAGAAAAGGGAAAACCAGAGGGACGAGATGGCTCAGCCGATAAAGGTGACTGCTGCCAAACCAGAAGGCCTGAGTTCGATCCCCGGGACCCACATGGTGGAAGAGGAGGGCTGACTCCTGAATGCCACTCTGTCTTTCACAGGCATGAGATGGCACGTGACACCCTCACGCTCTACCCCCGATTCTTAAATATAATTAAAAAATTTTAAATAACAAGGACAACACTGGCCACAATACCTGGTGGCACATACCTGTGATCCTGGCCCTCTGGAGGTAGGCACAAGAGGAGGAGGGGTTCAAGGTCATTCTCTGCTACATGGAAAGTTCAAGGCCAGCCTGGGCTACATGAAACTCTTGTCTCATAAAACCAAATCAAACCAAACCAAACCAAACCCAGATCATGCAGTGCTGGAGCTATATAGGAAGTTGTAACCCCCATAAAGGCAAGATGGTATTTATTGGGGTGCTGCCTCCTGGTTAGGTCTTGGTGGTCTTTCTCTCTCTCTCTCTCTCTTTCTTCCCTCCTCCCCTCTTTTCTTTCTTTCTGTGTTTCTTTCTTTGTTTCTTTCTTTCTGTGTTTCTTTCTTTATTTCTTTCTTTGTTTCTTTGTTTGTTTGTTTGTTTGTTTGTTTCTTTCTTTCTTTCTTTCTTTCTTTCTTTTTTTGGTTTTTCTGAGACAGGGTTTCTCTGTGTATCCCTGGCTGTCCTGGAACTCACTCTGTAGACCAGGCTGGTCTCGAACTCAAGAGATCCGCCTGCCTCTGCCTCCCAAGTGCTGGGATTAAAGGCCTGCACCACCACTGCCCAGCTTCTCTCTCTCTCTCTCTCTCTCTCTCTCTCTCTCTCTCTCTCTCTCTCTCTCTCTCGCCAGGACCTTATATAGCTCACAGTAGCTTTGAACACTGTATGTATCTAAGGATCATATTGAACGTAATCCCCAGCTTTGGAGATAGCTTGGTAGGAAAGATATTTACCTAGTTTGATCCCCAAAAGCATGAGGGAAAGCTGGGCATGGTATCCATGTGTCCATGCTGTCATCTCAGTCCTGGGATGGAAGGGACAGGGGTACCCCTGGGGCATGCTGGCCAGACAGCTGAGCCTACTTGGTGGCCCTGTCTGTGAAAGCATATGTGGTTTCTCATCAGCTTGATGGGACACGTGTTAAGTTAGATGGTGGCGATCACTGGACAACTAAATTCTACTAAAAATCAAAGACTTGTGCATTTAAAGTGGGTCAATTAGTTGGAAATATGTGTGTTTAGTCCATCAGATTCTGTCAAAGGAAGCAGCTATGCATTCTTGGGGGTCTAAGAATTCTTGCAGGTTGCATGCAAGGCCCTGGGTTCAATTTTGAGTCCGTTTGTTCCCTCCAGGGCAACGACTAGGTTTTGACCTCATTGATAAGATTATGAATTCAACAAAGACATGGTCATGGTTTCTCTTCACTACAATGAAACACTAGCTAAGACAATGAGATATATAGGAAGGTAAACTCAGTTTGCAAGGAGGTCTGAAGACGTGCAGAGCATCTGGGGGTGTGATGATTAGAATTACTTATCCATTTGATAGAATCTAGTTTTACCTGGAAGACCCATCTCTTGTTATGCCGGTGGGGAATGATCTTGACCACGTTAATTGTGGAAGGAAGACTCGTCCATCCACTGTGGGCGTCACCATTCCCTGGCTGGGATCCTGGGCTGTGTAAGATGGAGAACGGGAACTGGGCAGCGGCATGTGTTCATCCTTGTCTGCTTCCTGACTGAGTGTGATTTGATCCGCTGTCTCAGGTTCCTGCTGCCTTGCCTTCCGCCATGATGGACTACATATTGAGCCACACCTTCTTAATGCAGCAACTGGAAAAGAAACTGGGACAGGGTTGATTTGTTAAAACTACTTTTTGAGCCATAGAACTCTGTAGAGTTGAGTTGGTAGAGTTTGCGGGTGCTGTATTGTGTCCTATATCTGAAAAAGCATCACTTTTTTTTTTGCTACTTTGAGGGCCATTCTCTCTCTCTTTCTCTCTCTTTCCCTCCCTCCCCCTCTCTCTTTCTTCTTCTTCTTTTTAAATATCTATTATGTATACAGTGTTCTGCCTGTGTGTATGCCTTCAGGCCACAAGAGGGCACCAAATTACATTATAGATGGTTGTGAGCCACCATGTGGTTACTGGGAATTGAACCCAGGACCTACAGAAGAACAGTCAGTGCTCTTAAGCTCTGAGTCATCTCTCTAGCCCCCCATGGTAGTTTTCAACTTGTAGGTCTCTACTCCTCAGTGGTGTTGAATGACCCTTTCACAGGGGTCGCCTAGGAGCATCAGAAAACATTTACATTATAATTCATAACCGTAGCAAAATTACAGTTATGAAGTCACAACAAGAATAATTTTATGGTCAGGGGGTCACCACAACATGAAGAACTGTATTAAAGAGTCGCAGCATTAGGAAGGTTGAGAACCACTGATCTAGCAGTATACCCTTCATCAACCAGAATGGGTTTGTTTTCAACCACTCCACTTAACTTGAATACTTAATTCCTTCCATTTTTTCCCCAGCATGTTACTCTCAGCATCCCTGGAAGGTGACAGCAGGTGCAGCCTCTTCCATATACAGTGCGACCTGTCCTAACACCCCTGGCCACATGCCAGCTGTCCGTCAGCTGGAGGAGGGGAAGGCACTGGGCAGAGAGCACCTGCACAGAGCTCTGCAGTACTTGCCCAGCTGCTTCAAGGCCACTCGTGGTCACTGTGGGAGACTCAAAGACTGTGGGCAGCAGCCTGCTTTCCCTTGGAGATCAACCCCTTTCCACTCACGTGTCTTTCTCTGATCTTTGTTGTTTTCAGAGCATGGCCAGAGGACTCCTGTATGGTCAGGACAGGACAGGACATGCAGCCGTGTACCTCAGAGCATTTTCAACCTTCCTAATGCCAAGACCCTTTAACACAGTCCATATTGTGGTGACCCCCCCCCCAAACCATAAAATCATTCTTCTTGCTACTTCATGACTGTAATTTTGCCACTGTTATGAGTCATAATGTAAATATCTGAGATGCAGGCTTGTATGATATGTGACCCCAGTGAAAGGACCATCTGACCCCCAAAGGGGTTGAGATCCACAGGTTGAGAACTGCGGCTTCAGGGGATTCTACAGACCCCCCCCCCGACGCTTGGGAAGGCATGCAGCTACAAGCCTGGGATGCTAGGCCCCCTGAGTTTTCCAAACCTTCCACCCAGGCAGATGCCAGTCCCCAGGGACACAGCTCCTGCCAGCTGCCGCATCTCTTGTTTGCATCCCAGGAGCTGCTGCTGCTGCTGTAGCTCAGCTTAACCTTGAACCCCTGTGATTGCCATATTTTCTTAACAAAGTAAATGATTTGAATTTTAGAGAATTTGCCTTCTCTTAATAGTATCTTGGGGCACCCTCCTGGCATGTCACGGTACCTGGATGGGGAATTACTGGTCCAGTTCACAGGGGAGAAGATTCTAGAGAGGCCCAGAGGACCCTGGGAAAAGCCCCTTCATGAAATCCCCTGTACCGGGACCACAGTCAAAGTCCTTCTCTTTTTCTAATGGGTCAAATAAACACCAAGCATCCCACCAGAGCATTGATTGACAGTAGATTGCATTTGTAGATCAAATACAATATAGCAAAGCAGTGTTCATCAGATCTGGGTCCCTCCCCTCCCCTAACCCTCTCCTCTCCTCTCCAGATGCATAGATGGCTGTATTTCCCAAATGCTTTTATAGCTGGGGGCTATGTGGTTATCTAGGCATTTGGAATGTAAATAAATATAATAGGGTCCAGTCTCAGGCCAAAGCATTTAAAAGCACATCTTGGGATTAGAGATGTGGTTCGGTTGGTAGAGTGTTTGCCTAACATGTAAGAAACTCTGGGATCGACAGGCAGTGGTGGTGCTCCCTACAGCACTTGGGAGGTGAAGGCAGATGGATTTCTGAGTTTGAGGCCAGCCTGGTCTACAGAGTGAGTTCCAGGACAGCCAGGGCTATACAGAGACACCCTGTCTCAAAAAACCAGTTCAATTTCCAGCTCAACTTAAACTGGGCATGGTAGGTATGCATCTGTAATCCCAAAACTACAGGGTGGGGGTGGGGGGACAGATCCAGGAGACTAGGAATTCAAAGGTCATCCTCAGCTACAAAATAAGTTAGAGGCTAGCCTGGGTTTCATGTGAACTTTGAATGCTCTGATTTCCCTCCCATAGGATTTCTTCACAAAGATGAAGTCTCTTCCCTTAGCCTGGGCCCCCCAAGTATATGGGACAGAGATGCCTTCCAGCCTGCACCCTAGGCGTGACACAGGAAAGGATTCTTTGCTGTACTGAGCCCCGAGACCTCGGGTGACCTGTCAGTGCAGGCTCCTCTGGGCTGTTGGTTACTAGTGAAAGTGTGGAGCACTGGGCTACATCCATGTAGGAGCTCACACTCCTTCTGCCTTAGTGGCTGACGTGGGTGTCAACCTCATGCCTACAGAAAAGGACAGGAACAATGGAGCATGTGTCACCAACCTAAGAAGTCCTTTCTGCCCTAAAGTAGGGGCGGGCCTTCCATTGGCGATAACTGATGGTTTGACAGTCAGTCCTGAAGGGAGTCTAGGAGGATCGCCTCAGCTTCTTCTTCAAATCCCCTGTCTGGCTTTGCGGTGGAGGGACCGGAGTAGCCTTGGCCACTTGGGCTCTGGCACTGGGCAAGGGAGGCTCATGAGAGGTCCTGGAGCTTAGCTCTGATTGGCTCTTGTATATGAAAGGCTGCTAGGCTCTCAGATCAGCCCCACAGAGTCTCCTCTCCTCACCCTCACAAGGATCCCAAGACACATCAAAGAAAAGGAAATAATAAGATACTAATGTACATTTCCTTAATACCTTTATTGTGTATTGTGTGTAGGAGTGTGTGCATGGGTGAGTATTGCCTCTGTGTGTGTGTGTGTGTGTGTGTGTGTGTGTGTGTGAGGGTATATGGGACAGAGATGCCTTCCAGCCTGCACCCTAGGCGTGACACAGGAACGTGTACCCTCAGGCCCTCAGGGTTGGTGTCCAGCACCCTTACCCAATGAACTGTCTCACTGGCCTTGCAAACACAAATGATTGCTTGTCTGAATTGTTTTTAAAAAGGAAGAAGAAAAGTATTTATGCTCTCAAGTAACAGTCGGGGTGCTGGAGAGGTGGCTCAGTGGTTAAGAACACTGCTGCTCTTACAGAGGCCTGGGTTCAGTTCCCAGCACCACATGGTACCCCATGATCACCTGTAACTCCAGTTCCAGAGTTATTGGACATCTCTGGCCTCTGAGCACATTTACGCTCACAAACATATGTCCACATACAGACATGTAACATATAGAAATATAAATATATAATTATATATATGTTTATATATACATTAATTTTTAATATTTAAAAAAACTAGGACAAGCCACACAGATGTCAGTTATAAACTCAGTTGTGTGTTGCTGGAAAGGGCAGGAAGCAGGCAGGGAAACTGAGGCATGAAGAATTTCCTAGACTCAGACTGAGGCTAGAGGCTCCTGTCAATCACGAGTGACCTTGTCAGTCACCTGACACCGACTGTACAGTCTTGGGGTCTCCATGCTGGAATCTGCAGCCATGCAATAGCTTTGTGACTTTGAGCACATTACAGAAGCCTTAGCTTCCTGGTGTGCATCATGAAAGTTACAGAATGGAGGTACAGCCATGGAGAACACACACACACACACACACACACACACACACACACACACACACACACACACACATCATTACCCTCTGTGCCAGCGGTAACAAACTGAACCATTTCCCCGACTGAGCTCCCTGACTGGAGTCTTGGTGAGAGTTAAATCTGTCCCTTGTTTGGTTAACGTTTACAACCAGGTCTGGAGTAAGTGGCTGATCACAGATGCTAATGTCTCAATGATCATGATTACGCTTTCCAGTTGCTGTTGGGATTATGACAAGTACCCTGTTCTGCCTCGGTGACTTTGAGTGGGTCTCACCAGTGAAAGTACTTGTCTAGCACAGGGGAAACCTCACTCAAGGAAGGAAATAAATAAATAAATGCACACATGCGCACACCCCACTGTGTTACGTGTGTGTGTGTGTGTGTGTGTGTGTGTGTATGTTACATACATTGAATCACACTGTGCCCTACCGTCACACCAACCCTCCACTCAGTGGCATCTGCAGAGAGATGCTGTGTCCCTTGCTTACAGCCACACACCAACACTTCAGTGGCGCTGAGGACACCTTGGCCTTGGCCATCTACTTCATCAGCCTTGGCCAGATGAACAGTCGCTGACCCACTTCACACCCAGGCTACTAGAAACCATGCTGGGTAAGCATGGTACATGCTGCTTTCCCTGAAGGCAAGGGGGACTGAGGAGGTTTAGCATTCATTCCTTTGTTCAACAAGAGTACTTGGCATTGACTCAGGATCAGACTCTCAGCCTTGAGGAAGACAGACCCAGGCCTAGAAAAAGCAGAAGACAGCCAATTCCTTCCAGTGATGGTTTGTATATGCTTGTCCCAGGGAGTGGCACTATTAGAAGGTGTGGCCTTGTTGAGGAAGTGTGTCACTGTGAGGATGGGCTTGGAGATCTTCCTCCTAGATGCCTGAGCATGTCCACTCTGTTCCTGGCTTCCTTTGGATAAAGATGTAGAACTCTCAGCTCCTCCTGCACCATGCCTGCCTGGATGCTGCCATGCTTCTGCCTTGATGACAATGGACTGACCCTCTGAACCTATAAGCCAGCCCCAAGTAAAGGTTGTCATTTATAAGACTTGCTTTGATCATGGTGTCTGTTCACAGCAGTAAAACTCTAATATACTTCCCATCACAGATAACACAGCATTTGGACATAGATGGTGAGATTAGAATAGGTATGGCCCTGTAGACTCACATGTTTGAATGCTTGGCCCACGGGGAGAGGCACTGTTAGAAGGCGTGGCCTTGTTGGAGTAGGTGTGGCCTTTTGGAAGAAGTGTGTCACTGTGGGGGAGGACTTTAAGGTCTTCCATGCTCAAATTCCACCCACTGTGGCACACAGTCCGTCTCCTTCTGCTACCTTCTAATCAAGATGTAGAATCTCTGCTCCTTCAGCACCATGTCTGCCTGAACACTGCCATGGACTGAGCCTCTAACACTGTAATCCAGTCTCAATTAAATGTTTCCCTTTAAGGGTTGCTATGGTCTCCTTACAGAAATAAAACTCAAACTGAGATGGATGGAGACGCCGTTCCTCCAACATGGTGGTTCTGACCATGAGCCACTGACAGTGAATAAGGAACCCTCTCCCCAGCCCACCCCCTCCAGCAAAGCTGGCAGAAAGACCAACAACCCACAGCCTGTGTAGACTGATGACTGAGGGCTTCAGGGTACTTGTCCTGAGTGTCAATCATACGCAATTTTAAAGCCATAACTTACCAAGTGGTGCACAGACAGTCTATAAGCTGTGGGCATTGCAGGCCAATCCTGGAACAGAAGCCTGTATTAGAAGCACTCCTAAACAGAAGCTAAGCAAAGAAAACCAGCTACGGGAGTGGAACCCAGGGCCCACCACAGTAGGCAAGCCATCTACCCCCCATCTACACGTGGACTTTCTGTTTAGTCTTGAGAAAGGACTCTCTGTGTAGCCCAGGCTTGCCTCAAGCTTTCTTTTATTTTTAAATATGAATATCTCCATGTGGGTATGTGTATGTGTGTCAGGGTATCCTTGTAGGCCAGGGTGTGTCAGGTCCCTGAGGTACCAGTTACAGGCAATTGTGAGCAGCCAGGTACAGAAGATGGGACCTGAACTCAGATCCTCTGCAGAGCAATGAGAGCTCTCACTGAGCCTTCTCTCCAGCCCAAGGCCTCAAACTTGCAATCCTCCTGCCTCAGTCATCCAAGTACCTGGAATTACAGGTGTGTGCCAATGAGCCAAGCTTCAAAGTCTGAACACTTTCAAGTCCTGGTATAATAATGTTACATACAGAAAGTTCACCTTCTGTATAAAATTATTTAAAATATATACTTAAGGTACCTGGTCAATATAACACACTCTGACAGTCCCAGAACTTGAAGGCTGTGGCAGGAGGGTCATGAGTTCGAGGACATCCTGCGCTACATGAGACCCTCTCTCACAAAGTTTTTATATACATGTGTATGTGTCTGCATGTGTGTGTATGTGTGTGCATGCATGTGTAAGTGTGTGTGAGTGTGAGTGTGTGTGTGTGTGTGTGTGTGTGTTGCCTTTAGGCTATGGCTTTCACAGATAAAGTAGCCATGAAAGATGAATGAATTTTACTTTTAGATTTGGGCCCTCTCCCCAATATACCTTATCATGTATACATAAATCTTTCAAACGCTGGCAAAATCCAAAAGGCTCTGAGCTACAGCATTTCAGATAAGAGGGACTCAACTTTTACCATATAATTTCAATTTTACAGACAAAGAAACTGAGACTTAAGAAATTACACATACTGGTAACGCTTACAGGGTCACAGGGTGCTAACCCCAGGGCTCTCATAGCCCATGTGGAAAGCACTCTCTCGGGTCTGCCCGTGCTGCCCAGGGCTCAGTCAGGGCTCTGACTGGGGTGACCTGGTATCTCAGTGTCTGATAAGTTGTTTATTTTTGTTCCCACTGTCCCATTAACAAGGTAGCTCCCAGGAAACTCTGTGGTCCTCTCTGTACACAGACAAAGCATATCTGCCTCAGGAGGAACGGGGTGGAGATTGACAGCAGATGGAAGGGCAAACACCTGAGAGGAACAGGAGCCTTCTTCCTGTCCTTTCAAATTCCCACAATGCCTCACAAGAACTCTGAAAGCCACAGCCTTGGCCACTGAATGGAGAAAAGCAGTTTGGAGTTCTTCCTCCCTGGGGGTTGGGGGATGAGGGGTGAGGGGTGGGGGTGGAGGGGGTGGGGAATACACTGGGCCCAGGGCCTCAGCTCTTTCACTGAGGGCTTCAGGAATCAGAACTGCCTAGCAGGCTGTGCATGGGGTTCTCCAAGGGCAGAGGCTACAGCGAGGACAACATCAGGACCCAGGAGTTAGGGCAGCCCTGAGCCCAGTGCACACCAGCACCCTTGTGATACCTTGAGGATGCACCTGCCCCAGGGATGAGGACCACGGCTTGGATATGGTGGAGGGCATCACAACCAGCCAGGTACAGCCACAGCCCCAAGAGGAAGGGAGAGGTCCGGGTCCAGCTACTGCTTAGAGCTGTGAGTTCACAGAGGGCTCTGGAGAGTCATCGGCTGCTGGTATTGCTAAAGGAATGGTGAGGTGTGGGGTCTTTAGGGTGCAGGGTCCTAGGTCAGAAATCCTAGGTACTCAGGAAGTGTAGGAGGGACTGTAACCTTGAAGCCAGCCTGGACAACAGAGCGAGAATCCATCTAAAACTAAGACATTAAAAAAATGAAAGAATTGGGGGTTTGGCAAGTTGGCTTAGCAGGTAAGAGCACTTGGCAAGCAAGCCCGACTCCCTGAGTTCTAGCCCAGACCCTGGTCGAGCAGAAGGCGGGAACTGACTCCACAAGCTGCCCTCTGCCCCGTATATGCATGCCGTGGCACACACTGGCCGACACAGACATAATATGACATATATTTTAAAAAGCACGGGGGATGGTGCTCATTGTGAACGCACTACGGGCCAAGGACATGCGTCCCTCCCTGTAGCCTGGGCTGCCTCCCAGCATAGCCGCCCAAAGGAGACTTCTTAGCATGACAACTCAGGCTTTCATTGACAATGAGGGGTCTTAGCCCTTGTTAATGTAGCTTTGAAAACTTCATGGTGGTTGGGACTTGGTGGCACACACCTTGGTCCCAGCACAGAGGCAGGTGGATCTCTGAGGTCAAAGGCAATCTGGTTGACAGAGTGAGTTCCAGGACAGCCAGGGCTACACAGAGAAACCCTGTCTAGAAAAGCGAAACCAACCCAACCCAACCAACTAAACAGATAAAGCATGGTTCTCCTTGTATTTCCTCTTCCTTTCTTTTCTTTGCTTGGGACGGGATTATCTTGGAGTTCTGGTCCCTTTTGCCTCTCCCTCCCTAGTTCTGGGATCACAGGCCTCTACAACCATGCCCAGTTTACGCAAAACTGAGAAGTGAACCCAGGGCCTCATGCATGCTAGACAAGAACTTTATTAACTGAGTCACAAACTCAGCCCTCAGAACTTTGCCTTAAACCCAAGCACAGGACCAACTACACTGGCTTTCTTGGGCCACAGGACACTTGAAAACCAAGAGAGACTGTGGCAGACAGATTGGGCGGGCGCTGTTGGGCCCAAGACTGTCTGCTTACCACGTGAAAGCTAATGTCCCTAAGGACAAGGGCTTTGGAGAAGGGCACCGGGGTTTTCCAGTGTACCTCTTAGGGAGGAGACAGTAGCCACAGCTGGCTTGCCTAGAACCCATGACTGCAAGCCAGACAATTGCTCCCCACACCTCAGTGTGTTTTTCTCATGATTCAAGCATCCTGTTGGTAGCCCTGCATGCTGAGATGGGGTGGGGCTCAGGTGAGAGCAGGTGCCCACCCCTCACTCCTAAACTTCTCTCCACACCTGGGCTTTATCCACAGGTCACCAGGGCTCCGTTGTTCTCAGTCCTGTCAGGACAGACACTGGGCTCTGGGGATCTGAAAGTTTAGCAGGTACTCACTAACTAGGGAAACTGAGTCTTAGAGGGGAGAAAAGCCTGGCCAAGACCATAATGAACTGTAGAACCGAGGCCTGGAAAGACGGCTTCGTGGCTAAGAGCACTCACAGTTCTTCTAAAAGACCTGGTCTTGGTTCTCAGTGTTCCTATCAGGCAGCTCACAACCATCTATGACTCCAATTCTAGTTATTCTGATGTTTCTAGCCTCTGGGGGTACATGTGTGCACGCCCCCAGGTTAAAATTAATTAATTAGTTAATAAACCACAGGGTTAGGGCTAAGAGGGCAAATGCAGTCCACCAATTTCTGGCCCCCTGGCTCCCCGTAGCTGAGCGGGGTATGTGGAACCCAGTGTCAGGTGCTCAGGCTTGGGGGATATCATGGCTGCCTAGACCCCAGCAGCAGTTCCATCCTCTCAAAAGCCAAGGGCATGGGGCGGGGGCGGGGGCGGGGGGCAGGGGCGGGGTGGGGGCAGGGGCGGGGTGGGGAGAGCAGAGGCTCAATCTCCCAGAGCAGAGAGTCTCATTTGCTGGAGTTGGATCTGCGCCATCCACCTGCTTGAAGAGTCGCTAATAACTGCTGGGTTTTAACGATGTTAAATTAGCTGCAACAATATTGAAGCTCCGAAGGCTCCCGGAATTGAGTGCATCAGGTAGGGATGAATTTCCAGAGTGTCTTTGCCTCAGGGCTGGGGAGGAGGAGGAGGGGGAGGGATCCAGGGAGGGAGGACAAGGACAAGAGGAGCTGCTACAGCCCGAAGACCAGGCAGTCAAGGTTCAGAGGCCCTGCCCATCACTTGACTGTGAATCTTTCTTCAAAAACAAACAGGATGGCCGCTTAGAGCATCACAGCTGCAGTTGATTACTCACGGGCTGCCAGGCCCTGATCTAAGTGCTTTCCGAATATTCACTAATGATCTTCATGTCTCTGAGGTACCAGGTGCTGGCTGGACTGTCTGTTAGAGAACCTCCTGGACTTGCCCTGTCTTTGAGGCCATCACAAGACATGGTTCCTGCCTTCTGCCCTGAATATATATATTTGTGTGTGTATATATGTGTGTGTCTATGTGTGTATGTGTATATGTATGTGTATATGTATATGAGTATATATATGAATATACATATATACACACACATATATACACATATATATACACATCATATACATATACATACACACACATATACACACATCCCTGGGGTATAGCTATCTATAATATATATGTATATATGTATACCTATATGTGTTTATATAAACACATTACATATATTATATATACTAAGCATATATGCATGCATATATACAGATATATACAGACTATATAGTATAGATACACACATACATCTATACTGTATATATACAAACACACACATATACACATATACACATACACACGGGCATACTTGTGTGGTATTTATATGCATGTGTATGTGTTTACATGAGAGTACTTATACTTGTGCACACATGTCAGAAGTGGATAGCAGGTACCTTCTCTCTCCACCTCATTTATTTGAGGCAAGTTCTTTCTCTGAGTCTGGAATTCCCTGTTTTGGTGAAGCTGTCTGGGCAGCAAGCTCCAGGGATCCTCCCGTCTCTGCCCCTAGTCAGACAGAGGCTGACACACTCAGCTTTTCCGTGGATGCAGGGGATCCCAGATCCTCACACAGTTCCTCCGTGAGCCTATTCCCCAGCCTGGTGCTTGCAGAGAAAACTTCCATCAGACATGGTGACTGGATAAGACCCGAGACGAACTACAAGCCTTGGAGCCAAGGCTGAGGAAGAACTGCAGGCGACAGGTGTCATCCGTGCAGACACCACGAGCACAGAGAGCACGAGGCTATGGAAAGTGGCCCTAAGGACACGCCACATGACGGTGGGTCGGACCATGCCTGCTCCAGAGAGGATCCCTTTGGCATAATGGCGATTTTGAGTTGGGGCTTCTGAGAGACAAAACCTGCCTTGTTTCTGGTATTCCTTCCAGCTAGCCCCAGCCTTCCTCACACGTTCTTTTTCTCTTAGCTCCAGAAACTCTGGTGTTGAGGGCTGAGGCTTACACTTCCCTGGAGACTCCCCTGGAGAGTTAGTGATTTCTTCCAGTATGCATCGGGAACAAATGCCAATTAACTGGTGTTTGCTTTTCTCTTGTTAATCTTACAGAAGCCCCAGTTAATGACTACAAAAGAAACAGAGGAAATTCTCTTTCCTCGCAATAGCGGTGGGGGGATTGAGGATAGAGGGGTCAGATGTCTGGGCCTATTGGAAGCCATTGTGCTCCTTGAGTGATAAACTTGCTGGGTACAGGGAAGCAGGCAGGTGACCCAGTATGGGGAGGACACTACCAGGCCCACACCCTGCTCTCAGTTCCCTGTGGCCCAAGCGAGAAGCAAGTACTTTCTAGCAGAAATAAAGTGCCTGCTTCCTGCCTTCATTTCAGGGAGCTGTCCCTTGGAGGAGTTCACTTCTGACCAAGTCCAAACTCCCAGAAAGCCAAAGGGTACAATAAGCAAGGAGCATTGGTAGACCAGACAGTGCCAGAGTGCTTGTCCCAGGAAATTGTGGATGGAGTCAGGAGAGGCAGAGGACAGGTGAGCATGCCCAATACAGGGAAGGGGTCTCCACATCTGTTCAGGTGAACAAGGGGCGTGGCCACGGGAGAAGGGGAGCAGAGGGCTAGAACGTAAAGAAATCCACCTGCCTTCTCCATTTCTCTGTCTTTGTGGGTGCTGGAATTAGCAGTGTGTACCAAGATGCCAGGTCACTTCTGAGTCTCTTTCACAGGCATTTCAAGCGGGGGTAAGAGACTGGTACCAGAGTCCTGGTTGTAGACAGCTGGTTCAGCATCATATGGGACCACCTGGAGGTGACTTTGCCATATCCCAGGGACGCCATGGAGATAGCATCCAGATAATTGGTTGGTGCCTGTCTTAGTCAGGGTTTCTATTCCTGCACAAACATCATGACCAAGAAGCAAGCTGTGGAGGAAAGGGTTTATTGAGCTTACACTTCCACATTGCTGTTCATCACCAAAAGAAGTCAGGACTGGAACTCAAGCAGGTCTGGAAACAGGAGCTGATGCAGAGGCCATGGAGGGATGTTTCTTACTGGTTTGCTTCCCCTGGCTTGCTCAGCCTGCTCTCTTATAGAACCCAAGAGCACCAGCCCAGAGGTGGTACCACTCACAAGGGGCCCTCACCACTTGATCACTAATTGAGAAAATGCCCCACAGCTGGATCTCATGGAGGCACTTCCCCAACGGAAGCTCCTTTCTCTGTGATAACTCCAGCCTGTGTCAAGTTGGCACACAAAACCAGCCAGTATAGTGTCCTTAGTTAAGGGTTAGTATTACTGTGCTGAAGCTCCATGACTAAAGCAGCTTGGAAAAGGTTAATTCACCCTTAGTTCCTTATAACAGTCTATCAACAAACTCAGTAAGGGCAGGAATTCAAACAGGGCAGGAACCCGGAGGCAGGAGCCGATGCAGAGGCCATGGAGGGCGCTGCTTACTGGCTTGCTCCTCATGGCTTGCTCAGCCTGCTTTCATACAGACCCCAGGACCATCAGCCCAAGCAAGGTTGGCCCCACCCACCCTGAGCTTTCCCCCACCAACCATCAATTAAGATGCTCTACCGACAGTTACTGTGGAGGTATTTTCTCAATTGAGTTTCCCTCCTTTCAGATAACTCTAGCTTGTATCAAGTTGACATAAAATTAGCCAGCCAGAGTTGGGGCCTTTTGGGGAGAAGCCCTAGCTGGAGTTTGGGTGGAAGTCGAGGTCTTAAGTAAGGGTGAGCTAGCAAAGACAGAGTATGGCCAGCGGGTGGGGGAGAACCCCCTCATCCCAGTCCCCCACAACCCCCGCCAAGAGGGAGTGACATTTCAGCTCCAGTGATTCTAATTGAATTTAATTGTCTTCTCCAAGTTACGCTAAAACCTTTTCAAAGTCCCCTGAAATTAGGGACCATCGATAATACCACTCCTTGGGGGCTTTAATCCATGTCCTCCCCAGAGCGGTGATTAATATTTTACAAGCTAATCATATCTTTCAGGCAGGCTGTCAGCAGAGGATCCGCTGTCTCTCATCAATAATGAAGTGCTCCCAGGCCCTCACACTGAAGCCTCCTGCATAATTCACCTCGAAAACCTCAAACAGAGGAGCCCAGGGCCCAGTCTCCTAACCGGGTGTCCTTCCCAAATATCCACAGAGTGAGGAGGAGCAGGGGGGCCGGGGAGGGAAGGGAAGAACAGGGGACATAAAAGCTGATTGATGGGCACGCATCTGGTTCCCCTCTTTAGCATGCACTCACCTGCCTCTGCCTTCTGTCACCAGCCCGCAGCCTCCACCAGCTCCTTCCTCATTTGTGCCTCTCTCCCTCTCTCTCCCACTCTCCTGCCCTTCAAAGTCCTCTTGCTTCTTCCTAATGGCAGCTCTGCTTGTGGTCCTGACTGGCGTCTGCTCAAGGCATCCCATTAAGTAGAATGGGTTACACTATACTCCTCAGACAAACGAGTAAACTGAGGTCCACTGCTCAGGGTCGCGGCGTGAGTCGATGGCTCTTGGAGCCCCTAACATTCTAAGCCTGTGTCTCCCCTCTTAGTCCTACAACAACGGAGTGACACGGTCTTCTTATCCCCGGTCCTGGAGACTAACTCAGGCCCTCTGACCTCATTCCCTATCAGCTGCGGCTTGACCCAGATTGGTGGCTCTCAAACCCTCCTAATGCTGCCTTAATACAGTTCCTTCAGGTGTGGTGACCCCCGCCCCAACCATAACATTACTTTCATTGCTACTTCATAACTGTGATTTTGCTACTGTTATGAATTGTAAAGTAAATCTCTGTTTTCCGATGGTTCTAGGTGACCTTTGTGAAAGGGTCAATCGACCTCCCCAAGAGGATCATGGCCATGACCCACAGGTTGAGAACTACTGTCCCAGGGGATGGTAGTGTCCCTGGACAGAGCTGGCACTGGCTTCTCTTATGCTGGAGGTTCTGTCACTGAGGTCAAAGGTCAGAGGTGAATAGGCTAGGGGCGGAGTGAGCTGGAGAGGAGTGGAAAGAGTGGATAAACAGCAGGAGCTATCAGCCTCTCCTCCCTGGCACTGCTTGGTAGCTCGACCGGGCATATTTCAGGGTGCAAGCGGTCCTAGTGCCAGAGGACACTGGGGCTCAATTCTCTTCCTTCAAGCCTTGAGCAAGAGTCCAGGAGGCCAGAGAGAAAGGCTGCTGGGAACTGGATGGAGTCCAGGCTCATCCGAGCCGTCTTCGTCTGTGGAAGCAAAACTTCTCAGAGGATCTCATACATAGCTCCCTGGGTCTCTACGCTTGGCTCCAAATTTGGTTCACTGGCCTGATTCAGTGCCCAAAACTGGGCAGCCCGAGCCCTGGCATCTCATCTCAGCTCGCCAAAAAACCGCTGCCCACCTCCTTCCCATTTAGGTCAGCCGGAAGGAAGGACAGACAGGGGACACAGAGAGACTGACAGCCATTTAAAGGAAAGGCCGCGCTGGGGAGGGGTCTCTGTTATGGGAGCATCAGAGCCCACTTCTGTTTACATACTGGGGTACTTATGGGCAGAAAGGGGGTGGGTGGATGGGACGGAAATAGACAAGTTTTCATTTTGGCCTGCAGTTGGATGATGTTGCTAGGGGCAACCAATGTCTGGGGATGAATAAATAAATATCCCTCTTCCTCGACCATTGCTGGGAGTCCGATAGGACAGCGGGTGGGGGAGGATGGGGGCAGCAATCTAGAGGAGTTATGCCATTTGTAAAACCAAATTTATTTTGAGAATTGTCACTGTCCTGCTGAACTGGAGGTGTTGTACAAAAGGGCATAGCCTTGGCTAACATTGTCCCTAACTCTGTCTAAGGCCTGGGCCAGCCTTGGGCACATGGGGGAATGCTCTGAGAACCTAGGCACCCAGATGGAAAGGTCAGGGTCAGAGAAAGCAACAGGCTGGGGGTTGGGTGTGAGGAGCCAGGCCACAGCCTTGGGTGTGCTTCCTCGGGGACACCGGAGGCCTTGCGTGACCTTCAGCCTGACTCCCTCCTCCTTCATGGTTGCCTCATGGAACACGTGTAATAATCCTAAAAGCCAACTTGGCAGGGATGCCCGCAGGAGGAAATGAGATTGTGTGGACTGACTGAGCACAGTACCCAGGTACTCAGGGGCGGGTACTTAGGCACAGTCACTCTCCTGGTGGTGGTCCCTGGTACCCCCTGCTGCCTCCCTTATTTCTTACAGCCACAGACAGTCCCTGCTGGCAGGCTTGGCTTAGCAGGACTTCGAGGTGTGGTCCCTCCTCCTCAGAATGTCCCTCCCACCTACTTCCTGGAACCTGTTCTGTTTGTTCTTCTCCAGGACCCCCGGTTTAGATCCAGCAGCAGAGGCCCAGAGAGGACAAGTTGATCACAGAGGTCACACAGGAGCTTAGAGCCCACAAAGGTGACTGAGTGGCTTTTCGGGAGCCAGGAAGACGTGGGTTCAAGTCCCGACCCAGGGTTTGAACCTCCTGAGCAGATTCTGTTGGCTTTTCACCTTCCTGCTCTCAAATTCTCTTTTAAAGGTCGGCGTGCGGCTCAGTGGTGGGGCGCCCGCCTAGTGAGTGCGGGACCCGGCTTCCCTCAGATCCTTTGCACTGAGTTAAAACAAAAAGTCATCGAATGTGTGGGATGACTCCAAAATCTGTCTTGTGAAATCTAGGGAGGAGGGACACTATTTTTTTGTCCGGCTCCAGTGCATACTCAGAAAGGCCCACTGTGCTCTTTGCCCGCCTTTGGTGGTGGGGTCTCTGCTTTGATTAGTGACTATTTTCTGGGCGATAACTCATGGAAGTCCCTTGAGGGACCTGCTGCTATGTGCCAGAGGTTAACCCCTGCCCCGGGAGCTGTCCAGGCAGGGTGCCCATGGACAAGGAGAAGCAGACGCATTC